>NC_138230.1:44972431-45522431 GCF_964197995.2 Scardinius erythrophthalmus | reverse complement strand
GGAAGGCAGAACGTAGTTGTATCCCTGCCGCTAATGTTTCTGATTATGGAGTCCCCCACTATCAGAGTCCTGGGCTCAGCTGTGCTCTGAGCTGAGTGCCGCTGTCTGCTCGACCTTGAGCGCCAGTTAGCATCAGTGTTAGCTACGGGCCCATTCAGTCTGTGTTCGATCACATTCATCACGTTTGGGGATTCCTCATTTACATTCATTAGCACTTCAAATCTGTTCTCAAGATGTATAGGGGGTGGTAGAAGACCGGTGTTTGCAATCCTTGTCAGAGCTGTATCTGGGGTAGAGGATGCTACTGCGGCAATATGTGATGCTCGTGACAATCTGATGTCTCGAGTGCCTTTGGGTCTCGCTTCCTGTTTCGCCATCGATTAGTAAGTCGATCGGCTTGTTTCTCTACCTGTCGAGGAGCACTAGTTTCATGGGACTCACCGGTATGCTGAGGGTGTTCATGACGAAGCTCTGTTGTGTGCTCCGTCTGGTTTGGTGGTCCCGTAAGTAACTTTGTTTCAAGAACTGCAATCCTTTGTTAAAGTCTGTGGCAGTTAGTGCAGCAAGTAGATTCTTGAACCAGAAGAGGCATTTTCTCTCTTATCCTTATGAGTGTAGGCAGTTGTGTTTTCCTTTCCCCGGAATGTAAGCTGGTCGGGTAAAAGAATTCTGCGTTTTTGTAGCAATCCAAACTTTGTCGTATGAGCACTGTGCTGATTTGCTGAAGTTAAAAATAGGAGATAAAAGGAAATAAAATACATACACTCACACACAAACACACACTCACTCTCACAAACACACTGTTACACACACACACACACACACACACACACACACACACACACACACACACACACACACAAACACTAACTCACTCACACACTCACACACACACAGACACTCTCTCACACACACTCTCAGAGCCAGTGGCACTTCATCCAATTCATCCAAACCACAGAGTCAGTCAGACATAAACAACTGTATGACGACTGAAACAAGTTCAAGTTTTATCAAGCGGTGCATCACAATGTTATTGACATTTATGATCCGCTGCTGGAGGAAAGGAAATAACGATACGGCGGGAAGAGTAGGATGACAAACTGAGTCTCTGAGGAATGAATGCGATTAATTCGAGAGGGACTGAAAGATCCCCTGCGGTTACAGACTCTTCTAGCTCTGCTGTCACTCCGATGCAGATGCGGTACATTTCTGTACGGATGGATGGATGGACGGATGGATGGATGGATGGATGGATGGATGGTGGGTTGGTGGGTAGGTGGATGGATGGATGGTTGGTGGGTAGGTGGGTGGATGGATGGATGGATGGTGGGTTGGTGGATGGATGGATGGTTGGTGGGTAGGTGGGTGGATGGATGGATGGATGGTGGGTTGGTGGATGGATGGATGGATGGATGGTTGGTGGGTAGGTGGATGGATGGATGGATGGATGGTGGGTTGGTGGATGGATGGATGGATGGTTGGTGGGTTGGTGGGTAGGTGGATGGATGGATGGATGGATGGATGGATGGTGGGTTGGTGGGTAGGTGGATGGATGGATGGTGGGTAGGTGGATGGATGGATGGATGGATGGATGGATGGATGGTTGGTGGGTAGGTGGATGGATGGATGGTGGGTTGGTGGATGGATGGATGGATGGATGGATGGATGGATGGATGGATGGTTAGTGGGTTGGTGGGTAGGTGGATGGATGGATGGATGGTTAGTGGGTTGGTGGGTAGGTGGGTAGGTGGATGGATGGATGGATGGTTAGTGGGTTGGTGGGTAGGTGGGTAGGTGGATGGATGGATGGATGGATGGATGGTGGGTTGGTGGGTAGGTGGATGGATGGATGGATGGATGGTGGGTTGGTGGGTAGGTGGATGGATGATGGATGGATGGATGATGGATGGATGATGGATGGATGATGGATGATGGATGGATGATGGATGGTGGGTTGGTGGATGGATGGATGGATGGATGGATGGATGGATGGATGGATGGATGATGGATGGATGATGGATGGATGATGGATGGACTCCCATCAGTTAAAGCTTGTTTCTTGTTTCAAAGAGAGTAAAACACCTTTGACGACGAGTCATTACCCAGAAGCCCTGAAGGCAAATCCTCAAACTCTGTGTTTTTGCTCTTTTCCCTCGCTCACTCCCTGCAGCGCTGGATCGTTTTCCTTTGTTAAATCTGTGCACTTTCTTCTTCAAATGTTGCTGTGCTGCGGGACAGACCTCAGGAGGAACAGAGGCCCATATAATGCCCTTAACCATCTCTTCGTTTCTCTATTAGCTGAGCTGGACTGACTTCTGCTTGAACCGTAAGAAGTTCCTGCTTCCAAAAAGTCCCATTTACTTTTCCAAATCAGACATCAATCTTCTTCCGCCATCGTTTACTTTTGCCCAATATTTAATTGGTACTTTCGCATGTATATATTTATTAACAATACACTTCTTTGGGTCTGAATCTGATCAACAGTTTTGCGAGGCAGTTTTTAGCTTGATTTAATAAAAGGTTTTAAAGCGTCAGTGTCTATTTCTGTCTGTCTTCCTCTTGTCTTGTTCATGTCCTGAAACTGCAGCAAAGTCACGGAGAGCGGCTGATTTATTTCCCTGGACAGAACATTATGGCACCTCATTAACATACACACACACACACACACACACTCACACTTTCATTTTCACTGGTATTGCTCTCGTCAGTAAAGGCCACAGAAGGAATTCTGTAAAGGGAGTGAGTGACAGAAGCAGGAAGAGAACACACACTCACACACACACAGTTAGACAGCTGCAGTTACGCATGAGTGTGTTGAGAAGAACAAAAAAACAGCAAGAGACGGAGAGAGAGGGGGAGAGAGACATCAAGGTACATTACTTCAGTTCATACTCCATCAAGCAGAACTCTCTCTCTCTCTCTCTCTCTCTCTCTCTCTCTCTCTCCCACTCTCTCTCTCTCCCACTCTCTCTCTCTCTCTCTCTCTCTGCTGTAGAATAAAGAGAGAGGAACATGTGACCGGGTGCAGTGACAGATTTACCACCTTCATTTCCCCCTTCTGCTGTTATTATTTCATCCCTCTCTTTCAATTTATCTTTTGACTGCTTTACTCTATTCCCTTGTACATAAAACATGGCTGTCATATTACAAAATGCAATTATTATTCACTAAAAACAGTGATATACAGGTAATATTAGGGGTGTAACGGTACATGTATTTATCCTGAACGGACCCGGTACAGACTTCCCGGTTCGGTTCGTACAGCCAGAATACGAATACAGTCAATACACACTCCAGTCCAGAAGGGGGCGCACACGGTAATGCAATGCTGTTTGCTATAACCACCGCAACAGGAAAAAGAGTTCATGAAAAAGAAACCGGGAAATGAGTGTGCACAAATAAAAATAGACCCTTTACAGTTTCGAATGACGTCTTAAAGCGTAACTCTCGCCAAAATGCAACCTAGGCTTTTTGTGAATCTACCCGAGGCGAACTTTCATTTAAAGCATGATTAGAATGGAAACGCCACTTTTAAGTTTGACCGTATTTTCGTTTTAGGTTAAATGCCTTGTGAATGGGAGTGAACTTTTATGATAGCATCAAAAATCTCTATTTTTAAAACACTAATGCGGCTCGACACAACATGAAACTGTGCTGAAGTGTCACCAGCGGCTCTACACATGAACTCCAGAGTCTGAAGTCTTCGTAAAATTACTTTTTTTCCGTATTCGTCATTCGGTGGCTCTAAATTGTCGAAACATCTCTCAAAGCGCTTGGTACAGCACGAAAAACGTAGAAATGGCTAAACGAGTTGAGAACTGCTGGTATAAAGCTATTCAAAACATAATTTAATGTAAGTTGTAAAAAACTGTAATTAATAAATCACAAATAAAATTCAAGGGAATAATCTTTTTGTCATAATCGTGCAGCCCTACTCTACACACAACAACAATAAAATAAAAATAGAAGTAAATAAAAATGTGTTCCCATCTTAACTGGTCTCTTTTTTGCTCTGTCGAATGGAAGGCTGGTTGAAAAGGAATTCCTGTTATTCAGGAATAAGAAATAAGAAAAGAACGGCTCCCAGCATCGGCTCCTCGGGAGAGACTGAACATCAGAAGTCTCACACACACACACACACACGTGACGCTGATGGATGACACACACGCCTCAGCATTCATCACTGGATCCTCATAAGACCTGCACAAGTTTCAGCATCTTCTCCCTCGGATGAACAGAGCGAAGGAGCGAGAGAAAGAAGACTGACGCTGCGTTCACACCAACGCGAATAGAGCGTCTGGCGCGAGTGATTTCAATGTTAAGTCAATGTAAAGATGCGTTTACGCGCGTCTGGAGGTCCTGCGGCGCGAATGAGGCGTGAATGATTTTATTTGGTGCTTTTTGTGCATTCACGCGTTTGACGCCCGAGTTGAAAAATCTGAACTTTGGCGTCTGTTCGCGCCGCGTTAACCAATCAGGAGCCTGCTTGCTGCTGTCACGTGGCAAAGTGACGGGATAAACTCCCGCCCGGAGCCACTCATTTAAAATGGAGTATAGCAATATAGCCGAATATAATATTCAATATAGCAGTTAACTGAGTATCACTAGAAAGTGAGTATATACTAGTGAGTATCACTAGAAAGAGCACCAACAGTGGTATCCGTACCACAGTTTGAAAAACATTGATCGTTTTTCAATATTTAATATACTGTATTTAAAAATTCATATCCATTTTCTAAGCGAAGACAGACGGACAGGCGCAGCTGGGATAGAGCGACTGTAGTTGGTGTCCTCGCTCCGGTGCGGTGACTCTCTCGATGAGTGCTCGATCAACATCAGCCATCTTGCAAACAGACAAGCGGATTTCGCCTCAGACGCGCGTCAATTTCGCTTCAAACTTTTGCTTTTTACGCGCGTCAATTTCGCTCTGGACGTGCGAATGGATTCAAAAAGTTCAAGCGTCCAACTAGACGCGGTAGACGCGAATTTGACGCCCTATTTGCGTTTGGTGTGAACGCACAGTGAAGGGTCTCAGGATCATTCTCTGTTCTCAAGCAGGAGCAAAACTGAGAACATGATCATGATCAACCTTGATTTGGGAGCGTGTGTATCCGGGACTCCATCATGTTCTCGGTTTTGCTTTAACCCAACTTTGGGTCAAATACGGACAACCCATTTTTAACCCAACAGCTGGGTTTGTCCGTGTTTGTTAAAACAACCCAGCATTTTTCCATAGACAGTAAAAGAAATGGACACAGCGACCCCATTGGATTCAACGGAGAAAAGTGAAGTCAGTTAGAAGCTCTCTCTTCCTGATGGCTGAGCGTACTGCGCAGACTCACACTGAGCTTGATGACGTAGATGTGACGTGAGCAACCCGTCTGTCTTCTAGTGGCTGTGCCGAGAGAAATCTGAATCATTCCCTTCTTGATGAAACTTCAGAAACTTGCAGAGACGGAGAGTGTGAGTAGGAGCTGTCCATGAGCTGGAGCAGGAGCAACTTTTGCTAAGTATTCTGATTAATTATTTTGTCACTTTGTCTCCACGTCCCCCCGATCGCCCGCAAGCTTCTCCTCCTGTCCATACGGTAATCTCTCTACTGTGCGACAGAGAGTCGCGTGGTTATGATGCAATCGTTAGACTATTTTTACAAAAACTGCTTCTACGGGGCCATAACGTAAGATACAAGGTAATGGAGTCTTTTATACATTTTCGTGTTTCTTTATAAATAAATAATGGACAAATGGAGTCTTTAAACGCCTCAGATGTAAAGTTATTCGCTGTCAAAGTGACGCCAAAATGAATGGGAGTCAATGGGATGCTAACAGCAGGTGGGGGTCCGCTAATCAATGGCGGCGCCCGGGAAAGCTTCAGTTTCTTCCGAAACATTGACCCCTGCATTTTTTAGAGTGTAGTTTTGCTGTTACCAGAGAGCCATCAAATAGCAATCTTATAACGGTCAAAGGGAACACTATGTATCGCTACTTCAACTTGTTCATTTGTGCCATAAAGGAGAAGGACCTCCAACACAAGAACGACTCAACACAAGAGGAAAGTGGAGGAGAACGTCGAGAATAACCTTGGTTTGCTCAAATCAAAGGAACGACACACTCGACAGTCTTTTATATAACCCTCTTCAGAGATGAACAACCGATATACTTCTGATTTATTACAGATCTAGAAGAATGACGACTGTAGTTATGACTCTCAGATGGCTGGATTATGATTTTGAAATAGCTGTATATTTATATAACGACCAGGCAGATTAATCTGACAATATTTGGTCAATTTAAGATTATCAGATAATTTATTTATATTTATGAGTGTTAAAGTCCCTCCGTTGTCAATAATTGTATCCATTAAAACTCATCTTTGATCACCAAAATGACATATTTAAACGTTTTTACCTTGAAAACAATATTCTTCATGCCTTAAAATATCTTGAATGTAACTCGACACCCTTGCCTCATTTAGTATGCGCGGTTCTATGAATATGCAAATGAGCCCCGCCTCCACTCACTCACTCAGCTCAGAGATCCACTGGTTGACGATCACACGTTGATCTGATTGGTTACAAGGTAGTTTGTGACGTCAGAAACACCAGCGATTTCAAAGCGTGTTTTTGAGACTGTCTTTGGTTCACTGCAGTTTTAAGGAGGAAATACTCAGCAATGCTGTCGACTTATGAACTTACACATGGTGTGTCTTAAAGCGTATTAAAAACACCACATAGACACATAAACAAGCTGGATTTTCACTAGGGGACTTTAAGTATTATATATATTAATAAAATACAATTTTAGACAGTATAGTATAGAATTTTAAAATTGTCCATTTAGTTTCGTGAAAATCAGTTTTTTAAATCAGTATATATTGATAGACAGTATATCGATAACTCGGCATATAAATCATTGTTAAAATATGTATATATATATATATATATATATATACACACACACACACACACACACACAAGTTCTATGCTATACTGTAAAAGAATATATTTAACATAAAACATAAAAATAAAAAGAAATTGAAATACAGGGAACATGTACAAGTTTAGGCATCGCTTTATGATGTATTTTATGAAAGATGCATCTTCAGTTTAAATGACATGATACAGTAAGTACACAGAAGTCTAAAGTTTTAAACTCCATCACTGGATGAGCATCAGATCTAAACACAGCGTATGATCCGCTGGAGTGTGTGTGTGTGTGTGTGTGTGTGTGTGTGTGAGGTGATGAGCGGCTAAAGAGTCTCTCACTTCATATTTCACACACTCTTTCATGCCCGCCAACTCCATTACTTTCAATTGACTGCCTCAATAATGAAGCAGCAAAATTTTCTTTTGTCATTCATCTATCTTTTCCGTGCCAGCCATCGGTTTAGCCCAAGACATATTAAAATATCCAACCAAACCGTATTAATATTAGATGGAGCGCACAGACTGTAATATATGCTCCACCGGAGGCCGTGCATCGTAAGAGAAATGAGAATATTAATCGCTGTCATCTTATTAAAATAACTCTCTCTTATTATTATGCACCTCTAAAGCCAGAGATATTAAACACACAGCAGTTATTAATAGAGAAATAACACAGAGAGGCTTTTGTTTGAAGTGGTCATTACTGAATCACAAAGGAGGACAGGAACAGCGGATAAACACCGGAGAACAAGCGCACACTCCTCATGTAAGAGTCAGACGTTTACTCATTAACGTCTCTTTGCTCATTAAAAACGCATTAAGATCCCGTCCCCGAGGCGAGAACCCGTACACACCCGTACACACCCTGCGAACCACCAAACTCTGGAGGAGAAGCATCTAACCGGGTCTTTAGCGGGATAACCAGATCTATCCTGCTCACCCGCGGCTCCGGAGTCAACATCTAATGGACGACGGGCAATTAAAGGAGCTCGTTTAACCTTGGGGGGGGGGGGGGAGAGAGAGAGGGGGGGGTGAGAGAGAGAGGGGGGGGGGGTGAGAGAGAGAGAGAGAGAGAGAGAGAGAGAGAGAGAGAGAGAGAGAGAGAGAGAGAGAGAGAGAGAGAGAGAGAGAGAGAGAGAGAGAGAGAGGTAAACAAAAAATTGTTGAAAGAGGTAGACATTTAAAAGTGTGGAGACCAAGAGAGGAACGTGTCTGTTCACACTGCCACCAGGATATCGAAACAGAATTACATTTCCTATGTACATGTCCCAAATATGAAGACTTAAGAACCAAATATTTCCAAAAATTTGAAAAACATATACCAGGCTTCACTACCTACACTGAGGACAAAAAGCTTCCTTTTTTATTAGGGGAAGATAAAAGCACAGCATGGCTAGCAGCTAAATATGTCTTCTCCTGCCACAATACAAGGCTAAATTAATAGAAAATTGTTTAAGAGGTATTTATACAAGTTATGTATTATATATATGTATATTTATATATTTTTTTTTTTTGTTATTATCTTGTTTGTCTGTATTCTCTTCTTTTTTTATGTACATATATATGTGTATATGTATGTATGTATGTTTGTGTATATATATATATATATATATGTGTATGTGTGTATATATATATATATATATATATATATTATTGTTTCAATGTACCCTTTGAGGGACATGCACAGAATGTGTTTAGTATCTGCATCTACATCATAATTATCCTGTTTACTTGTATTACTATATCAGATGTATTAACTCCTTGTTGTTGTTTATATTTGTTCTTATGCTTTGGCAACACAGATGCATTTTTTTTGTCATGCCAATAAAGCAACATGAAATTGAAATTGAAAAATTGAAAATTGAGAGAGAGAGAGAGAGAGAGAGAGAGAGAGAGAGAGAGAGAGAGAGAGAGAGAGAGAGAGAGAGAGAGAGAGAGAGAGAGAGAGAGAGAGAGAGAGATAGAGAGAGAGTGAGTAAGCATTTACTCTGCATCATTAGACCGAGAACAGGAGAGGAGGAAGAGAGAGAAACTAATAGGAGGAGCTGGAGCCGAAAGGGAATCTGAGAAAAATCGGAATAATGCCGGAGTGGGAAAGAGAAAGACAAACAGCTCATGCAAAACCTCATCAGAAGGAGAGAGAGAGGAATCCCTTGGGAAGCGCACTGTTAGACGGCTTCTCCAACTCTGCATCCATTATCTGATCCTCTGCCCATCACTCTTCACTTTAATTCATTCTCAAGAAGACAAAGATAAGCATTTACAATTATTTAGATCACAAAACAACTTATAAGCAATTTAACACGTAAATTAATAATAGTATATAAACTACCATGCAACAGTTTGGCACCACTATGATTTTTCAAAATGAAATTCATACTTTTATTTAGCAAGGAAATATTAAATTGATCAAAGGCGACAGTAAAGACATTTATAATGTTACAAAAGATTCTGTTTCAAATAAATGCTGTTCTTTTAAACTTTATATTCATCAAAGAATCCCTAAAAATAAAATGTATCACAGTTTCCACACAAATTTACTTACACTGATAATAATCATAAATGTTTCTTGAGCCTCAAATCCTCATATTAGAGTGATTTCTGAAGGATCATGTGACTCTGAAGACTGGAGTAATGATGCTGAACATTCAGCTTTGATCACAGGAATAAATTATGATTTACATTGCAATAATATTTCACTGTTTTACTGCATTTTTGATCAAATAAATGCAGCTTTGATGAGCAGAAGAGACTCTTTCACAAACTTTTGAACAGTCGTGTATTGCAATATTCTGATAAATGGTTATTAAAGAAATCTGCACCACAAAACATCTCAAGTCCTTCACTTGCAATCTCTGAAGAATGTAAAACAACAAAGAAACAGAGATGGAACGACCTGAGCTCTCTCCGTGTGTATGTTGATCTCATTTGGCCCCTCTGGATCCCCAAACTCTCTCCTCGGCTCTAATGAAACCCAGTTCAGCGAGAGAGACCAGTAAACACAGAGCAAACTCACTCCATCAGCCTCAGATATGAGGACATCTGCTCAGAAACTGCTGAATAGCTGAAAGAAACAAAGCAAGCACCTTTTCTGCTGACGCCTGGGAGGTTTCTCCTCCACGGGAATGACGTGCCCTCATTCCTTCATCTCACGGAGTGTGTGTTGTTACTGTGGATCTTCAGGATCTGAGAGAGAGAGAGAGAGAGAGAGAGAGAGAGAGAGAGAGAGAGAGAGGAGGATATGGAAATAATGTATACATTGACATGGTGCACATATTTCCTCACAGTGATGACTGATGGGTTTCCGGATGAGTCCATCATTGATTCACTGGGGCTTCGATGCAAACAAACAATCAGAGATTTGCCATGCAAGCAAATATTAGTCTGGGTTAAATGGTAAACACACACATAAACACTGGGAATTCTTCTTCTAATGAGGCTGAACTGCTGAGCAAGCAAATGTTTATGTGTTTATGCTCCAAGAAACTCTAAAACAATGAAGTTCAATTGTTCCTTTTATAAACTGCACTTTAAATCCTTATAGTAGGCAAGAATGGAAGAAATGAAGTAATGTATTCAGTGCTGGTACTTTTTACTTTAAGAGCTTTCACTGTAGTTTTGAATCGTTTGAAAATGTCTTTACCTGTAGTTCAGTTCAGAGTCGTTCACACGTCCATCTTCATCGATGATTAACTGGTTTCAGGTTTGAGATGGTTTGTAAGTAAACACCCAATTCATCCACCGATCTGTATTAATATTTAACCGAGTAAGAAGAAGAATACGAGGAATCCAAACGATTCAGTGAGCTGTCCGATTCATTGAATCGCGAACCGATTCAGACCGTTTCGCTAACACGTAGGAGTGAATTCGGTTTGGTTGGGACACTTTTTTTCCCTGTCATAGTCAAAAACGATCCCAATCAAACTAAATTCACCCCATGTATATTTAATTGGGGGGAAAAAACGAATGATTCATTCCCGATTGGGCATCGCTAATTCTGATTCAAACAGCCGACAGAAAATACGCGACTTAATTGTTGAAATATTGTCAGGATGAATATTTTGTACGTTGTGTTGTTATAAAGTAATCTCCCTAATATAAGTAAGATTTTACCGTGTTTCAGAATCCTTTTCCTCCACAATGAAATTTCCTTAAATCAGATGCGTATTTAAACACTTCCAAAATAAAAGGACTTATAGCTAACTAAAAACAATAAAATATATTTAAACACATATTTCACATATCATAGTGTTAAAAAAAAAAAAAAGTACTTTAATATTTACCCTAATGAAAATCAAAGTCACATTGCAGTCTTACACATGCTCCAGATTTATTAAAATAAGCTGTGAAGAAAACCAAGGAAAATCGTTCATTGACAGTCATTAAAATATTTTAGAACATATGCCTATTAAAAAACTTTGACATTAAAAATGACAAGAAAGAAATGGTGTTTTGAGCTTGAAACAAAAGCTCAGTCCCACTAAAGCAGTCCAGTTGCAGAAGGGGGAGGGGCATTCTTATTCTAGAGAGCATCTGATTGGACAAAAATGTATGCAGTGCAGGATGACTCATCAATATTACAGGTCCATTTTCCTGGGAAGAAAAATACTGTACAGATATTTTAAATGCACATATCAGCTAAATGTTATTTTGGTCAACACTTCCAATTAGCCTATTGAAAAAAAGGCTTGCTAAGTCTAGATCTTTGACCATCAAATTATGTGTGTATGTTTTCCCTGAATAAACTGTTGCCTTGCACTCAACAGGCGAGCCACACAACACCATGCATCCCTCCTCTCCTCTTCATCCCGCGCTCCGACAGAAGGATTTCAGTTTCACACTGAAGATTGAGCTCTTCGCTCAGAGATAGCCGTGACCTTCATCCTCGAATGTCGGCGTTCTTAATTTGCTCGCACAAAGAGCGGCTCCCATCCCTCCATCCATCACACCATCCCGGAAAACACACGCTGGTCCTGCAATCCCGATCCATGCCTCATCCTAATTTATTTATCTTCCCGAGAACTGCATCATTGCCAAAATAAAACACAGTCACCCCGCGTCACCCCAATCTGCCAAGATTTCCAATCCCGAGTCTGCGCGCGCATGTCAGGACAGCGAGTGTGTGCATCGCTCACCGCGTTTAATATTCATAACGAGAAGCTCGTTTTCAGGTCTCTTAATTTTAAGCATATCTATAAAGCCAACCTGCCCTATCCCGGTCGAGCGGGAGAAATGCAACATTACCGTGGCAACCGCTCAGTCTTGACTGATGTAAATGAGCTATTTCATAAAATAACCCTCATTTAAATAGTTTGATTGCTTGTCTCAACATCAGGATAAAACATGCATCGCAATGCTCATCATCGCTTCTTTTAGTAATACTGTTTTTAATGCATTTTCTTGAACACTTACACAACAATGCACATCGCGTGTCTGTAACAACACATATAATGTACAAAAACACAACAAATAAACACACACTCATATCACAAACCAACACTGGATAATACAGTATATGTTAACAATCAATAATGCCACAGATATGAGCACACAAACAGGGTTAATATAGTGCAAAATAAAATATATTTGTATATGAATATAATACCTAATCAAGCACTTTGTTCCTCCTCTATTATATTATATTTTCATCATCACTTTTAATTGAAATGATTCATTTTTCATCCTCAATCTGCGTCTGTTTCTGTGAATCTGTGGAACTGTGAGCGTAAGAGACGCTCTGGTGTGTGTGTGTGTGTGTGTGTGTGTGTGTCGCAGTAAAGCCGGGTTATTTCTCTGATCACAGAGTCGAGCTGGAAAAGGCCATCGTGGATTTGAAGAGGGAACACGAAGCGACTCTCAGACCTTTCACTCTTCAGAAGAGGACGAGCCTTCAGCTTTATCCTCCACACACACCGCAGTTCCTCAAACACTCAACACTCAAACACACACACCAATTCTGCAAAACCATACACTCATTCTCGGCCTTCGACTCAGTTCTCAATTTCATAAACCTTTTGCAAACCACAACACACACTTCTCTATGTAACACACAAATCTAACAGGAAGAATATTGATTTCCTACACTACCTGAAAACACCATCGTAATTCATCAGTTCCTCACACACACACACACACTCATCGCTTTACTGAACACCAGCCAATCATGGCTTTAGAATAGGCCTATAAACAGGTCAAAGGTCAAGTTAAAGGTTCTTCGGACTGTGTAAAACTGTATTCACATCCACAAATGCTCACAGTAAAAGAATCAAGAGTTTGGTTTCAATCTTGCTTTTGGGTTAGGGTTAGGATTATCTCTCAGATAATTACTTTCAGTCTTGTGCAGAGATGTGTATAGAAGCGTGAAATATTGACAAATTGTGTGTATATTATGAAATATCCAAAAATATATTATTATTATGGCAGGTTTTGCAACGTAACACAAATGTTTGCTTTTGAGAAGTGTGTGATATTCTGAATGCAGTGCTTCACTTGGGAAGAGATGTGAGGCATTGTGCATTTTGTGTGCAATTCTTGGATTTGTGTGTAAAGTTTTGGGGAAAAAAAGAGGATACATTTTGAAAATGTGTGTAAAGTACAATTTATCACCAAATGAAACAAAAATGGCTCCAAAATTAACAGATGAAAATGCAAAAGTATAAATGAGAGTATATACACTGCTCAAAAAAAATTAAAGGAACACTTTGAAAACACATCAGATCTCAATGGGGAAAAATATCATGCTGGATATCTATACTAATATGGACTGGGTAATGTGTTGAACGAATGAACGAAAGGATGCCACATCGTTTGATGGAAATGAAAATGATCAACCTACAGAGGATTGAATTCAAAGACACCCCGGAAATCTAAAAGAAAAAATGATGCAGCAGGCTTGTCAATTTTGCTGAAATTTCATTGCAGCAACTCAAAATGGTTCTCAGTAGTTTGTATGGCCCCCACGTGCTTGTGTGCATGCCTGACAACGTCGGGGCATGCTCCTAATGAGACGACGATCTGGACCCAGATCTGGACCAGCGCATCACTGAGCTCCTGGACAGTCTGAGGTGCAACCAGGTGATGTCAGATGGACTGAAACACAATGTCCCAGAGGTGTCCTATTGGATGTAGGTCAGGTGAGCGTGGTGGCCCTTCAATGGTATCATTCCTTCATCCTCCAGGAACTGCCTGCATGCTCTCGCCACATGAGGCCGGGCATTGTTGTGCACCAGGAGGAACCCAGGACCCACTGCACCAGCATAGGGTCTGACAATGGATCCAAGGATTTCATCCCGATACCTAATGGCAGTCAGGGTGCCATTGTCTAGCCTGCAGAGGTCTGTGCGTCCCTCCATGGATATGCCTCCCCAGACCATCACTGACCCACCACCAAACCGGTCATGCTGAACGTTGTTACAGGCAGCATAACATTCTCCACGGCTTCTCCAGACCCTTTCCTGTCTGTCACGTGCTCAGGGTGAACCTGCTCTCATTTGTGAAAACCACAGGGCACCAGTGGCGGACCTGCCAATTCTGGTGTTCAATGGGAAATGCCAATCGAGCTCCCTGGTGCTGGGCAGTGAGCACAGGGCCCACTAGAGGACATCGGGCCCTCAGGCCACCCTCATGAAGTCTGTTTCTGGTTGTTTGGTCAGAGACATTCACACCAGTGGCCTGCTGGAGGTCATTTTGTAGGGCTCTGGCAGTGCTCATCATGTTCCTCCTCGCACAAAGGAGCAGATACCGGTCCTGCTGATGGGTTAAGGACCTTCTACGGCCCTGTCCAGCTCTCCTAGAGTAGCTGTCTGTCTTCCTGGAATCTCCTCCATGCTCTTGAGACTGTGCTGGGAGACACAGCAAACCTTCTGGCAATGGCACGTACTGATGAGCCATCCTGAAGGAGCTGGACTGCCTGCGCAACCTCTGTAGGGTCCAGGTATCGCCTCATGCTACCAGTAGTGACACTGACCCAAATGCAAAACTGGTGAAAAACAGTCCGAAAAGATGAGTAGGGAAAAAATGCCAGTGGCCTCCACCTGTAAAACCATTCCTGTTTTGGGGGTTGTCTCACTGTTGCCCATCTAGTGCACCTGCTGTTAATGTCATTAACACTAAAGCAGCTGAAACTGATTACCAACCCCCTCTGTTACTTAACTGACCAGATCAATATCCCAGGAGTTTAACTGACTTGATGCTATTCTCTGAATAAAAAGTGTTCCCTTTATTTTTTTTTGAGCAGTGTATATACAGTACTTTAAAGAACATTAGTAAAAGACAGGACCATACGTCTCCAAAAAGTAAAATAATTATTACTTACAAAACTTGCATTGCTTTAATGTCTTCTTTACTATATAATCTCCAAGTAAGTGTAAAAACCATCGTTACATTGAATTTTTTTTTTTATATATATTAGACTCACAAACAGGAGATATTTATCAAACCTTTGCTGTCTTGAATGAGACGTCATGGCGAGAGACGGATCGACATATTGATCTATTATTTGTGCAGATTAAACAGAAATATGGTGTGATGTTCCTGCAGTGGCAGAGAGTCACTGTACGTCGGCTGAAGTCGTGTGTGTGTGTGTGTGTGTGTGTGTGTGTGAGAGAGAGAGAGTGAGTGTGTGTGAGTAAGTGTGTTTGTTTTTGTGTGTGAGTGAGTGTGTGTGTGTCTCTGTGTGAGTGTGTTTGTGTGTGTGTTTGTTTGTATGAGTATGTCTGTGTGTGAGTGCATGTGTGTGTCTCTGTGTGTGTGTGCGTTCATGTATGTGTGTCTGTCTGTGCTTGTGTGTGAGTGAGTGTGTGTGTTTGTTTGTTTGTTTGTTTGTGTGTCTGTCTGTGTGTGAGTGAGAGTGTATGTGAGTGAGTGAGTGAGTGAGTGTGTGTGTGTGTGTGTGTGTGTGTGTGAGAGAGTGTATGTGTGTGAGTGTTTGTGTGTGTGTGAGAGTATGTGTGTGAGTGAGTGTGTGTGTGTGTGTGTGTGTGTGTGTGTGAGAGAGTGAGTGTGTGTTTGTCTGTGTGTGAGTGAGTGAGTGTGAGAGAGTGTATGTGAGTGAGTGTGTGTGTGTGTGTGTGTGTGTGAGAGAGTGAGTGAGGGAGTGTATGTGAGTGTGTGTGTGTGTGTGTGTGTGTGTGTGTGTGTGTGTGTGTGTGTGTGTGTGTATGGACTGACCTGTACATGTGAAAGTCTATTTCAGCACCTGAAGGTTCACAGAAGTCAAGTCATCTTCATTTATATAGCGCTTTTAACAATGTAGATTGTTTCAGAAGTGTGAAGGCTGGAACGATAAACTCGTATAACACACACTTCTCTCACACTCACAGTTTATTTAATTCAACAACATGATGAGAGAATTCTGCTGATCTGTGTTCTGACCCCCACACCCCGTGATTGGGCATTTTGCAATAAAGTGTACAAAATCAAAGCAGTACAAAAAATACAGCTCAGATGGAAATGACCCTAATAAATATACGTGATTATATATACATATATCAGACACACCTCATCTTTAGGCTTCATCCAAAAGCCGTTCTCATGAGCGAACTCTTCACACTCCTCATATAGACGCGATTCTCCTCAGAGTCCGAGATGTTCGACCCGTGAGGACTCGGACACTCGCGCTGGATGAGCTGTTCTCCGGCTGTTTTTCTCCCTGCTCGACTAATAAATTGGTTTTGCCCTGTTTGCTTGCAAATTACCCTCCCTCCTCTCCTAATTTTCCAATTTGCTGTGTCATTTATATGTAATTTGGGATCGCACTGGGCCATATTACTTTCGCAAATAAGGTGATAGACTTTATTGAGGCACTTTAAGAGAAAGAGTGCGATGAACCAAAGCGCTCCTGCAAACCTGAAGAGATTCTGCTTTCTCAAAGACAAGCTAATTTCATTCTCAGCTCAAGGTACATCAAACCCACACAACATATAAGACGTTAAAATAAAGCCAATGCTGATTTGTCGACATGCAGCCACATTTCTCAAACTACATGAGTAAAGTTGGATGACAAACTTTGATGTTGGCTTGACAAAGCCTTGTCTGAACATTTTAATTGGCTTTCAAAAGCTTAAAGTTCAAAGATTTAAGTTAAAATATGTTAATAGCATGTTCTAGCTAGCACATTGCTAACATGTTTTAACAAGTTACTAACATGTTTCCATTTTTAAGCATGTTGTTAACATGATTTAGTACAACACTAACATCTTTCTAGCATGAGTGGTACATTGCTAGCATGTTTCTTAAATGATTTAACACTCTGCTAGCATGATTAAGGACATTGCTAGCATGTTTTAACATATTACTAGCATGATTTAGCACATTGCTATTATGTTTAGCATTTTGTAAGCATGATTTAACACATTGCTAACATATTTAACATTTTGCTAACATGATTTAACATATTGCTAGCATGTTTTATTTGTTGCTGTCATGATTAGCACATAGCTGCCATGTTTTAATGTTGTTAACATTATTTAACACATTGCTACCATGGTTTAACGTGGCTAGAATGATTTACAAATTTGCTAAACTGTTTAACATTGTTAGCATGATTTTGCATGTTGCTGCAGTCCCCCTGTATCAATAATTGTATCCCTTAAAACTCATCTTTTATCACCAAAATTACATATTTACATTTTCCCTCTAAAAAAAAAAAAGTGCTTCATGTCTTAAAATATCTTGAATGTAACTCGACACCCTTGCCTCATTTAGAATGCGTGGTTCTATGAATATGCAAATGAGCCCCGCCTCCACTCACTCAGCTCAGAGATCCACTGGTTGACGATCACACGTTGATCTGATTGGTTACAAGGTAGTTTGTGACGTCAGAAACACCAGCGATTTCAAAGCGTGTGTTTGAGACTGTCTTTGGTTCACTGCAGTTTTAAGGAGGAAATACTCAGCAATGCTGTCGACTTATGAACTTACACATGGTTTGACTTAAAGCAGATTAAAAACTCCACATAGACACATAAACAACATTAAAAGCTGGATTTGCACTAAATCTAGTTTTCTCTTTGAATGAAGGTGATTTTTCTGACTCTACTGATATTTGTTCTTGTTTCAAGCACAAACTCACTTCATATCTTCATTCTCCAGTGTATGTATCTTAATTTAATAATGAAAAACAAGACAAATACTGAAAGAACAAATGGCTTTTCACTGTAAATTATGATTTGTTCTTTTTTTAATTCCTAAAATTATACATTTAATAGTATTTTATTGTACAATTACATGAAACACAAGGTTAGATTTACAGTTTTCCTCATATATACTAACAAATCCTCTCATGTCTGGAGTGAGGAAAGTGTTTCCAGCGGAAGAACTGTGGAAGTGTGTGTGAGAACGGGATCTGAACTCTTCTGTTCATCCCCCAGGGTCAGAGGTCAGAGGTCATCTCCCGCTCTCTCCTGTAATGAGGGCGTCGCATTAACAAGCACTAATTGGATGCATTTCCCAGTTTTTCCCAAACCTGAAGGTCGGACACCGAGGATGAGAGGAGACTGAGCTGTTAGCGTATTCCTCTTTTTTTATTGATGTTGGAATATTAATTTAATAAAAGTTTGAGTTTGAATAATGACTAAACTGACCAGGATCTTAGTCAGCTGTTCTGTCCTGACCTTGGACAATTATGATAATAGTGTTGAATATGGACATGCACACACTGCCCTCTAGTGGCACACACTGGCAGCACAGGCTTACATTTACATGCATTAATATATACAGAAGACAAGTGGATCAACAAAGTCCATCACAGCTGTCCGAAGACAAGAACGGGTGTTGTTCAAATTACATGTGTAACTTTGATGAACGGTTTTGATCCACTTCAAATGTTGAATACTGTATATTTATTTACACTGCCGTTCAAACGTTTTGGATCTGTAAGATTTTTAATGTGTTTAAAAGAGTCTCTTCTGCTCATCAAAGCTGCATTTATTTACAAAAAATACAGTAAAAACAGTGAAATATTATTATATTGTAAATCATCTGTTTTCTATGTGAATATACAGTAAAGTGTAATTTATTCCTGTGATCAAAGCTGAATGTTCAGCATCATTACTCCAGTCTTCAGTGTCACATGACCCTTCAGAAATCACTCTAATATGAGGATTTGAAGACTGGAGTAATGATGCTGAACATTCAGCTTTGATCACAGGAATAAATTTTTTAAAATATTAAAATAGTTATTTTAAATCGTCATAATATTTAACAATCTTACTTTGTGTATTTTTAATCAAATAAATGCAGCAAATAATTGTGTAATAATATTATAAGATTATTACATTAACAATATTTATTCATATTAATAAATATTTATTATTAGTAATAAATGTAACATTTTATTATGTAATAATAAAATATTTCAGATATTTAATATTACCTGATTAATAATATTTGTGTTATGTTTTCTCTTGAACTGTGCAGACACTTCAGCGGTAAACCATCACAGAGAGTCTGAGCACATCTGAGCGATTCTGGACAGAGTTGAGTTTCCGAGAACAAGATCTAAACATCCATATGCAAAATTATTCAACCTCAAAGTAAAACTAACTGAACTTCAGCACATACATAAACTTAATGTATGCATGAATCACAACTAAAGCCATATGAAGAGTCATTACAGAGGAAAATTATATATCCGGTCAAGATCATTTTGAAACGAACCAGTTATTGATTTAAGAGAAAGTATATTCAACTTTTTTGTCCCACAGAACTAATGCCTGTGTGTGTGTGTGTGTGTGTGTGTGTGTGTGAAGAGATGAACAGCATAACTCAGGCATTCACAATCATCTAGAGATCATCAATACTGTAGAAATATAGAGCTTTAGGTTATTAATAAGCACTGAAAGCTCTTCCTCTCTCTCGTGTTTATATCAGTGAAGGACAGGAATATTAACTTACATTAGTCTTTGCTATCAGATTTGTGTTGGTGTTTAACTCTTCTTAAGAGCTTGAAGCGCCCCGGTTAGCTTATACTCACATGTGATAAAGAATAAATGCTTGTGAGTGTTTGGTGAAGCATCTCGAGGCTGATTTAAAGAAGCAGGAGAAGCGGGGATGAGGATCACGGCCTTTTAGAGTCATATTTACAAAAACATGTTACAACACAGATGATGATGATGATGATGATGATGATGATGATGGCTAGAGCTAATCTTATTTACATTTGCCTTTTAAAAGATCATAGCAAAGAAACTACAGCACATGAAGGAAAAAAGGAGTAAAACCCACAGATGGTTATAAAACAAGGATAAAATGGGGATGAACACTTTCACACACAGCGCTGGCGGAGAGTTCACTGCGCTGCTCCACAGAGAGTCGTCAGGCGATTCTGCATTAGAAAGAACAACATGTGTTGTAAGTTCAGCAGTTTACAGGAGGCGTTTAAACTCAGTCTAACAGTGGAAAATGACAGGGTTTCTGCAGGTGTTATAAAGAGACCATTATAAAGACATTAAGAGTAAAGAAACGTTCAGGAATAAACAGACGGGAGCAGTGTGTGTGTTCTCGAAACGTCCAGGGAGAAATCAGCAACACAAACTTCTGTATGAAACTGAAAACACAATACGTCTTTCCTCGCTCTGCTCTGGAGCGCTAGAATATGCAGATCTCTTCTTCTGTACCTTCAGCTAGAGCTGGTTCTCCAGCACAAATATCTGAACATTCTTAGATAAGACACATTTACTGCAGACGCAGAATTATAACAAATGAATTTCCTGTGAAATTTAGTGAGTCGATGATCAAAACAAGAACAAACATGGATCCGAGAGCTCAGAAATATCTTCATAACTCAAAGGGAAGTTGATAACTCTGACAGATATTAACTTGTGTGTTTTCTGCTAAAAACATTCACATCCACACCAGGTCAATGTATATTTCTTGATTTAAAGATGCCTAGATATTTGTATTGAAAAATAGGATGAAAATACTGAGGAAGATGTAATTTTTTGCAGAGCATGCAGCATTTAATGCCATGATGACCATGAGTTTCAGACTTCTGCTCTGATTTCAGCCTTTAATGATGTAGTTAGAGTGACTTGAGCCCACAGAAACCCAGTTCCCCGTGTTCTCCCGGTGGAGCGAGGCGTACCTGCAGGGTTCTGATGCTCTGCAGGGCTTTCTCATCCAGCCGGCTCAGATCTACAGAGTCCATCTCACTGGCCAGCAGCTGAACACACTGAAACACCAACACAGATAGAGTTACTTAATGCCACGTCAGCATCTGAGGCTATTTTCATGGCAGAAAGTGCATTACAAAAATACAAATATCATATAAATACAATAAAACCAAGCAAACAAACACAGGGTTCCCACACCTCGGTTAACTTCAAACTCAAGGACTTTCCAGGTCCAAAACCCTCAAACTCAAGGATTAATGTGGGGACACATATCAAGAGAGAGCAAGGTTACCTTTTAATATACACTGTTACAGTTTTTGCAAAAAAAAAAAAAAAAATATTCTTTGCATTTATTGTTGTCCATAAGACAGATCTGATATTCTATTTGTGGTATTTCTGTTTTGCACATTCGGTACATCCTCCTAAACTGTGCATTCAAATGATCTGAACGTTTGCATGACTGTTGAGACGAGCTTATGCTCATGTAACCAGCCTATGTTTGCAATGTTTCACGGTGTGTGTGTGTGTGTGTGTGTGTGTGTGACGTTGAGGTTCCATCAGGGTAGTACACACAGCACCTCACGCGGGAAACACTTAACGTAACGCGTAAATGTGCGTAACTAACGGTAATCAAGCAAGCTAGTGCGCATCGGCCACGAAGTGTTGGTGGAATAACACATTAGCGGACCGGAGGGAATAATATGGGAATTTTTCCAGAAAACTTCTTGCACAAAATAAATTCGAGTGGTTTCCAGGACCTGTATCTGTGTGCGCTTACTTTCAAGACCTTTCCAGGGCCTTGAAATCTTTTTTTCCAGATTCACAAACTTTCAAGGACCCGTGGGAACCCTGTCTTACACAATTACTTTTTTTTAAATTAACATGATAAAAAAACAAAACCTTTTCAGGTTAAAGTCGTTAAGTGAAATAACGTCATATAAGAGCATTCTGTGTGAGAGCCAGGACAGTCACCGTGAGGAAGAGGAGGAGATGGTGTCACGCAGGCGTTCATACACTCGATTTAAAGAGATCCTCGACAGTAAGTGACCCGTGTCGAGTAACTGGCGAGACGAGAACACATGAACCGCATTATTACACCGGTTTCTAAGGCTGACACCGTTTAAAATAATAATAATAATAATATAGCACAGTGCTATTGCGAAATCACAAAGTTGGGTTGGGAATCTAGTTTAGCAACTAGTCTAAAATGAAGGCTTCTATTTGTGACGTGCTGTCTTTGCATTTGAACACTGCGCATTTTAAACAGGACACACATTAGCTGAATAAATGTTACCCAATACAAACATATTTATAGAAAACAGTTGACAATGATTTTACAGGAGTCCAATAATAGCATAACGAATCACTTATTCTAGAAAGAATATACGTAGTTTAGAGTGACAAATCCTAGCAGCGTACTTTGAGGTCAAAATGCGTATCCGCTACGCAAAATGCGTACAGGTTGGCAGGTCTGTAAACACTGCTCACACACACTCAGTCTCTGCATACGCTGTGTGTTTAGGTCTCCAATTACGTGCGTTTGAGAACGCAAAGTTGGTTTGTGTTTCATAGTGTCACTGTTATCATTCATAGGCGTTTCTCACACTCCATCTCTGCATGCTGTGAGTGTGTGTTGCTTAGAACACTCATCTGGGAACGCAGTGTGTGAACGCCACTTCACAAGATTCGTAACATCCGTCATTAGTAAATCTCCTCCAACACAGAAGAATACATAAATGTTTCTAAATATGTTCTTGTTCAAGAGATGACAGCGGCGGTTGCATTTCTATCGTGCAAAAGTGACCAGATATTAAAGATTAAGTGGACATGTGAATTAAATGTTGTTTGGCCGATATTAAACAAGGATTTGATCATGCCGTGATGTAACAACAACTATCACCGCTTCTGTAGGCTTTTGTTATAATACATAATGTACACAAGTTATGTTTATGTAATTTATTTTACAAGGTGTGTTTTAACAGTGTTGTTCAATAAAATGATCACTCTGATACTTTATTTGAACCAATTATTATATTTGTATGTTAAGTCAGTTTAAAGGCTGTTGTTCACTTGGATTTATTTTTATCTCCACGATTTTAACCGATTAATCGTTAGAACTCTTTACGAGCAGCGGCCACTGACCTCTCCGTTTCCCAGCGGGACACTGATGACCACGTCTTCTCCACCGCCAGCGATAGGAGAACCGTTGACCGACATGCTGTAGATCTTCTCCCGGTGACGCGCAAGTCTCAGTCCTGGAGTCTTCGGCAATCTGACACACAAAACACACTAGAGCTTCAGATCTGCGTTCTGGTCCAGAGAGAGCCGGGTCAGGAAACAGTCTTTTCAACCAGTCTCATTATTTCTGTCTTACAAGCATACAGATTATCACAGAAGCACTGGAATAAAAGTTTATAGTGTGTGTATATAAACACATCAATAGAGTAAATCACCTTTTGAAAGTACATTGACGCCTCAAAGATTGTATCAATTTCATCGTTACACCAGTAGGTGGCGACAAGTGACTGTCATTGAATCATTCATTCAAGAGATTCGTATTAAAACACTGATTCATCCAGTTATGAAACAAGTGAAGTCTTTAAGAGAGTCATTGAATCATTCACTCAATCTGATTAAAAAAATATATATATATATAATTAAGTATCTTAATTAGATATTTTGAAAATAGACTGCAGTAATTACACCATTACACCAGTAGGTGGCGACAAGTGACTTAAATGCGTTTGTCATTGAATCATTCACTCAAAAGATTCATTCAAAAACGCTGATTCAACCAGTAATGAAACAATTCTTTATGAGTGTAAGGAAAGTCGTGAAAGGAAACCGTGCAGTCACTGACCTCGGGTCGAAGCGCGGCGTGATGAGCGGCGTGGAGCCGATGACCGAAGACTCGAGGAAACCCCTCGCAGGAGTGATCAGAGGCTTCCTCGTAGATCTGCGAACACAGAGCAGACGGACGGAGGCTTCAGAGGAGCACACCACTGGCGTGCGGGAGTAAAGCGGGGCGATGGTGTGGTGCGTTTACCTCTGGATGGTGTTGCTCTGCTTGCTGATGGAGAGAGCTCTGGCCTTCTTGGATGTTGAGGGCGCCTTCTTTGAGGCTTTCTTCTGCATTACACACATTAAAGAGAGAGAGTTAGGCTTCTGTACACAAAGCGTTTCCTTAAACAGTAAAGGCACTTGGGAGGGAAACGCCATGAGTTTGATTCCTAGGGAATGCAAGAACTGATAAAAAGTAAACCTTGAATTCGTCTGTCAAATGCATAAATAAGCGTACACTTTCATATACAGCTCTTTTAACAATATAGAGTTTCACAGCCGCTTTACAGAGATAACAGGAGATTACAGTAACAGAGATTGTTTTACAGCAGATCTGGAATAAAGTTATTGTCCAGATAAAGTTAGTTTTGATTGATTCACTTCCGTTGCAAAGATCATTAGTTATTAACTTAGGGGCCGCTAACACACACCGTTCTCACAGAAGACAGAAGCTTTTAATGTGTTCTGGACGTTCATTCGCACGATAGCTGTGTTTGGAGCTCAAGAACACACACTCTGAAACAGGATCCAATGTGCAAGTTTTGAAAAATGTTTTCATCTGTAAACGTGCAAAACGTGAATCTGTGAAAACACTGACGGCGTGCTCATGTGTATTACGTGTTTAGTCTATAGATATGCATGTTTGAATGTATATATGTGCGCAGGCAATTAATCATAATAAATTAGCATGGCCCCTCAGTGATAAAACTCATTTATTTAATAAACTCGCGATTTATTGACGGATGGCAGTTTTGTGATCCCGCTGATCACGTGATCAGTCTCATGATGGTTTGCTTTAGCTAACTAAAACGTCATATGCTTGGAATAACATGAATAAATTAGTATTTAATTTAATAACAAGAAAACAATGCTCTATTTATTTAATTCTCATTTTTAAAATAGGTACGGCATATTCGAAATAGTTCTTATATTCTTGCATTTTATCATAAAAGGATGTAATTTAAAAAAATACGGAAATTAGCGTTAACAAGTTAATGCAGACTCTTATTTACATGAGGTGAAAATAAAGCTGCAGGGTTTGTATTTTTAATGTTGTGCATAATAAAACGGTTAATTTTAAAACGGTACGTGGTGTTTGCGTGCTGTTTTCTCCTGTGTGTGTGCGCTGAGGTGGAGCGCTGATGAGATACTGCTCTTGTAAATACTTTCCAGCACTTCAGTAATAAAAGTGTACATCTTTAACGCATGCAGATTACAGTGAAGCGCAACAGTTATCGTACGTGCGGAGATCGGCAGTGGTCAGAAAGGATTTAAACAGTGAATTTTGAGGTGATCTCTTCTTAAACTCAGAGATGTGGATTCAGACGGCAATTAAATTACAACACGACCTTGTGTTCGTCAAACAACAGAAGGTCACTCGCTCTGGGACTTTTACGCGGGTGGAGGGAGAAAAACACTGACATTCTGCATTCGGCCCACAATAATCACAGACTAACCCCTGTAAATGTTGAAAATACCCATGAGAAACACTTACCGTCCGGATAGGGCTTTAGATGATCTTAATCTAGATGTGCATATTTATTCACAGGTGACTTCAGCTTAGGCTTGTTGCGATAGTCGGTGTTACCGGTGATACACGGTGTTTAACCCACCTACCGGTCATAGCACTTGACCACCGGCACCGTCCCCATCGTGTTGAAGTTTTAGCCTAGAGTAATAAAGCACTTAATTCAGTTAGTGACTATGTGCCTTCGTAATTTAGCGTAAGCGGAACGAGCGCCGCAGTAAAGCAGCAGGTGCCCGATTTCATTTATCATTTGAGGAGAGTGAGGCGAGCTAACTGGCAAAGAATGGCGGAAGATCTGGTTTCAAAGAGAAATGCAAACGTGAGTTTAATATTTTTATATTAGTTTTTTTTTGCACTTAAGTGTCCAGTGATTATTCGGGTAGGCTACCTTATTTAACGAAGTTTTTGATGTTCGTTCGTTTCATATTCGATCGTTGTGCGGTGTTTTTTTTTTTTTTTGCTGAAAAAGGCAGGCACTTTATTTAACGAATAGTGATTTTTTTAATATAATTTCTTGTTTGATACTTGCACGATGTGTGCAGTGGTTCGTTTTGTTAATAAAAACACTTTAAAGGTGTTTCATAAGTGCTTTTGTTTAGTTTTTACATGGTGTGTTAAGTTATTATTCATTTTGCAATAAAGATGTGTGTAATACAAGCGAGTGTCTTATTGTTTTGTGTATTTTTATTAAGAATAAAATAAATTAACCCATGATTAATTCAAACAAATGCTACTGAATTGCCGCTAATTAAAGTGAAAGTAAATTGAGACGTGTGCACGTCCGCATTTTCGGCCACCCGAAATCCCCGACACGCAACCCCGGTGACACCGGGATTACCGGTTCTTTTACACGTCGATTAACCGGTGGAAAAAATCCGTCACCGCAACATCCCTACTTCAGCTGGCTGATTTATAATGATGAATCTATGCTTATGTAAATACAATAACTTAAGACATGACATGATAGATTACAAAACCCATACTAGCACAAACCTTCTTCACTGTAGACTTCAGAGGAGCAATGTTCTCATCCTCTGAGTTTGCACCGTTCTTGGCTTCTGCAAACGAGGCGAATCGAGAAGATCAGCTTTTAAAATGCAGGAAAGAATGTTTTACAAGTTGACGGAGGACAGAAAAAGTACCTTTTCCAGCACATTTGGGAATCGCATGATTCTCAGCAATAGCAAGCTCCACTTGAGCAGCTTCTTCCCTCACCTAGAGAGAGAGAGAGAGAGAGAGAGAGAGAGAGAGAGAGAGAGAGAGAGAGAGAGAGAGAGAGAGAGAGAGAGAGAGAGAGAGAGAGAGGGAGAGGGAGAGAGAGAGAGAGAGAGAGAGAGAGAGAGAGAGAGAGAGAGAGAGAGAGAGAGAGCTTAAAATCAAGAACAACAGTGATGGATTTGACAAACACATTGGTGTAATTAACTGGTTTAGTGGAAGTACCTTTGAATCGTCCACTTGTGACTTTGGCTTCTCTATATCTGAAGGTAAAATGAGAATCATGACTCAGAATATCAAAGTATAGTTACATGATATTCTCATCAATATCTTATAAATTTTTCCAGTTGTTTACATTATTATGCATGTCTCTTATGACCATAACCGAGAGACTAAGTTACATAGACTATTTGTTTTAAAAAAAGGAACTAAAAAGCAACTAAAGTTATACAGTAGACAACATTTGAAGTGGATCAAAAGAGTTCATCAAAGTTGTCCGAAGACAAGAACGGGTATTGGTCAAAATTCATGGATGAGTTTGATGAAAGGTTTTGATCAACTTCAATTGTTGACAACTGTAAGAATGATCATATTTGTGACCCTGGATCACAAAACCAGTCATAAGAGCACGGGTATACTTATGGGGGTCAAAATTATCGATTTTTCTTTTATGCCAAAAGTCATTAGGATATTAAAAAAGAGGTTCACTTTTAAAATGAAAATTCTGTCATCATATAATCACCCTCATGTTTTTTCAAACCTGTATGAATTTCTTTCTTCTGCTGAACAGAAAGGAAGATATTTAGAAGAATATCAGTAACCAGGCAGTTTTTGGGTCCCATTGACTTCCATAGTAGGAAAAAAATATACTATGGAAGTCAATGGGACCCAGAAACTGCCTAGTTACTGATATTCTTCTAAATATCTTCCTTTCTGTTCAGCAGAAGAAAGAAATTCATACAGGTTTGAAACAACATGAGGGTGATTATATGATGACAGAATTTTCATTTTAAAAGTGAACTTGTCCTTTAAGTAAAGATGGTGTTCCATGAAGATATTTTATAAATTTCCTACCGTAAATATGTAAAACATAGATTTTTTTGCACCCTCAGATTCCCAATAGTTGTATGTCGGCCAAATATTGTCCTATCCTAACAAACCATCCGTCAATGGAAAGCTTATTTATTCAGCTTTCAGATGATGTTTAAATCTCACACATGACTGACTGGTTCTGTGGTCCAGGGTCCCATCTGACAGATGTGGTGGAACAGAGAGAAGAACAGTGTCTTACTGCAGTACTCGATCCAGTTCATCTTCCTCACGGCCATGGGGAGCTTGATCAGAGCCGTCTTATACAGGTTATCTGCGTCTTTCAGGAGATTGTTCGTCTTCTCCTTCAGCCTTTCGACAATAGTGTGAACTAAAAAACAAAGAATAAACAGAAAATATAGACAAAACACAGCCTAAACAGCGTGTATTCGGAATACAGCGAGTAAAGTAAGAAACCTTCGTCGTCGAAATCCAGCAGGAACGCTTCCAGTTTGGGAGCTTTGGGATTCTTCTTGCTTTTAGCATTTTGAGTGCGTTTTCTGGGCGCCATGATGAAACTGATCAACAAACACGACAAATTCCTTCAGCCTCACGACGAAAACGTGTGTGTGCTAGTCAATTAAATCAAATTAATGTTTTTCTTACCCTAACAACACTATCTGTGTTGGTTTCAACGATGCCTCTCACTGACTGACTGACTGAGGCGGTTAGGAAACAGGAAGAGCTTTTCAAATTTAACGCCGCTACATCTCTAAGCCAATCAGCATGCAGCTTTGACCCTCGCTTTGTAAATAGCTCCGCGTTCTGACCAATAAGATCAGTACATGAAGAATCTGGCCAATAGTTGAGTGTTTCACTCTTACGGCTGCAGAAAGAATCAAGCGGATTGGTGGATGATGATGATGTTGATGATTTCCCGGAAGAAGCTTAGCGCTGCGCTATTCTCACATGTGGAAACGGGATGATTTTATACGCGCAGTCACAGATATTATGTGTTTACCAGATAAAATAAGTATCTGGATGAGCTTTAAATGGCATATTTAATACATTTATAATGTTTTGTAAATAACACCGGAGTTTAAAAATGTCCAGTTCCGTTTTATCACCCTTGCACCAGGAGCTCAAGCGCTGCTTCTCGGCTCTGCGAGCGAGTAAAGCCGAGTGGGACCGCGCGCTGGCGGGCTGCGAGCCTCTCGTGAGCTCTGTGGGGAACATCGCAGTGCAGTTGAAGGCTCTCAAACACGTCCAGCTCGCACACACTCCTCTCGCCAGTTTCCCAGGTTTACACGAACGCCTGCACTACAAGCTCTCTGTGGCCGTGGACACCGCGCTCGGGAAGCTGGCAGAGAACATGTGAGTCCTGATGATCATATCATGCACACAACCTCCTCACTCGAGTCAAAGCACAGATCTACTGGTCACATATAAGACCGATTTTTACTGAAGTAAAAGCACAGAAGTACTCGTTTTAAAGTATCAAAAGTAAACGTCAATGCATTGTTGTATGCAGGCTTGGGAGGGTTACTTTAAAAATGTATTCCGTTACAGTTACAAATTACTTCATAAAAAAAGTATTTAGTAACGTAATCCAAGTACTATAATATTAAAGTAATGTAACTGATTACTTTTGGATTACTTCAAGGTCACGTATATAAATAAAGTCAAGCAAGAAGAATATACACACAGGCCTGAATATATATTTATGTAAAGGGCTATACAGACATCTAGTGGCTAATGTATGGTATTACAGATTATTTTGTTTTATTTTTCACAAATTTTTAACTAAAAAATAAAAACACAACATTTAAAATTTTTACACAATCTACATATTAGTTTATTTTAAAATAGGCTAGGCTTACATGTTGGCTAAAGCCGTGATCTTTCTTAATTTGCCTGACTGAACTTGGGGCGTTGGCAGTGGGAGTTCCCCTACGTTAAGTTACCTAGACAGCGAACATCCCGTTACGCGAGAAAAGATTAAGAAAGGACATTTTGGGTACTAAAAAAGCTACTCTCCTAATTTCTACAAAATAGCAGCAGAATTTCCATGAATAAAAACAAATTTACCCGCAGACAGCATCGTTTCTACTAGCAGCAGTGATTCAATCTGCGTCTGAGGAGATTGTAGACAGCTGTTATTTGCGCATGCACCAGCGCGTGGCACACGAGTCATTACCGGCAACAGAACCAGGAACTATAATCAAGCCGCGCTTAATATAGTGTTATTATGCCAAAATACAGATGTATTTAGTTTTAAATGAAACCATTGTAATCCTGAAAGTATTCCCCCTTTTTTCAAAATGTAACTATAATCTGATTACCAAGTTTTTTTACGTAACTGTAACGGATTACAGTTACTGGATTTTTGTATTCTGATTACATAACGCCGTTACATGTATTCCGTTACTCCCCAACCCTGGTTGTATGTAATGACCTTATGCCTCTGCAGTTAGTAGTGTCTGAGGAATTAAGAGCTTGTAGAATGTTATAAAATCATAGAAATTAAACAACTGAACTGACAAAAAAGAAAGAAAGAAATCTTTATTTCCAACCAAAATGCAAACCCTGACAGACGTTTCTACTTTCTACTCAAGGACTTAGAGTAAAAAGTATGATATTTGTCTTTCAAATGTTGAAGTTAAAAGTTTCCAGAAGATATAATACTCAAGTAAAGTACAGTCCTCCAGTAAATGAGTTTGTTGATGACGTGAACGATGACAGTGCCCTGTGTGACGGTGTGTCTATCTGCAGGGATGCTCTCCAGCGAGCGCGAGATGCCATCGGTCAGCAGGTTTCGGCTGTTTTCCAGTTCTACGAGAGAAACACACACACGCTTGACCTCGCTGCTTGTGTGTCCAGATCGGCCGTGTGTCCCTCCATCTCAGACATGTTGGAGTGGCTTCAGGACGCAGAACGACACTATCGTCTACAGTATCCTTTAAAGGCACCACGAAATCAAAATTGACATCGTTGTTTTTAAGTCCCCCTGTAGTCAATCATTTTATCCCTTAAAACTCGTCTTTGATCACCAAAATGATTTTTTGTTTATATATATATATTCTTCATGCCTTAAAATATCTTGAATGTAACTCGACACCCTCGCCTCATTTAGTATGCGCGGTTCTATGAATATGCAAATGAGCCCCGCCTCCACTCACTCCCTCAGCTCAGAGATCCACTGGTTGACGATCACACGTTGATCTGATTGGTTACAAGGTAGTTTGTGACGTCAGAAACACCAGCGATTTCAAAGCGTGGTTTTGAGACTGTCTTTGGTTCACTGCAGTTTTAAAGGTGCAATATGCAAGAATTTTGCATTAAAATATCCCATAATCTCAAGGCCAGTGTTATATATTTTGTTAAGTTGATTACTTACAATATCCCAAATGTTTCCAACTATTTTTAAATCGTGATAAAATTAAGATTTAAACCAAGGAAACGGGGCGTTAGAGCGGGGGGGGAGCTGGGAGTCGCCAGTCAGTGGCGTCATATCCCCGTTACCCTCGGCTTCCGCTCGTCCTGCGTGGAGTCCTGGACAAATGCGGAAGTTGTAGTTGTAGCGTCTGCAACAAACGTTAGCTTGTTTCGTGCAGTCGTTATGGAACACAATTATTCTTTACCGATTGCAGCTGGTTCTGTCGACAAAGCATGCTTAATTTTATATTTTCCAAATGTAGCATTCTGTAATAGTTATGTTTAGGGTTGCCAACTCTCTGAAATGAAAATAAGGAACGGGGGGACATGCCCCCGGACACGCCCCCAAGGAATAATAAAAAAAAAAAAAATAAATAACTTCTGAAATGATGACTTCTGGTGAATATTGTGGAAACTAATTGATATATTTAGATAAATATATTTAATACATTGTATCATATTATAATACAACTTATAGGCCTATAGAATAGCAAAGTAGGCCTAATCAATATACAAGACTGAACCACATATGTGAAATATAAAGCCTATCATGATCATTTTGCCAACAATGAACCATGGACTTGTTTAGTTTATAATACATTTTATTTTTAACTTAAACAAATACAACATCTAACATTCAAAACTTCTGTAGCCTTGTGCAAACTTATTCAATAGAATTAGACTTCTAGAAGGTTCTTTCCAGTGCAAAAAAATATATTTTTAATTTAATTAGACAACATTTTAAGGAAGTGTAGTGCAAATAAATTTATATAATTATACTTCCATTATCGTTAACTTTCTTTCCAGTGCAAAACAATAATATAAAAACATAAATAAAAAAGCTAATAAAGAAAATCTAAAATATTGCACTCAAATACTGCATTCAAGCAATACAACACCTGTATGTATGCACATGGAAAATCTCACAGAAATAAATAAACCTCCAGACTAAAAGCAAAACAAACAAAAGTTGTGCACAACGCGCATTCACCGTGGACACCGCGACGGCACAAACCAGTTCAAAAATGAGAGCTCGGATCCACCGGTTTTCTTTCTCTGCGTCCAATTTTCTCTTCAGTCTCTCTCTCGTTCCAGCGCGGATTATAAGCGTCTCTCCAGCGCGTGGATCACAGCAATAAGACACAGGTGTTCGTCATTTGCACTTGACCTACTTGCATCCCGCTCGTCTCTTCTCTTTCCCATTACAGACCGCGCTGAACCACAAAAAGCATGTCATTATAAAAATAGAACTTAGCCTCATCCATGAACATGATTTTTCGATTCCCGTCTGACTGATTTACATCCACAGTGGAGTTTAAAACGACAGTTCCCATCATTCCACGCTCCTTCACATCGTCATCAAGCTACGCCGTTGTTGTTGTTTGGATGTAGCGCCCTCTAGCGGCAAAAATGTTTTTGCATATTGTAGCTTTAAGGAGGAAATACTCAGCAATGCTGTCGACTTATGAATTTACACATGGTTTGTCTTAAAGCAGATTAAAAATGGATGGATGTTCACCACAGGGGGACTTTAACTTGATGTTCCTGGTAATCTTGAATCTCATCTCTTCTCTGATGACCAACATTTGATCATGTTTGATAAAGTTTCACTCGTCACAAAAGGGAAGAAAGAAACGCAACTTCCGTTTCATGCCGACGAAGTCTTGTTGGTCATTTGGTAATAGTTTCTGTGCATCTATTTACGGAGAAAAAATTAGGATTTTTTTTTTGTCAATGCTCTTTGCATGCGGTTTGTTAGGGAACGTAAAGCTTTTGCGAGTAATTATAAAAGCACTGGAATGCATGTTTTCCTCCCGTATCTGTACGATAGCTCTCCTCTCCTGTGAGCCAAACACATGCAGTGATGAACTCCTCAACTCGTCTGGTCAGATTAGTGCAGAGAAGGACGCTCCTGCAGACGCTGACTCCCAGTGACCTCGCGCTAATGGAAACGGCACCCAAGAGATGGGAATCTCTACATTCCTCTGGCGGAGAACAGAGAATCGCTGGTATTTGCTCGTATTCATTAGATGAGGCGATCTCTCGGGCCCATTTTCACATATGTCTCTGATTACAAGTGGTTAGCACTGAATACAGCTGTAAAAAATGCTTTGTGATCATAAGAGACACATTTAAACACCATGTGTAGTGTATATATATATATATATATATATATATATATATATATATATATATATTTGTTTGTGTGTGTGTTCCAGATGCATTGTGTCAAGTATCATTCTTCATGGAGACTGACTGAACGTCAGCTGTGATTATCAAGAGGTCATTTATTCTCAGTATCGCAACAGAGGATCCTTCATACAGAGAGTTTGGGATCTGGACACACACACAGTTCTTCTCGATCCACGGAACTCGGACTCCGGAATTAATTTTATTTTTGCTAAACATGCTTTGCAGGACTGAACATCAGCTCTATTTTAATAAATGTGGTTATTTAACCCTCTGGTACTGTTCATAATTTTATTTTATTTCAATGAAATGAATGTACTATATTTTAGTTCAATGTTTTTTATTTCATATTTGGTCTTTTTGGGGGATTTTATGGTACTAACGTATATTTATGCAGTAGTTATATTACATTTCACTTTGAGCATAGACCAGAAAATGACATTTCCAAAGTCTTAAATCTTGAACGCTTTAGAGCGACAGACTCAAGTTTGATCTCTTTTTAAAGACGACACTTGGCAGATTATTGATGAAGTTTTGAAAAGTGAACTTGAAAAGTTATAAAATTGTACATTTATTGTTATGAAAAATGCTCAAAAATACTATTTAAATTTTTTATATGAAATATATATTTTTCAAAACAAGTTTAGAAAATCAAAGCCATAAATCTAAACAAGCTGTGTTCCAAATTTGAGGTTGATATCTCAAAAAATGAGCTTGAAATGAAACTAGATTTAGTCTCTCATTCATTTCTGACCATAAACAATACAAGTGTGACGACTTTTTTCAGGACCATTTACCCTTTTCAAATCATGTCCACAAGTTGTTGTTTTTTTGTGTGTGTTCACACAGAAAGTGCCAAAACCTTTACCAAAGTCCGTACCATTCCGATGAAGTAAAATAATAATAATAATAATATTTCGGTCAAAAATGACCGAAAAGCACCAGAGAATTATTTAATGCTTTATTTCATTGCTAAAATGATTACATTGTTGTTATTGAATATCACATAACACATCCTTTTTATTCCTAAAATGGTTCAAACACACATTTTCAATAAATAGAGAAATCACAGTGAACAGCGTTGTGTTGACGTGTGTCCTCAAAACACAAGATAAATTACAATTTACACAAGAACAAAACACTGCAAAATGGGCCTAAGAGTTCACTTAGCCCACAGATAATACTATTGGTCTAAAAACCAATTTAAAAACAAATGAACACTTTAGTTTGGGGACCAATTCTCACTATTAACTAGTTGTTTATTATCATGCATATTACTAAGATATTGGCTGTTTATTAGTACTTATAAAGCACATATTAATGCCTTATTCCGCATGATCATATTCTCCATCCCTAATCTAAATTTAACAACTATCTTACTAACTATTAATAAGCAGTAATTACGAGTTTGAGGCTAAAGTCGTAGTTATTAGTGAATATGTTCCCCAGACTGAAGTGACCAAAGACATAAACTCTAAATAAAGTACTCATAAACAGGACAGTCCCTGAATAAACACCAGTAATAGCAGAGAGAGACACACATCAGGGAAAGGAAGTGTTTCTCACTGCAAACACTCGAACACTATGATCTCGCTCTAGATACTAGACCGTCGTTAATTAAAGGTGCACTCAGCAAATCTTCCCACGTTAGAAAGTTTTACTCCTAGAGAAATTAATAATGCATTTGACATGTAAAATGATGTCATTTTTGACATGTAAAATGTCATTTGACATGTAAAATGATGTCAAATGATGTCACTCAGCCTTAACGAGACTGACATGTTGAGATCTCACTGAGAACACTGAGTCTTACAATTCAGTTAAGTTACAAAATGAATTAATTGGGATGAGACAATCTATTTATCAACGGTAATTGGCAATCATCATTTTTTTTTTTCAATTTAATTTTTGCTAGTGGTGCAGAAACTCAGTTTTTCAAGTTCTAATCCTCCAACGTTAATCTACTAACTCTCCTGACTGCTTTGTCGGACAAAAATGGCGGATTATGATTGGTCAGATCGTCTGTCAATCAAACTCCCTGTGAAGGGTCAATTGGATTGCAATTGCATTTTGGTGCCACTAGATATGCAGAAATTTGCCTGTGGTGTAAATCCAGCATTTAATGTTGTTTATGTGTCTATGTGGAGTTTTTAATCTGCTTTAAGACAAACCATGTGTAAGTTCATAAGTCGACAGCATTGCTGAGTATTTCCTCCTTAAAACTGCAGTGAACCAAAGACAGTCTCAAACACACGCTTTGAAATCGCTGGTGTTTCTGACGTCACAAACTACCTTGTAACCAATCAGATCAACGTGTGATCGTCAACCAGTGGATCTCTGAGCTGAGTGAGTGAGTGGAGGCGGGGCTCATTTGCATATTCATAGAACCACGCATACTAAATGAGGCAAGGGTGTCGAGTTACATTCAAGATATTTTAAGGCAATTTTTTCAAGGAAAAACATTTTGGTGATCAAAGATGAGTTTTAAGAGATAAAATGATTGACTACAGAGGGACGTTAAATATAAAGCTTTAAAAACCTAAACATAAAAGTGCCTTTGAGCAAAAGCAAACCCACCAGTATAACAATATGCATATTAAGGACAACAAGTCAACAGCATCATGTGTCCGATTTACCAAACACAAGGAGCGAAGGAACAGAGTAGATAAATGATTGGACTTCAATTGCCACGAAATGCATCCGTCCATTGAAACAAAAACAAAAAAAGTTCTGAGTGCATCTTTAATTATTGTCCCTGTTGAGCCACGCCTTAACTTCTCTCCATCATACGTACTCCTTAAGAGGAAGGGTGCTGGTGGTGATAGTTTTGGGAAGATCGGGAGCAGAAGGCCTGGAGTTTGCAAAGCTACGACCCATGTACCCGCGTCTATACCCTCCTCTCTCCATGTGTGGACAAGTGCTGCTCAGAACCGCGCCGCTAATCATGAGGATCACCGCGGACGCCCATCCCAGGTAAATCGCCTGACCCAGCTCTCGCTTGTGCTGGAGGGGAACGTTAGGGTTGTAGAAGTCTTGCACCACAGTGTTTGCAGTCCAAGAAACCGGGACTAGAACGCACAGGCCCGTCAGGATGAAGAGCACCCCGCCGGACAGCGCTATACCCGCCTTAGCATGACGATCATCCCCGGCGCACGTGGTGCACTTCATCCCACAGCAAGAAACAGTGCAGGATAACCATCCCAAGAAGATAGCGATGCACATCAGCGCTCGAGCCGCCTGGATGTCGGGCGGGAGAGCCAGCATGGAGTCGTAGGTCTTGCACTGCATGTGGCCGGTGGTCTGGTAGATGCAGTTCATCCAGATCCCCTGCCAGACGATCTCCGAGGTCAAGATGTTGCTGCCGATGAAGGCCGTGACCTTCCACTGGGGAAGCGCGGTCACTGCGATGGCCATCACCCATCCGGTCACCGCACAGGTGAAGCTGATCAGCTGCATGCCCGTGTTCACCATCTCGCCACCCTCTGAGTACCACGCCTCCTCGGGCCACAACCTCGACGACACCTTTACGCTGCAGGGGCTCCAACTACGGATAATTGCCTCAGCCCTACTCGGCCACAGAGGTCGGCACGCTCGCCAATCCTCAGCCAGAAGCGTCGCTCAGTCCTCCTCGAGAAATCTCTCAAATTTCTCAATGCAAAATTTTGTTTTAGTCTGTCTATGGGTCACGTTTGCCTATCCTAGAAGGTTCCTTGCCAGATTTGTCTCAAATTTCTCAATGCAAAATTTTGTTTTAGTCCGTCTATGGGTCACGTTTGCCAATCGCTCAGTCCTCACTGAAAGTTCCTTGCCAATTTCGTCTCAAATTTCTCAATGCAAAATTGTGGCCCAGTTTGCCAATCCTCAGCCAGAAGCGTCGCTCAGTCCTCCTTGAAAGTTCCTTGCCAGTGTCGTCTCAAATATCTCAGAGCAAAATTTTGTTTTAATCCGTCTTTGGGTCACGTTCGCCAATCCTCATCAACTAGTTTTGGTTAGTAATTCCTCACCAGATCTCTTGGTTTGGTCTTTCCAATTTCTCAAAGCAACATAACGTTATTCTAGCCGGTCACGTTTGCCAATCCGTCTCGGTCAGCCCTTCTTGAAAGTTCCTTGCCAGTTTTGTCTTTCGGTTTTCTCAGAGCAAAGTTTCGTTCTAGTCTGTCTTTTGGTCTCTCAGACTAGTTCACTTTCGCCTGGTCTTTTTTTGAGGTGATGAATAATTGAAGAACTCAGAGCCCCGCTGCCACTCGTCTCAACTCGCATACACGGGATTGATCAAACTTCAATGAGAGTCCCATCCGGAGGGTAGAAGCCGGTCTGGCACCACTGTAAAGAAAGATCCACTCTTATCGCAGGGACATGTGTCTCTGTTGCCACCCAGTCCGGTGTTGCCTTTCCCAAATGGGTCACGCCGATTGAATTTGATACTCTGACGTGGCTGTCAAAGATGCATTACTTCCAAGGACCCAACAAACGTCAAACAGTCTAACCGATGGCAAAGCCCTCTGTAAATTATCCAACAGTTTCGTTTTAAAAGTGTATTACACCTGTAAGGATAGAAGCCGTTGAGGAGTAAAGACGTCCTTTTCAAGATCTTTACGTTGGGTCTACTGCTCTTTTCCAGAGCAGAAACAAAAAGGTTGCTGTGCTTCAGGCCAATTGCGCAAAGACAAAAGCGATTCAACAAAACCTTCACAGGTTGGTTGGTTGCGTTCAGAGTGGCGATCGCCAATTGGGCGGCCCGATAACCCTTACAGGTGATTCAAGTGTGCCAGTCTGGAAACACTGCTGAGCTAAGCCACTCTCAACCTGAGAGGAAAGCAGCGGATGGAGGGATATAAAGGCAGACGGAGCGAAACAGAGGTGGGAGGGAGGGCGAGCGAATCAATCAACACAAAGACAATCTATGAGCCATCAACAATACGCCCAAGCCTTTTGAAGGGCCGTGGCAAACGAGTGCTAGCTTTCCTTTATGAGACAGAGAAAGAAAGAATGTTTTTGGCCATTTCTGACAGCAAGATCCTTACACTTTGCAACAGTATGCACGTCGATTGTTTTTGTTTTTTTGTGATGGATGCATTTCACACACACAAAAAAAGAGTGTGAATTTCCATGTCTGTGAAATTGTAGGGATATTTTTACAAAGGTACAAATTGACCGATTACAGCAGGTTACCTTGCAAGGTGATTTAAAGAGGAATTATAAGGTTTTTATATTTAGGGGATACTTGCATTTAAAATTTGTATTTGCTAAAGAGACTAATAAATGGTTTCAAATCATGTCATTTCGCCCTTGTTTTGTCCGGCTCCATGTGCAGACATTAGCGTCTGCGGTGATGAATTAAATATTATGGGTACAAGATCCCTGGTTTAAGTTTCCTTTCTCTGCCTCTCCTTGGCAACAGTGGTCATGACAACAGCACAGGACACGGGAACGAGAGAGGGCACGCGAAACAAAGAGAGCAGACGAAAGGGTGACGGCCCACAGAGAAGCTCTGGAGAGGTTTAACAATCATACAAGGATGCAGAATTTGAACAGCTGTGTGATAAAGAAACGTGAGCGCAGTAATATCAACAGCTGATCTGTAGGCTTCAGTCTCTGCACACAGAACGCAGTTCTCGAATGACATATATTATACTATTATTATTATTATTCAAATACATACTTATAGTAAGTACATGTAGTTGCTTAATATTACTCAGTACTTAAATATATAATTACACAGTAACAATGACACTTGTGTAACCCTTTATTTTAAGTTGTCCTTGATAGTGTAATTATATATTTGAGTAACAGTACTTAACGTGTACTCACTATAGGGTTAAACTTAGGAGTTACTGTTATTACTAAAGTACATGTAGCAAGTTTACTGTTATTACTTCAGTATATGTAACGTAACAAGTTTGTTATTACTAAAGTACATGTAACATGTAACAAGTTTACTGTTATTACTAAAGTACATGTAACAAGTTTACTGTTATTACTTCAGTATATGTAACGTAACAAGTTTGTTATTACTAAAGTACATGTAACACATGTAACAAGTTTACTGTTATTACTAAAGTACATGTAACAAGTTTACTGTTATTACTTCAGTATATGTAACGTAACAAGTTTATTACTAAAGTACATGTAACAAGTTTACTGTTATTACTAAAGTACATGAAACACATGTAACAAGTTTACTGTAATTACTTCAGTATATGTAATGTAACAAGTTTACTGTAATTACTAAAGTACATGTAACAAGTTTACTGTTATTACTAAAGTACATGTAACAAGTTTACTGTTATTACTTCAGTATATGTAACGTAACAAGTTTATTACTAAAGTACATGTAAAAAGTTTACTGTTATTACTTAAGTACATGAAACACATGTAACAAGTTTACTGTAATTACTTCAGTATATGTAATGTAACAAGTTTACTGTAATTACTAAAGTACATGTAACAAGTTTACTGTAATTACTAAAGTACATGTAACAAGTTTACTGTTATTACTAAAGTACATGTAACGTAAGTTTGTTATTACTAAAGTACATGTAATAAATGTAACAAGTTAAATGTAACAAGTTTACTGTAATTACTAAAGTACATGTAACAAGTTTACTGTAATTACTAAAGTACATGTAACAAGTTTACTGTTATTACTTCAGTATATGTAACGTAAGTTTGTTATTACTAAAGAACATGTAATAAATGTAACAAGTTAAATGTAACAAGTTTACTGTAATTACTAAAGTACATGTAATAAATGTAACAAGTTAAATGTAACAAGTTTACTGTAATTACTAAAGTACATGTAACAAGTTTACTGTTATTACTAAAGTACATGTAACGTAAGTTTGTTATTACTAAAGTACATGTAATAAATGTAACAAGTTAAATGTAACAAGTTTACTGTAATTACTAAAGTACATGTAATAAATGTAACAAGTTAAATGTAACAAGTTTACTGTAATTACTAAAGTACATGTAACAAGTTTACTGTAATTACTAAAGTACATGTAACAAGTTTACTGTTATTACTTCAGTATATGTAACGTAAGTTTGCTATTACTAAAGTACATGTAATAAATGTAACAAGTTAAATGTAACAAGTTTACTGTAATTACTAAAGTACATGTAACAAGTTTACTGTTATTATAGGAGTACATGTACTGTAGTAATAAAAGCAAATTTGTTATGTACTTTAATAACAGTAAACTTGTTACAAATGTCACATGTACTGAGTACTGAAGTAATAACAATAAACTTGTTACATTTATTACATGTACTTTAGTAATACATTTGTTACATATACTGAAGTAATTACAGTAAACTTACATGTACTGTAGTAATAAAAGTACATTAGTTACATGTAATAAATGTAACAAGTTTACTGTTATTATTTCAGTATATGTAGCAAATGTAACAAGCACATGCTGAACTTAAAATGTTGGTCTATTGCATTAGAAAATCATTTGTATTTAAACATTCAACAAAGAAAACCATTTACTCTGGATAGTGCTGCATCACAACAGCAAGTTCTAGATATTAGCAGGCAATGCCATCTAGTGGCTTGGAAATCAATCTATTTTTGGAAAAAGTCCCTTAAAAAACAAAAGTTATGATAAATCAACTGTACTGTACATACTGACTTCAATAATGACAGGACACATAGGTGTGTGTTATAGGCATAAAATACCAATTTATTACTTTGCACAATAACACAAATATTCCCTGCAGGCTAAAAAAAAAAAGGAGGGGAGATTTTTTTTTAAATGTCACCAAGCAATACAGCAACTGACGGGGCACTCGAACGGAGAAGCTACAGGCGTTCCCCAGCAGGTCAAAGAAACAGCGCCCGCTATTGCTATCGGACAAATCACACAGCTCAGAACACGAGAATAGAACCGCACAAAAAAAGCTACACACCAGTTATAGAAACAAAAAAATTAAATTATAATACACATTTTTCAAATAACAAAGCCATATATATCAAATAGGAATTTAAAAAAAATCATGCTCTCTTTAAATCGGGGCAGAGAATGGCTTAAAAACAAAACAAGAGGTTAAAAGAGGTAATTCTTTCGCAGAGAGAAGTGTGGAGGAGCCACCAGGGCGGCGCCACAGAACAAAGGGGGAACCAGAACGAAAGGGCGAGGAGGTCAGTCTTAGTGACCCGGTGATTGAAGAAAGTACCTCGTTTGGGTTCGAGCGCCCAAAGACCGAGACCCTCGCCCCTTCAGCCCCCACATCTGTCCCTCAGAGTTACTGACATTTACAGAGAAAACTTTAAAAATCCCGGACAACACCGCTACTCGAAACAGTCTCACTGTATTTGATTTACGCATAAAAAAAAAAAAAAAAGAAAAAAAAAAAAAAACGAAATTTCCGCGCCGTAATAAATATTTCATAACAATACTCTGGCATGCAGGCGAGCACAGTTTAAATTTGAACATTTTTCCACATAGCCTAAAAGAGCTAGTCCACCATATGCACATTCCCACTGATTGATACAAGCAAAATAAGTACATAAACAAACGTCAATAAGATTCCAACCAACAGCCACATCGACGATTACAGCTTCTTAACTTGTTCTGGGTTTCGGGTTATATTGCTTTGCAATGATATCATGATAGAAACTGTCATGTAACAATTTAGCGCACCGCCTAAAAAGGACACAGACATACACTACTCAAACGCGGTATTCTCTGGAAGCCATGACTCGAGTAACCCATTCGACGCCTAAATCCAATTTATTGCATGTGTCTTGCCCGTTTCCTCCTCTTCCTCTTCCTCCACGGGGCCAGCGTTCACGCCGCCGACAGGCCGGGGCTCAAACTCATTCATAGCAAACCTGCTGCTTTACGGATGGTTTATTACAAAAGGTTTTTCGGAGAGCGTCCTCCCTGACGAGGCGTGCGCGTTGGAGACCCTCAAACCAAAGGCTCCTGTGTCTTCATGCACGGTGTCCTATCTTTAATACGCAAGAGAACGTCCATTCAGATTCATATCATCGATTCAAGTTCATATACACACACACACACACACACACACAGAGATAAGTAATAAACACACTTAAAGTGTAAAATTCATATAACTGCTGAACATTGCTAACTCCGCCCTAAAAGGTTCAGATTTGTCACTTTCTTGCCATTAACTTGGAGTTGAAACTCAAACGGATCATCTCAAACGTGGAAAAGGACAGACCGGAGCAGTTTGGGCCCTCACAAGAAATTAAGCTTTATAAAAAAAACCCACAATGCCTCCTAATTAGTTACGCGACCGATTTTCAGACAACTGATCAATATCGACATTAAAACGACAAGAACGACGGTTTATCTACTCTAACAAACTGTTAAAGTTTACCACAAAAAACATTTATATTAAACTCTTACAAATCTGATTTGAATCTTATGTATAAATGCATAAAAGAAGGGAGAGTGCTGTATGTTGCAAGCCGAGTCTGATACTGTGCAATGGCCAAACCTTTCAACCCTGTAAAATAATAAAACCATCCGAACGAGAACATCAAGCGCGTCCGGTCTCGCCACGGGCAGAGCGGCACCAGAACCGAGCCCGGCTAGCCCACGGGTAATGCTACTGCTACACAAAACCATCAGCTTATGAAAGCCCGTTGTGGAATATGCTTATAGAGTTGTAAATATTTATAGAATTTTTTATATATCTTTGTGTGAGTTAATATAAAAAAACGAGGCATTTACAGCAGTTCGCTCCTAGATTTCCCTTTACAATTCAGTGGCCTGCCATGAGACATGAACTCTCACTCTCACACACACACACACACACACACACACACACACGCAAGCACACGAAACGGTAGCGGGTAATGGGTGTGTATACCCAGGTCACCTCGTTTGTAAAAGACTGAGAGGAGAGTCCAAATACAACCATAAAAAGGAGACAAAACAAGTACCCCCCCCCCCCCCATACATGCAAGCCCCGCCCCCGCCCCGCCCTAATAGACATGTGACAAGATTCAGCCAATGGTGGCTTGAGGTAAAAGTAGACAGAGTCCAGCTTAGCTAAGAGAGCCAGAGCTGCCCTGACCAATGGCGCAGGTTTGCTCACACTCAGTGTATATTACAAATTAAAAACATTCAAAAACAAGAAAAGGAAAAGTTAAAAATGGCTCAAATTGATTTTTTTTCTGTGTGCATTGGAGGCCAGAAGCCTCTCAGTGCAGGACTGCTGGTAGAGGTTGGTTCTTCCAAGGCCTGTATATATATCGCCTGGATCGACGGATGAGTTTCAGAGCGGCTTGGCTGCAGACGACGCCGCGATAGAGAGAGAGAGAGAGAGAGAGAGAGAGAGAGAGAGAGAGAGAGAGAGAGAGAGAGAGAGAGAGAGAGAGAGAGAGAGAGAGAGAGAGAGAGAGAGAGAGAGAGAGAGAGAGAGAGAGAGAGAGAGAGAGAGAGAGAGAGGAGTGTAGAAGAGCGCCTCCTGCTGGCCGGCGTCAGGCGAAGTACATGGTGTGCTGGGTGTCATAGTGGATCTGGACCGCCTTGGCCAGCGCCTGCGGGTCTCGGCCGTTGCTCTGTCCTGACACGTGACTGCCTTCAGCACTGCAGAGAGAGAGGGATACAGAGAGCATTAAAGAGGATCTATGATGATCTTTCCTCATCTTCGTCTTTCTTTAGTGTGTTTAATGCTGCAGTTTGAGCATGAAAAGGGTTTCTGTAGTCGCTCCAGCGGGAGTGAAGGTCCGTGTACACCGGGTCCGAAACTTTCGTCCGTCATAAACTAAACTCAGATCGGGGTTTGATTTTCTGTGTTTTATTGTGAATTGTACTTTTATGGCGTTTCTTTGTCATTTTTGAAGCTCCTTAAATCCCCATTTTTTGCCTTTATTGTGATAGGATAGTATAGAGTGGACAGGAAGCGAGGTCGGAGAGAGAAGGGGGGCGGGATCGGGAAAGGTCCACGAGCCGGGATTCAAACTCGGGTCACCTGAAGCGCACCGGTGCTATATGTCGCCCCATGAGCCTATCGGTGCCGACATCCCCATTCACTTTCATTGCATGGAAAACCGTTAGTGTTTTTCTTACAGCAGGGGCAAACACAAAACATAAAATTGGTCAAAATTGGTAAAAACACGTCACAATATTATCTCATAATAATAATTTACACGCAGAATAAAGGGGCGGGGCCTGGTTGAGTGAGTTTGTAGTGTGTTGAACTGGCGGTTATGGTAAGGGGCGGGACATTTCCCAAACACACTCGAAGCACTCGACCAATCACAACACACTGCTCCAGCCGACCAATCAGAGCCCAGTGTGCTTTTCAGAAGGAGGGGCTTCATAGAGACAGGAAGTAAACAGGGGTGTGTTTCACAAAAGCACCAACCGAACTATGGTCACAAGTTCTGTCGTTACAACATAGAAGAGCGATTTCCCGAAACCAAACATTCGCAAACAGCGTCGCAAACTTGCAAGCTGTGGTTAGAAGCAGTTTCTTGTTAAAATGACATGTGGACACAATAAGCAAGCTAACATTCAGCACATTCTATGTCTTTCATCCCATTCAGATATTAATAAACACCTGCACGTGATGTCATCAACGACAGTTCTACACTAACGCTGGTTCAGACGACAGGGGGAAACAGTCTAGCTAGTTAGTTTCTACAACGATGCATCGTACTGGGTGGTTAAGCAGTGCGTTAACTCACCAGAGCGTTACTGACAGACTGGGAGGAGAGGTGCTGCAACTATGTCAAATATGGAAAAAAATATTGCTTTTTTTTAACATTCGTGCATGAAAACCTATTCTAGTAGAGCCCACAAACAAAATCAACACTTCATAGGTCCTTTTTTTAAAGAGTAGTTCACTTTACAATGAAAATTAGCCCATGATTTACTCTCCCTGAACTCATCCTAGGTGTGTATGACATTCTTCTCTCAGACGAACACAATCAGAGTTATATTAATAAACACCCTGACGCTTCCGAGCTTGATAATGCCAGTGGATTGCAGCCATGAGTATGAAGCTCAAAAAAGTGCATCTATGCATCATAATAAAAGTGCATTATCATGGATAGATGCACTTTTTTGAGCTTCATACTCATGGTTGTCCACTGGCATTATAAAGCTCGGAAGCGTCAGGGTGTTTATTAATATAACTCTGATTGTGTTCGTCTGAGAGAAGAATGTCATACACACCTAGGATGGAGTAAATCATGGAGTAATTTTCATTTTCCCTTGAACTTCCCAAGCGCCTCCTGCTTTGGTGTGGACGTACCTGTCGTGGTCTTTGTCCACGAGGTGGTAGCGGGCCCTGAAGGCCACGAGCCGGGCGTAGTAAGCAGGAGCGGGGATGGAGACGGAGCGCGTGCAGCGCACGTATGTGTGGCAGAGCTGGTACGTCAACAGTTGCAGTTCGTCGGCGGTGAAACAGTTGTCGTCCCACAAGACGTGATAGTGAGACGGGCGGCTCGTGCCCTGTGGGAGGAAGAGGAAACGCAAACGCATGAAATGCCATGAATGGACAATTAGATAATCAGGGCTCGTACAGACACTGTCAAATGAAATTCCAGGACTTTAAGCACTACTTTTTTTGGTTTTTAAGGACTACAGTCAAAGATCTCACTTATCAAACATTTACATTTATTCATTTAGCAGACGCTTTTATCCAAAGCGACTTACAAATGAGAACAATAGAAGCAGTGAAGCTAACAATAGGACAACAATATACAAGTGCTGTGACCCTTCCCAGTTTAATCCAAAGCAGTTTTTTAATAGAAGAGAAAGTGTTAGTGTTAATGTATAAATTACACAATATCTTCATTATCTTTCAAATTCTACAAAAAGATTATAGATAAATAAAAAAATACAGGCTACTAATAAAACAAAATTGTACAAATAAATAAGAGGCGGTGTTAAGTCATTTCAAAAATGGGGAAATTTGCAGGAATGTGTTATTTTGCAGATAAAATGCAACACAGAAAAACATTTCAACTATAGCGCGTCAATCTTCCCATTTTTAAACAGGAGGTTTAATAATCAAATAATATAAGGATATCATTATTTTATTACATAAGAATTTATTCTCATTATGTGTATCATATGTAGCATATGTATCAGACGGGCAGCAGCGTTAATTTAGCATTAAAATATTTGATGGTTAAATAAAAAAATTAAACACTTGGTCTATATATACAATGTCTTCCAATAATTTAAGCACTTTTCAAGTACCCATTCAGGAATATTGCAGTTTTTAAGGGTTTTCCAGGCTTTAAATTTCAAAAAGTCAAATTCAAGTATTTCCAGCACCTTGTACAAACACTGGATAATTCAACGAATCAGCAGCCGGGCTGCGGCTCACCTGGATTCCAGCGTGACTGCACAGGTAGAAGTCGAACTCTGAGGGGTGTGTGATGGTGCTGTCCACTGTAGTGCCTGCTGGGACATTCCCACTCTTCCCCACCTGAGGCAAGGCAAAGAAACTTGAATGCAAGATTTGGAAGTGAATGCAGTAAATGTTATCAGTCCTTGGTTTATATAGTTGCTCTGAACTGCTTTTGAATGGTAGTGCACACTTAAAGAATGACTTCACTTCAGAATTTTTTAATTTTCTCTCCTCCACATCATCCAAGATATTCACGTCTTTCTTTCTTTCTTTCTAAGGTTCTTGAGGAAAACATTCCAGGATGTTCCTCCATATAGTGTCTTCAATGGGGTCCAACGGGTCGAAGGTCCAGATGTGAGTTTCAGTGCAGCTTCAAAGTCTCGACACGATCCAGCCGAGGAATAGGAGTCTCATCTAGACAAACCAGCGGACATTTTAGAAAATAAAATCAACATTTATAAACTTTTAACCACAGATGCTGGTCTTGCTCTCGCTGTGATACATTACGTAATCAGGTTGAAAGGTCACGCGGGTCAGAAATGTAGATAGGGTGAAAATCTCCCTCTCATTTTCTCCTCCAACTTCAAAATCGTCCGACATCGTTGTTTTACCTTTTATTTATTTATTTGTTTTGTAAAAGGCGTTTGACTCAGTCTTTGCACGTTCTCTTTGTAAACACTGGGTCTGTTCTTACGCCTACGTCACGCTTGACCTTTCAACCTGATTACGTAATGTGTGTCGCATCACAGCGAGTGCAAGACCAGCATCTGTGGTTAAAAGTATATAAATGTTGATTTTGTTGTAAAATGTCCGCTGGTTTGTCTAGATGAGACTCCTATTCCTCGGCTGGATCGTGTCGAGACTTTGAAGCTGCACTGAAACTCACATCTGGACCTTCGACCCGTTGGACCCCATTGAAGACACTATATGGAGAACAATCCTGGAATGTTTTCCTTAATGTCTTTTCCACTGAAGAAATGAACATCTTGGATGACGTGTGGAGAGTGAATCATCAGGAGATTTTAATTCATCCTTTAACAGTGCTGATCACAGACTACAGAGTAGATGAAGTGAATAGCATCTGTAAACTCACCCGCTCGGCTTTATCAGAGCAGAAGAGTCGAGTGTGGTGGCGTTTCTGCACTACGATGTAGGTGATCCCGGGTCTGTAATCCTCTTCTAGACTAATGCACGCTTTCCTGATGGCGATCAGCTCGGGCCAGGCGACCTGCACAAGACCATTAACAAGATCAACCCAAGAAGGAAAACGAGAGAAGAAATAACGATTTTAAGACGAATAAATTACATTCAAACAAAATCATCACTGCAGTTGGAGTTTGGATTAAAGGGATAGATCACCCAAATAAATAAATTGTCGCTTCCTCGCCCTTATGTCGTTAAAAACAATCCATAAGACTTTTGTTCATCTCCAGAACCCAAATGAATTCATTAATGAAACCTGAGCGATTTTTACAGCATTCAAATATAGTAAACAGAAGGTTCGTTCTTCACATAAAGTATGGCTGAGCATCGCTTTATGTTCATTTGTGTTCATTGATCAATGTGAATAAAAGCCTAAAATTAAATCCGTTCATCATATAATAAAGTCATCGTATCTCTTCAGAAGACGTAGATTAACCCCTTAAGCACTGAGGGCATTTTTAGAGCTGTTTTGTCTGAGTGACATACACAAAACTAAAGACTCATAACTCCAAAAAGAGTCAAAAGGTAGGTATTGTTTGAAAGAAAACTTTTCAATTTTTTTAAAAATATAATACATTACATTTGGACATTCTCCTGCAGAGAAACTGCTGATAAAAAGGCAATATATATACATATATAATTTTTATAATGATAATGCATATCTTTCTTATTTGACATGGAATAACTCAGGAAGGAAATAAGGTAGGAGGAAATTTTTTTGGGGGAAGTCCCTCTGCATATGAGCAGAATCTGGATAAAATTTTGTGGTGATTGGATAAAGCAATCAAAAGTTACAGCATTTGGAACCAAGATAGCCTTTTGGTTGAGACCTTGACGCCCCCTCATGGGCATTTTTAAAATTGTTTCACCATGAAGAATATCTTGTCATAAAAGCAATAGATTAAGTTAATTTTGGGCTCATTTTAATTGTATTAATATGCTGTAAAAAATGAAGTGCCATTTTCATCGATTTTGGAATGTTTCATGAGATGTATGATGTTTTTGATGCATTGCAGTACATAGAATAATTTTTTTCATAATCTATAAAATACTTTTTTGTACTATCTATCAGCAAATAACTCAACAATACTTAGGAGTTTTTCAAATTGGCTACATTCACTGTAAAGTTCAGACTCTAAGCTTTCAAATTACACCAATTTTGTGTTAATCTAGGCAATATTTTTGTGATAATGAAAAAAATATGATAATGAATATTTTCGCAGCTAGGAGGCGCCTGCGGGCGGTACACGCCGGTTTAGAACGACTAGTCAGCTGTCTTTCAGATTTGATCGAAGTGGTTGGATGCTTTAAAAAGCTGAGACTCTAAAGCTTTAAAGGGCACCTATTATGCAAAATTCACTTTTACATGGTGTTTGAACATAAATGTGTGTTGGCAGTGTGTGAGCAAAACCACCCTAGAATGATAAAAATCCACCCAGTAGTTTTTTTACTATCTCAAAAAATCATAAGCACTGTCTCAGAACACCCTGTTCTAGATTGCCCTCACTGTGACGTAGAATTGCGCTAAGCCCCACCGACGTGATTTGATTGACATCTGGTTTTGGCATAGACCCCGCCCTCGGTGATCTGCATCCTTGTTTCAACGACAGTCGGTAATGTCTCCTAAGAAGTGTAAGTTAGGTGTTCTGTTGTGGGATGTAAGAATGGACATACTAGTCTTCACTGACATCAGAACCACTGAAAACGCAGCGGATGGATTTTATTTATGAAGAAAAGGCGCCACTTAAACTTCCTAAATACAAGAATCATGTTCTGACTGACTGTTTAGTGAAAGAGGGTCAAAGTTAATCCTCAAGTGTGGATCGTTGCCTACAGTTCGCGATCCAACGTCACCTCCAGAAAAAGTAAGTGTATTTTATGATTTTTGAGCAAATAGTCATTTCAATCGATGTCAGCCAGTTCAACAACAAATGCGTCTAAAGCTATTTATTGTCGTCATAGGATGTCTCAACAAACAACGCGTCAGACAGTTTTATGTCACGTAGGCATTTTTTTGCAGCATTTACAAATGTAAATAAATTAAGGTCTGCTCTATCTCCATAGACAGTATATAAACGTCTATCTCCCTCCCCTTAAGAAATAAATAAATCGTTTGTACTTAGCAAACGTTATCACAGTAGTGTGTGTGTGTGTGTGTGTAGTTTCAAAACATTGCGCGAACGTTATTACAGTTCGTGTGTGTGTGTGTGTGTGTGTGTGTGTGTGTGTGTGTGTGTGTGTGTGTGTGTGTGTGTGTGTGTGTGTGTGTGTGGGTGTTGCACATCCATAATGGCAAAGGGGACGCGATTAAAACTTTGTAAGTACATAAATGTATCAAATAACTATTCCGAGACGTTTAGTCCATTCTCATTCGACTCTGTGCCGCGGAGTCTCTTCATCATCTGGGTCCAGCAGCAGGGCGGGGATTATGCAGCTCATTTACATTTAAAGTGATACACACAAAACAGCTCTTTTTAAAACAGGCCCCAAAAATGACATTTTCAAATGGTTATAATAAATTAACTGTGGGGTATTTTGTGCTGAAACTTCACAAATACATTCTGGGGACACCCAAGACCATTATTACATCTTCTAAAAAGGGGCATAATAGGTGCCCTTTAAGGTGATATATATATTGTGTTATTCCACGTTTGAAAGCGAGCACGGACGGTTCCGGGAAAACACTTTGCACCCCGGAAAGATGAGAGACTTGTTTTTTATCCAAGTATGCATCACTTCATGAGGAATATCTCGTGATCAAAGCAATGGATTATGTTGTGTTTGTGCTCTTTGTAATCGTGAGAATCTGATGTCAATAAAGATGTTCCCACCGGTGGGACACTTCGAGTTTAAGGGGTTAAACCACTCTGCTCGTACAGATTTATTTTACAATCTCTTTATGAACATTTTGAAGTGGGTTTTGTATGGAAGCTTGTTTCGGCCACAGAATAAAAAATTTTTCAAGATAATTGCGACTTTTTAATCTCACAATTGCGAGTTTAAATCTCACAATTTTTACTATTTCTCAGAATTGCGAGATATAAACATGCAATTCTGAGAGCAAAAGTCAGAACTGCAAGTTTATTTCTCGCAATTTGACTTTATATCATGCAATTCTGAGATAAAAAGAGATGTAAACTCGCAATTGTGAGAAAAAAAAGTCGCAATTATCTTTTTATTTTTTGTTCTGTGGCGGAAACAAGCTTCCACAGTTTTAGGTGAACAGACTTTCAACAAAGGGACAGAAATCTCTCAGACTTTTAAACAGGATGAGTAAATGACAGAATTTACATTTTTGTGAGCAGTCATGTTAATCAGCCTCCTCTTGTAACTCACCTGCTTCATCTGGCCCTCAGAAACCCCCCCGCGGTAGTAGATGATGCGCGTGGGCTTAAACCGGGTGGACTTGTAGAACTGGATGAGGAGCTCTCGCACCATGTTGGTGAGGTCCTGGATGACCTCCTGGCTGAAGAGCTGCTCCTGGGACAGGTCCTGGCGTGAGGTTTGCACCCGCACCGTGGCACAGTACCGGCTCGGGTGCCCGTCCATGCTGCCCACCACTGCAGCGATGGAGGGCTTCTTCCCGTCGCCCGCCGGCGGGTGCGTCACATCCGCCCCGAGGAAGATCACCGGCTGCTGGAACACCGAGGGCCTGGGGAACAAACACACGGCAAGTGTCCCTTACTCCTCGATGCATTAAAGAGCACCTGTTATGCTTTACGTTGTCAATATTCCTCATTATAATAACTCATGCGCAGAATAAAGGGGCGGGGCCTAGTTGAGTTAGTTAGTAGTGTGTTAAACTGGCGGTTATGGTAAGGGACAGGACATTTCCCAAACACACTCTAAGCGCTCGACCAATCACAACACACTGCTCCAGCCGACCAATCAGAGCACAGTGTGCTTTTCAGAAGGAGGGGCTTCATAGAGACAGGAAGTAAACAGAGCGTTACTGACAGACTGGGAAGAGAGGAGCCGCAACAATGGAGAATATGAGGAGAATAATCAACATTCAAGCAGAAAACCTGTTCTAGTAGAGCCTGAAAACAACAAGGGCATAATATGGTCTTTAAAGTCTACAATAGTCAATCCTGTTGCTAGGTGATGTGTTTTTTTCTTTCTAAAAATGTATATTTTATGCAAGCATTGTCTGGGCCACACTCTTATCATTTACTTTTGATGTTTCAATCTGAATCACAATAGAAAAAAAAAAGGGGTTCGTTCAAACTGCAACTCAAAGATCTGAATCTTTTCAAAATGAAGTACTATAGACAACATAACAGCCTTTATAGCATCATAAACAAACCTTTAGTGAAACCCACCTCTGATGTGGCACCAGCACGTTGTTGATGCCCCCTAGTTTGGCGTTGATCTTCAGACAGAGGTTGGACAGCGTCTGAGGGGACGTTTTCACCACGTTCTTCACCTGCACGCATTGAGTGGCCATTCCCAGCAGGGTATCTCCGACACGCTTCACCTCCGCTGCAGACGCACAACATCATCATCATCATTACAGTGTCAAATCCTCTGAGATTTCTTTTAGGGGTGCGGGAAAAAATAGATTAATTTATGAATCGCGATTCTATCTTCTACCGATTTGAATCGATTCACAAATTTCAAAAATCGATTTTCTAAAGTGTTACACTTCACAGTACTACTTAAACTTAGTTAACGTTAATGATGTTAATCACAATAAGCAGCGAAACAAGGACTCAATGCGGTGAGGACTCAAATCGGAAACAAATGGGAGAAAACCGGATGTGTAACTATAACCGTGCATTCATTCTCAAAGAGACAGCAGCCTCATAAACTGTGGCTATACGTTTCTTTAATGTTAATAAAAAACACTGCTTTTGCCTGAATCACTTTTTTATCCTTATTACGAATCAATTTATATATAATTCATACAGCGTTTTATTTAATTTCGGTAGTATTTCTTACTTTATGTTAAATAAACCTATGCTAGTGTACCTTAAAAACTTAGTTTATTGAAATTTGTATATTTATCTATTATACGTGTCCTATTGTTTGTAATTTGCTTTGTTCCGATTTTTAATATAAAAAATAAAATAAAAATTGCCTGCCTTGCTTTATTACAGAAGAGTTATGATTGTTGTCAGCTTAAAGAGCATTTGTTTTATAACATTGGGTTGACTAAAAATGGGAAGAGAAACTAAATTTCAAGGTTCCCATTTAATTCAGTAGGGTTGTTTGCCCTTCTAGACCTATTAAACGGTCTACCGCAGTCAAATAAGTAACACAAAACAGTAAACTACAATCAAAATGCACATATCGGATCGAAATTTGATTCAAAAATCGAGAATCGATTTTAAATTTGTCACGATTCGATTCGTGAGGTACCAAAAGATTCCCAGCCCTAATGTCTTTGCTTCCAATCTCTTTACCATAGACCGGTGTTTTCCCAGGCAGAATGACCACAATGAGCTGTAGTCCCACGTACGACATCTTGAGATGCTTGAACATCGGCTCCACGCTGTCTGCGCCCTGGGCGTATTTGCAGAAACAGGGCTGGCCTTGGATCGGCATCCCTGCGTCTTTGGAGATCTTGCGCAGCTGGTCAGTGAAACTCCTAAAAACACACAGCGTAGAATCTTTAAAGGAACAGTTCACTAAAAAAATAAAATTCTGTCATCATTTACTCTCCCTCAAGTTGTTTCAAGCCTGTATGAATTTTTCTTTCTTCTGGAGTGGGAAAATAACACTATGGAAGTCAATGGGGTCCAACAACTGTCGGGTTACGACATTCTTCAAAATATCTTCTGTGTTCAACAGAAGACAGAAATTCATACAGGTTTGAAACAACTTGAAGGAACTTTAACAAAGCTCATCTTGACCAGGGTTATTAGTCAACTGAAACTAAAACCAGATTCAAACTTTATGTCTCGAACTAAATTAAGGCATCTAGGTTACTTTAAGTTGAACCAACAATGTTGGTGGAAAACGGTGTCTTTTAATTATAATCTTCAGTCTTTTTCATTTCGTATATATTATCATTGATGAAAAACAGGTGTAAACAATGGACAAACAAAGCACATTATAAAAAGGCAATAACAGGGTTCGTACAGATACTGCAAAATGAAATTAAGACTTTAAGCACTACTTTTTTGGCTCAAGGACTACAACGAGAGATCTCACTTCTCAAAATATCTTTATTATCTTTCAAATTCTAAAAAAGTGAGTAGATTAATAAAAATAAAAACAAAATGGTACAAATAAAGCGCAACACATGCAATGACTGCGGGAACTTTAACCATTGAAAGGAAATGACAAAGATATCGCGTTCCTCTTTCAAACTGATTTTTTCTCCCATTAATAATATATGATTGAGCTGAAGAATGAAAGCTGTATCGTATACTTGGATATTCATATGAGCAATACACTCGCATAAAATTTTTATTAATGCACATAAATTAGCACTAAAACTACTTTCACAAAAAAAATCTTTGAATTATTGATAGACAATATATAAAGTACCTTTTCATAAATGTGGCCGTTTCAGGTTTTTTCAAGGATTTAAATTGTTTAAAGAGATTAAAGTACTTCAAGCTCTTTGTATGAACCCTGCCATTAGGAAAGAGTTGAGAGTGCTCCTTACTTGAGCAGATCCTCTCGGCACTGTTTCTGCGGGGCGAAGCAGGCCACGGCCCACACCTTGATCTCGATACCCGCGTAAAACTGCTTCCCTCTCATGTCCCAGACGCCCTGGTTGGGTGTGGCCACCGTCTTGTTCTGAGGAGAGAGTCCCTACACTCTTAGTGAACCCCTCGGCTCTCTACCCAACATGCCAAACCATCAAACCCAACACAACCCATCAAACCCATCTCTGCAGGCCTGGACTAATGGTGCGTTCAAGTTATCTCGTAAAGATCGTATTTACAAGTTGAATGCACATGAACTCCACCACAATGTTATAAATCCAGTGGGAAGCTTGGGATTTTCCTCAAGCCCCAATCTTTACGAGTTGGGGCGTGTCAGTGAGCAACATGGCGGAATACCACAATACTTAAAGGGGTGGTATAATGCCCTTTCACAAGATGTAAAATAAGTCTCTGATGTCCCCAGAGTGTGTGTGTGAAGTTTTAGCTCAAAATACCCCACAGATATTTTTATACAGCAGGTTAAAGTTTGAGGGTGAGCAAAAACGCGTCGTTTTGTGTGTGTCCCTTTAAATGCAAATGAGCTGCTGCTCCCGGCGCAGGGGGCGGAGCTTCAACAGCTCGTGTCCTTTTACCTCACACACACACTGAAAATTTCAAAAACTTTTACCCTGTTATGTTCAAACTGTAGTCAGATGATGGAGAGACTCTAGAAGAAGTGAAACATGTAGAAGCAACAGGACATTTCTGAATGGTTAGTTAGATAAATCAATCATGTTCTGGGGGCGGGGTTTATGTAAATTTTAGGGTTTGTGAAGTCACTAACCCGGGAGGAAGCTTGTGTAGTTCCTACCAGCCGTTTGTTGTAGTCCTTAAAAAACAATTTCTTTAAAAGCAAATATCTCCCCTTGCTTTGAACTTTGAGAATTGTAACTTTGTTTATGCTCAAACAGCAACATTACACACTAACTAAAGTTGGAAAAGAGAAATAATAATCAACCACCCCTTTAAAGGTATTTATCAGTCATATAGTCAGGCTTTTCGGTTTACAGCGCAGTTAGCTGCACAGAACATGATGGCATTATGAAATAACAACGTAATATGTGACGGTAAGGTTTGCAGTGGCTTCATAAATTAATTAAAAACATTAAAAAAACAAAGTGCACCTGGTGCACATTTCTTTGTTCTTAATTTTCTAGAAGTAGAGTTTAAGAACCTTGCTGTATTTTAGTGTAATTAATTAAGAGAAAGCACTCCGCCATCTTACTCCGACGAAACACGACTTCCCACCTCGTGCGTACGAGCTTCCCAGGAGGACTTGAACACACCGTATTACCAGAAAACAACATAAGCAGAAAAAACCCACTCCCAACCTCCTTATTGGTTAAACACAGAATGTTTAATAATGTTATAAAAAAATTAGTCTAGAAATGCAGAACAAATCAGCTGTACAGGTTAAGCATGAAGCAAGTAACTAATGCAATAACATTCATTTAATGTCAATATAGGAGTTATTTGAATTTAATACAGTAAAGGATCGCTCCAGTGTTCAGGGTTTATGAAAAACTATTAAAAAGGTCAACAGAAAATATTCCAGATGTTTTTACATCAATATATAAATTAATAAAAATATATTTATATAATAAAAATAATCAAATGTAATATAACCAAATTTAATAAAAAAAAATATAATCAATTATATTACATTAAAATACAATAAATTATAATACAAATCAAAAATATTATAATCAAATACTTTCATATATAATAAATATAATCAAATACAATAAATTATATGTATTATATATTATATTAAATTATATTATAACCTAACAGGAAAAGCCCTGAAGACTGAAGCACACATTATTTAATTTTATTTAAAAGTATTTATAACATGCACACAAGCAAGATGTTAGTGATAATAGTAACTCGATTTTAAATTAAGCTCATTATATTCATTAGTGACAATATTGACTGCCCACACATTTAGTGCACAGTATAAGTTAGTGACAGTGGTTGGTAAATGTTAATAGCAAAGACATGATGTTGCAGATCCCTTTACATACAAGTATTTCAGCCCAAGCAAAACAACCGGCACTGTTTGCAAACAGAGAGCAATCACTCACGAGGTTATCTCACAGGAATGAGGTTCAGACTCTACTGGGAGGTTAAAGAAATCCCAATATTCAGATGAACAGTGATGCTGCTTCTCTACTGATGAGTAACATCTCATATCCATTTGTGGAAGTTAAAATGAGATGTTTATGCAGTTTTAGTCTTAAAGTCCCCCTGTAATCAATAAATGTATCCCTTAAAACTCATTTTTTAATCACCAAAGTGGCTTATTTAAATGTTTTTTTCCCTTGAAAAAAAAATAATGCCTTAAAATATCTTGAATGTAACTCGACACCCTTGCCTCATTTAGTATGCGCAGTTCTATGAATATGCAAATGAGCCCCGCCTCCACTCACTCACTCAGCTCAGAGATCCACTGGTTGGCGATCACACGTTGATCTGATTGGTTACAAGGTAGTTTGTGACGTCAGAAACACCAGCGATTTCAAAGCGTGTTTTTGAGACTGTCTTTGGTTCACTGCAGTTTTAAGGAGGAAATACTCAGCAATGGAGTCGACTTATGAACTTACACATGGTGTGTCTTAAAGCGTATTAAAAAGGCAAGCTTGATGTTCACCACAGGGGGACTTTAAGCAACAGCAAAGAGACTGTGATGAACACTACTAATGATCTAGACTTGAGTTCCTCAACATCATCTGAGAAGTTGAGCTGAAACACACCCGTAGGGTCTGATCATCATTCCTTGGGTTAGTCCATTCACCCCACGACACACACACACACACACACACACACACACACACACACACACACACACACACACACACACACACACACACACACACACACACACACACACACACACACACACACACACACACACACACACACACACACACACACACACACACACACACACACACACACACACACACACACACACACACACACACACACACACACACACACACACACACACACACACACACACACACCGCACCCGAGCCCCAGTACTCACCCTGCTACAGTCCCTCCCAGTGTCAGTACTCACCCGGCCCCCGTACTGGAGCATGGGCGCTGGGAGGACCCGCCCCGTCACCTCGGTCATGTCATTGTGCACCACGATCCCGAACTCCTTCAGGTACGGGTCGGGCCCGCCCACCATGCTGTTGCTTTTGACCTGGAATGATTAATAGGAGCTTTAGTGGTGAAAGCAGTCAAGTTACATTCTGAATCTAGTTAACTACAACATTCTTGTATAATAATTAGGGATGCACTGATATAAAAATTGTCCAATACCGATAATTTTTTTATTTTGAAGGCCGATAACCGATATATTGGCTGATAAATCTAAATCCAAATCCACATTTTGATACATCTTTTGAGAGCCTGATTACAAAAACAAGTCTCGCCATTAAAATCCAATTATAATCACACAATTATAATGTTGTCTTTAAAATTTTCTGTATCCGATATGACAGAAATGTTGTACTTAACTGGATTCCAATCATAATTCAAGCAACTCAAAACCATCAGGTTGAACAGTGCGCATCTGAAGTGTCTCAAGATGTAAGAAATAACCCATTATTTATCGACTGAAAAAAAATTCTAGAAATGCACCGACACGAAAATTTTGGCCAAAACGATAACCGATAACTCTTCATATTTGAAAGCCGATAACCGATATATTGGCCAATAAATATAAATCCAAAGTTTTTACAATTTTGAGAGCCTGATTACAAAAACAAAAGTCATCATTAAAAGCCGTGTCCCAATCACACAATTATGATGTTCTCATTTCAATTTTATGTAGCCGATATGACAAATTTGCACTTTACTGTATTTTCCTTTTTGAAGTGATTCCAATCATATTTCAAGGAATTCAAAACCATCATGTTGAACTGTGCGCATCTCATTGGGCCGATAACGATAACATTAAAAATGAACAAATATCGGCCGATATATATACCGATATATCCCTAATAATAATAACAATAATAATAATAATAATAATAATAATAATAATAATAACCAGTCTGCTGATCTCTTCCTGTCTGTCAGGGGCTGAGCGGGCCGTAGCTTTGATCATGGTCGAGGTCTGGTTATCTGTGAGTTTCTTTATACAGCGCTGTCCCGCCACTATGTTACAAACCTTTATGGAGGAAACAAGACAAGTGTTATCACATTCATTTCTGTATATGTGAAAGCTCCTCATATGATGGGCAAGTGTTACCTCGAGGGGCAGGTAGGTGTGCTTTTGTTCCTGCCCCACCTGGAGGCAGGGCAGATGGGGGTATTTGAGCTGCAGGCTGTACTTTTGTTTGAAATACTGGGCAACGGTGCACTCCATGGCTTGCCCGTTCTCGAGCTGCAAAGGAAACCTGCAGGAACACGCAGAGGGAATGTAACTGGTGGGTCAATAATCATGCATACATTTTTATAATGCAAACACTGATAAAATGTTGAAGACACTAACGTCTGATGGCTGGCTGGGCGGCGCGTGACGTTACACACACGGTACTTCCTCTTCATCTGCCCGCAGTGTGTGACCTCCACCTTCAGTCCTAAACACACAATGATATTAACTCAGCAATCAATACACAACCAGAATTTAAGCAGTCTTGGCCCTTGATGTAGTGCAACTTTAAAAAAAATAAAAATAAAAAAATAATACTTTAATCAGCAAGGATGCATTAAATTGATCAAAAGCAACAGCACAGACATTTATAATGTTACAAAATATTCCATTTCTATTCAAAGAAGCCTGAAAAAAAAAAGTAAGTTTCCATAAATAAAAAATATGAAGCAGCACAAGCGTTTTCAACATCAGCTTTGCATAGGAATAAACACATTTTACAATATATTAGAACTGCACAATTCTGGATTAATTGAGAATTATGATTTTTGTTTGTGTTTGTTTGTTTAAAATAGAGATCTCGATTTTGAACAGACAACTAAACAAAAGAACGTGTACTTTACTAAAGGTTCAAAATGTTATAATTTCTGCAGTCAAAATATCTAATTAAAATACTAATAAAAATTCAGATTGAGTGAATGATTCAATGACTCACTCAAAGACTTCACTTGTTTCATAACTGGATGAATCAGTGTTTTAATACGAATCTCTTGAATGAAAGATTTAATGACAAACAGTCACTTGTCGCCACCTACTGGTGTAACGATGAAATTGATAAAAATCTTTATTTGAAGCGTCAAGTTACTTTCAAAAGGTGATTTGCTCTATTTTGATCGCTACTGTAAACATCAGTGTTTATATCCCGACTATAAACTTAATTATTAATGATTGCAAGACAGAAATAATGATACTGTGTGGTTAAAAAAAAAAGACTGTTTGTGAAGCTGTTTCATACCTATATATGACACCTGCTCTCTCTGGGTCAGCGGCAGCGCCAACTCAGATCCCAATGTTCGCTGTGATCGTACTTGTCAAAAGTTTAATAGACAATTGGTAATTGTGCAGCTCTACAATATATTACAATTGAAAGTACTTTAATAAATAAATTGTATTTTCATATTACTGTTTTACTGTATTTTTGATCAAATAAAATGCAGCCTTGATGAGCAAGAAGAGCCTCTTCAAAGACATTTTTATAAAAATCATACAATCCCCAAACTTTTGAACAATAAATGACATAAAGACCCTGCTCCAGTCCTCACCTCGAATCTCCTTGGTGAACTTGACACGTTGTGAATCTGTGAGGGGTTTGGTTTGCTCGTTGATGTTCTGGATGTCCAGAACCTCACACATGAACTCGATGACAGGCTGGGCTCGGTAGAAGGCTGTGGCTGACACTGGAGTGTGTGGAAAAACAAAAAATAAATAAAAAATGTGCAATATACACATAATTAAATTTGCATACAATTCACATTCACAGTTTCAAAGCAGCTTTACAGAAAAAGTCCACATTACAGCTTACAGTGATCTGTTAGCAGAGGTAACCGTCATTTCAGAAATGTACACATACGAAATCATAGTTAGCTATAAATGTAAGGCAGAAACAAAGATCTCACTGAAGTAATGAATACTTGTTTGTTAACAAATGATTAGTAACGCATAGAAAGCTTCAGAAGACAAAACACACCATCTATGTTGAGCATCATGTTCCACATCGCTGGACGGACCGACTGGTGGAAGCCGAACCACACCTCCCGCCCTCCTCCCAGCGGGTGATAGTATCCCTCTGGCGGAGAGAAGAAGGAGCGACCCACTGGAGTGTACCTGCGTCACACGGAGCCAACCAGGTCGTGTCAACCACAACTCACAGGGCAAACAGTCCAAGATTTTAGGGTGCGTTCACACTTCAAGAAAATTACACATTTAGTCCGGTTTCGCTTAGCAATCACACTGTCAGGTTTAAAGGATTAGTTCACTTCAGAATTAAAATTATGATCTCTGTAAACCCATGAACGTGTGTATTTGTGGATATATAATGACATAAAAAGGAAGAGTTGTCATTAAAAGTGTCTTATTGGTGTGATTAACCATAAAACAAGACCTACGATTTAATAAGATAACATATTATAAAGACAATTCATATTTAATAGTTGATTTGTTAATTGCATTAAATGGATTACACTTTCAATAAGAGGTGTTTTTATGCTTGTTTGCGCTGAGTTTTACACTGTTCTGACCAGCGCTTCGAAACAACGAATCATTTTGGGAAAGCAATTGATTCAAAGTTTCCTCCAATCACTCCATCTTGTCCTGTTTTTGGTTTGTTTAGAAGTCTTTGTTCAATGTTGCATTCATATTTCAGTCGACCGCAGCAGAGTTTGTTTGGAAGAGAATGTGCTTGTTTGGGTGTGGGCTTATTCAGATGAACCGCACTAACAGAGCAGTCGCACCCGTCATGTGTGAGACGGGCTTACCGCATGGAGGGCAGGTGCCGAGTGATGACATCCAGAGCCTGAACCGAGTCCTCCGGGACCTCGTTGAGATGCCCAGACAGAGCTTCCAGGAGCATCTGCAGACTCACCACCGACACCCACTGCAGAGACACCTTAAAGGTCTGGTCCTTGCCCTCGCCCGGCAGCGTCACCTCCAGGTCCACCTGCAACAGTGGACGTCACATCCACGTTAATGGAAGATACAACATTTCATATAGGGTCATATATGGCAATAATGATAAACTGAGGGAAAAATGTGCTGACAAATAGAACTGAAGCTTCATTATTTTACTAAATTTGTGCATTGCAAACTGTATTATAAAAAAATAGAGACAAAAATGAAGAATTCAGATCCAGATTTCAGTGACGGATGTTAATGAAGATTCAGACGTGCCTTTAGGCTGGATCTGAATTCTTAATTTTGTCTCTAATTTTTTATAATACAATTTTTAATAATACGAATCAGATTAAAAATTAAGACAAAAATGTGACCATTTCCATTTTTGTTGTAAATACCGGACAGAAATCTGTGTGTTTTAATATCGTAGCCTATGTCTAAGTTAAATTATTTAAAAATATTAAGTACATTTTTCCCAGATATAGCATTTTATACTTTTTATTTTATTTGTGATAATACACTGTTTAACATATGTGACCCTGGACCACAAAACCAGTCACATGCGTAATTTTTTTTTTTTAAATTGAGATTTATACATTAACTGAAAGCTGAATAAATAATCTTTCCATTGATGTCTGGTTTGTTAGGACAGGACAATATTTGGTCGAGATACAACTATTGTAAATCTGGAATCTGAGGGGGCACAAAAAAAAAAATCTAACCATTGAGAAAATCGTCTTTAAAGTTGTGCATTTATGTTGGCGACTGTGCTGCATTCACTCACACAACTAATGTTTTATATATTTACGTTAAGAAATTCACAAAATATCTTCATGGAACATGATCTTTACTTAAAATGACCCATATAATGTATTGTTGGCTATTGCCACAGATAAACCCGTGCGACTCGAGACTGGTTTAGTGATCCTGGGTCACATGTGTTCCTTGCATTACCCGGTCCCTCCCGATGGGCAGCGGATGCGCCGTGTACATGTTCCTCTTGCCGTCGTAACCAGGCTGCCGGTCCCCGAAGATCTGCATCTTGAAGTGTCTCACCATCGTGTCCACAACCTCTCTATGAATAAAACATGACACAAACTTTAATACATGCGATTACTTAAACTCATTGCTAATTATAGCTGCATTACTGTTTTCAATTTCCACAAATACACACCCTAAATAAATAAATAAATGCAGTATTATTCTAAAGTTTTGTGTCAGTAAGATTGTTTTATATACATAAAATGTTTATATGTAAAAAAAAATAAATAAAAAAAAATCAGGATTCTTTGGTGGTTAAATTTATAATACACATGTTCCTTTGCACAGTACTCATATTATACTGCTATTATTATATTATATTATAATAAATATATGTAGCCTCACCTGTTGACCCTGCGGGGTCGCTTCTCAGGCTTGATGTCGATGTCATAATGGTAGACGTCGATCTTGGGGATCTGCACCTGGAAGTGATTGGCCAGGAGGCGAATCGGTTTTCCCACCGTTCCCAAGCCGGGCCGGCGCGGCGGCTGGAAGAGGGAGGGAGGAGCAGGCGGGCCTGAGGACACACACACACACACACACACACACACACACACACACACACACACACACACACACACACAGAGTTCAGAGGAAGCCTAAAGGCGGATCGCAGTTGATCCGCACGAACTATACCCTTTATACCATGTTTTTAATAATGTTTGAACTTCATCTGTTAGTAGTTTAAGATGTGGTGTCGAAGAACTTCAAGTGAGCTTTAAGTAATAAATGAAAAGCAAAGTTACACCCCCCTCCATATATCCATACACATATACATATACATAAATATATATATATATATATATATATATATATCTATAAGGGATCGCAGTTGATCTGCACGCTTCGGCACGCATGTGATTCGCGGATTAACTGCTAAATTTAACCATCATACAGTGAAAGTTTATAATTTGGACGTTTTGTCTTGTCAATTTACACGTTCAAACCATTTTAAACATGGAAGAGGCGAAAATCAGGACTGGAGCATTATCTGTGCACACAGAGATATACAAAATATATATTTTTCTTTCTCTGATCTCTGATCTGAAAAATGATCCTATCCGTGGCTCAAAAACAATAAATGATCCGAAATGTGAATTTTGTGATGCGTTCACTAGTACCGACGTGCCCTTTGCCATGTCCGGCTTTCAGATTGATCGACAGACAATGACAAGCAACTTAACAAGACAACATGACAGCCACCTTGACCTTTGACCCCCAGTGGGGTAAAAAACACAGATAAAATAAGGAACAATAACAGCCAATCATGTGTCCCGCCTCCACGCAAGCCATCAGACAAAAGAGTGTGTGTGTGTGTGTCCTGCGCAGACAGACGGCAGCAGGGTCACATGGGGGGGGTGATGCGATGATCCCAACACACACTCGCCTGCTAAAACACTAACTCAAGTAAAATCTAACATTTTAAACATGATGGAAATTTAATTCAACCCTATTCAGGGACCAAAGATGTTCTCAAGAAATCAGAAATGCAGAATCCAGGAATTTACAGCATAATGTGGAATTTTACACATTTTGGATGAATAAATCAAAAGCAGGGCTGTGCACAAAGTTATTAATCACACACATTTTCTGCTACCGGTAATTTTAACAACCTCTGCTGTGCAGGAATTATTTAATATTCATTAAATTACATTATAAAAGATTCAATAAATGCAGGCTTTTATTTTATTACCACCGTTTTTGCTAATAAATTTGTATACAAACATAAATCCAGAAAAAAATACACCACATAATTTCTGAAAACTAAAAAATAGGGATCTATCCCGAAAAATAGGGATCTATTATTGTAAAACCATAAGAACACATCATTAAATTTTTAAAATTTCATGACTTCAATTGATTAGTCAAGCTTTTTGATTACTAACATTTATCCATTAAACCCAGAAAAATTCAAACGGAAAACACAGAATTTGGGAATAATAAAACAGAATAAAAACCCTGATTTAACAGAGCTCTCCTATTGGACACCGGGAAGCAGGAGCGCCTCAAACGGTGCAACATCACTTCCTTACTTCAAACTGTGCCGTGCGCTTTGGGGGACGATGGTTTATTGGGGCCCATCATGTGATACGATGCACCCGTTGGTCACACCGCTGTGTTTGCAGGCGTCGGAGCCACACACACACACACACACACACACACACACACACACACACACACACACACGACACGCTCCAGTTAGCAAGACAAGCGGCGGGAAGAACAATTGGGAGCCTCTAAACGTCCCGTCCACACACTGCCCCCCCCCCCCCCACGCCAACCCAGCATGAACACAGCCGGGGGGGGGGGGGGGAGACACTCGGGGGGGCAAAGACATCTATTTTTCGATTATTTATTTTTTTAAGGCCATGAATTATTTTTTTCCCCATATTCATTTATCAATCGCCCAACGCCAGCGCTCCTCCACTGCTCACAGGCCTGCAGCCTCCGCGTTACAGCCAACACTGACAGATTTGGGTGTTTTATCTTAAATATAAAATAACCTGATCGTGTTTGATCAAGACTCTTCGACTCGTCCAATTTACAGCATCAATTTCTCGTCTCGCATCAAAACCCTGTCGACTCGTCGCATGCATCTGAAGTATAGAGCTGGGTTCTGTTTCAATCTACCTAAAATATAAAGAGTTCAATATACACTTCATTTATTTTTATTAATTAACCACTTGTAAACGTATGTTCACTGTTCTTTTAATAAACAGGATTTGTATTACATCTATATTCATTAAGGGGAATCGAATGGGAACATCTGAATGGAGACGGGGAACCAGGAGCACTCTATATATAGGCTATCAGCTGTTACACTTCACACACACACACACACACACACACACACACACACACACACACACACACACACACACACACACACACACACACACACACACACACACACACACACACACACACACACACACACACACACACACACACACACGCTAGAAGTGGGAAGCTAGGGCTCAATGTGCTCTCCTAATGCTTTCAATGGCATTATGGGTAAAATAACCCCTGAACATAAAGGCACTGGATTGCATATTCGATCCAGAACATCAAATAACAGCTTTTGGGCCTAGAGATCATTTGAAGAGTGAGAGCATTTACTGTGAAGTAGGGCTGGGCGATATGGCTGAAAACTGTATCACGATATAAGTGTTTCATATCGGTCGATATCGATAATTATTGAATTTTTTTATAACATATTTAAAATAAGGACCAGTCCAGGAGACAAATATATTACATTTAAAGATTTTTTTATTTTAAACTTAACCTACCTTTGATTATAATCCCATCAGTTATAAAGGCAGAAATGTCAACACGACCATGGAAAACTCAAAAGTCTAAAAATCACAATGAACACTTAACAATTATCTCTTAACATTAAGGTGCAAAATTAAAGAATACGTAAGAAATGCTTTATAAAGGGGTGGGCGATATGGCAAAAATATAATATTACGATTTCTTTCTATAAATTCTATAAATCTATTTCTTTCTATTTTCTATAAATTATACATTGATACTTATTAAAGCTATTAATAAAGTTATTAGTCAAGAGCAGTGAGTGATTTTCTCTTTACATTTTGTTGTTTTATTAACATTAAAGGGATAGTTCTCCTAAAAATTCTAATTTTCATAATTTACTCTCTCACGTTGTTTTAAACTCGAATAAGTTCCTTTCTTCTGTTGAAAATAAAAGTTATTTGGAAGAATGACCAACAGTTGATGTACCCCAGTGACTTCCATAGTATATTTTTATGGAAGTCAATGGGGACCAGCTACTGTTTGGATACCCACATTCTTCAAAATATTAATATTAGAAAATATTAGATAATTTTTATTTTTGGGTGAACTATCCCTTTAAGGATAGTTTACTATTACTGTCTCTTTAAGAGCTGCGCGCGACGCGTCTATTATACACGCATTTGACAAACAGATTTTCTCTCAATTTTCTCAAGTTTGCTTTTACTTTAGACATATCCGACTAGTTTATGTAAACCTTGTGTGTATATAACAGTATTAGCAAAATAAGACTCGAAAGATAACTTAGTATTCAGGCGCTGGTAGACAGGCTTTTAGTGCATGTGAGCTTCACATGTATGCGCTGAGAAACGCACACGCTAGAACGCATCAGCACGCGAATAACAGAGAAACTGACGACGGTCTTGCATAATCTGCAGACGACATTGGTCTGACTACGGTCAGACTTTAAGTCAGGCGAGCTGACTTTTTCTGTTTTATCTAGTTACTAGAGAGTGAGTGCCTTTGTTCATGCAATCAAACTTGCTTTGCTGGTTGGTTCCAACGAAAAAAAAAAAAAAAATTATCGAACGTTTTATCGAACGCATTTTTTATTGATATTGATTAGGTGTCTATCGCGATACATATCGTTATCGTTTTATCGCCCAGCCCTACTGTGAAGGATACACTACTATATTATAGTACGTACTTTAAAACATAAAAAAACAGCTATATATACACACTGTTGCATTATTTTCCTGTTTTCTCTGTAAAGCTGCTTTGAAATAATCTATATTGTAAAAAGCGCAGTATGAATAAAGGTGACGACTTTAATAGTGAGTAAATCAGCTCCACGACGGCCACAGAGAGCCGTGACCCACTGCAGTCACATCACCCATCACACTGCATGTGGAGTAATAATCCCCTCTGTGTAAAAGGCCATAACACTGGGTGGATCCAAGCAAACATGTCATCAAAAAAAGAGAAGTAAAAAAGTGTAAGCTGCAATTCATCACAGCAGAAGTGAAAACCTGATTTTGCGTTGCATGCATTTTGCACATACACCGAGTTATGTGTGTGTTCATGCAGGGATGCACCGATAACTCTTTATACCTGAAAGCCTATAACCGATATATTGGCTGATAAATCTAATTCCAAATTTTTGAGAGCCTGAGCCTTGACAAAAAAGGAAGTCTCACCATTAAAGCCACATCTTTCTCATAATATCATGTAGTCTTTATGTCAGACATGTTGCACTTTACTGTATTTTCCTTTGTGAAGTGATTCCAATCATATTTCAAGCAATTCATCATGAACAGTCGCATCTGAAGCGTCTCAGCTGAAGGAAATAATACATTATTTATCAGCTTTAATATATCTGCCAAGTGTTATTATCGGGCCGATAACAGTAACATTAAAATTGATCATATATCAGCCGATACCGATATGGTGGCCAGTATATCATGCATCCCGAGTACTGAATCTGGCCAACTAAACGAGTACTGAGCGAAGGAATATGAACAGTAAGATCATGCAACTCTATCTGGCAAATGCAAACGCACAAAAACCAAGAGGGTGTAAAATGAAGAGCCACATTTTTACTAAAAAAGTTAGTTACCCTACCCTTGGCTCAAAGTGAGAAAAAAAACACATTTCCCCACATTTGTGGAGCCATGGTGTGCCGACGTTTTTCGTTTTTTATTAATTTCCTTGTTGAGCAACATATTGCTTTGGATCTGATTTTCCCACATTTTTACTCCAATGCATTAGAAATTTCAATTTGAAAGGTTAATTTTGGCCATAAAAAAAAAGTGCACTAAATGCATAAAGTCTAAATAGTATCCCAGCATGCATTGTGTCTCTAATGAGGGGCAACAGGCTTTTGCTGTGAGCTCAGCTAAATGGCATGGTAGGCTTAAACTGAGGGGCATCTGGAGCCAGTGATGATGATGATGATGATGATGATGATGAAGACACAGGCAGATCACCTGGATTATATAGCGAATGCTCCGCATGACAGGATCCATGTTTCCGGCACACGGACTCGCGCCAGCGCCGCGATCGATCAACGCATCAGATCTAGTCCAACACAAGAGCTGCGGATCCTTCATGCGTTTCCTCTTCATTTCCAGAAGTTTAACAGTACTTATGAAAAGCATAATGCGCAAGATGGCAAAAAAGTTCAACATGAATGGTAGTTTCAACTAGGGATGCACCGATAATGACAACTCTTTATATTTGAAAGCCGATAACCGATATATTGGCCGATAAATCTAAATCCAAATCCAAATTTTTATATAATTTTTGAGAGCCTGATTACAAAAACAAAAGTCTCACCATTTAAAACCACGTCCCAAACACACAATTATGATGTTCTCATAATAATTTTAAGCAGCCGACAAGACACTTGCACTTTACTGTATTTTCCTTTTTTTTTTTTTTTTAGTGATTCCAATCACATTTCAAGCAATTAAAACCCATCATGTTGAACAGTGCACATCTGAAGTGCACTGAAATAATACTTTAATATATCGGCCAAATAGTCTTATCGGGCCGATAACAATAACATTAAAATGAATGTTATCCGATACCGTTATGGTGGCCGATATATCGCGCATGCCTAGTTTCAACCCATTTTATTCCTTCAATCTGGTGCATTTATTCCTTATTCCTTAAGGAATTGAATGGATGGTGAAAGTGGGAATTACAGAGTTTGCTAAAACAACGCAATGTTTGGCAGTTGTTTAACATTACTACATAGTTATGCAATTTACTACATTTAGATTAAAGATTGCAATTTTTCAGGGAAGTGTTCGAAAATAAGGCCAGTGGATCAAGTCATGTTGATTTGTGTAGTAACAGGGAAAAAACAAAACAAAGCCACAACACTCGTCAACACACACGCGCACAGAGCTTTATTGTGGCCCAGAATTACGCAACAACGATAAACATACAGTGTCACTTTTGCACTTTGATGGCAGATCTTTGGCCTGACCTCACAGCTGGAGAACGAAAGCCACATTTCCAGAGAACACATTCCCAAAACACACAACAACTGCTTTTTCTTTTAGACACCCTGTTCATTTCCTTACGAAGTGTGCTGAGAGTAATGCACATGGCTTCCACATTGTCTTGTACACAAACATGAATATAGACATTACTGATTGGATAAACTGAAGTTAGTGAGCCAGAAGGTTAATGAAAAGCGAGACGTCAAAAGCACATGCATTCACTTTGTAAGCAAACAACATGAAAACAAATGCATGTGGTAGAAATAGAAAATCAGCTTGTGCTCTAAAACACAGCAATTTGAAGAAGTCAAAGTGGACTAGCTTGTAATAAAATGATGATCCCGTAGCGACATCCGATCATTATCATGCATGACATGCCTGAGATCATAACTAAGCCTATTTGTCAGAGGTCAGCGAGTTCATTCTTGCAGTGACAACGGCTGCTCGTTTGCTGTGCCTGGCTCTGAAAGTCCTGTCAATCGCTTTCCTCTGGCATGGTCAACATTTAGGCATAAACAAACGCACATGGGGATCAAACAAAGCGCCAGCAATTAAAAAAACAACAGACCCCGCGCGCGCGCTTTAACTTAACAGCACGCGCACGTCCTATTCGCGTTTCGAGCTCGCGCAAAACACCCATAAACGACATTTGACAAACAGTCGAAATAAAACCCAGAATGCGTGTCGTTTTCAACACAAATGTCGTGTTGTTTATTATGCAGGCTTGCTCACGGCAGACGCGGAAGGAAAATGCGTGTGGTTAAATCCCCACCACACAATGCCGTCCTGTCTTCCGCACTGGACTCGAGCCATTTAACGCTCATTCAGTAATAAACACACACTTGTTGGCTTCTCAAATACTCGCTCTAAAGGGTGGAGTACGATTATTAACGGTTGAGTGTCGTTAGGATGGTTTTGACAAACAGGCGCGGCGTGATATGTGGATTGTTTTCGTTTTTTTCCGTTGAGGCCTAAACAGCGCGGAGCCTCGGGCCCTGGTGAGGCAGAGCGACGGCCCGCGCTACGCTGTCACACGGCGTAATTTCCCGCACTTACCGGGTCCGGGCGCTTCCATGGCCGAGGGATCTCTCTCCGTCTCTGTCCCGGCCTGGCGGCTCCGTACCGACACTGATATTGGGGGCGGTATCGCGAAGCTGAAAGTGGCTAATTTAAGAAATGGAAGGATGCGTAGATGTGTAGCGCTGTGCTTGCGTTGTCTTCTGAGTGATTTAAAGCAGATCCATGGGATTTGTAAGTGCGCATGCGCGAGGACGCGAAATTCGGTTGGTGGACGCGCACATTGACACTCAAAGGGAAAATGATAAAGGTTTGGGCGGCGAGGCGCACGAATGCTCATCAAGTCGCGTGTTTTATTACTTAATTTGATTTTAGGAACCAGGACCATCTAAATCCTGGGAAAATCTGCTACGCGCCCTTTAATTTCTGTTGTAAGTGACATTCGGCACGTGTCTTGATTGATCGATTACAAATTAATGTATTTTCTTTATTTGTTATCTTTATTTGTTCTTTATTTATTTGCTGAAAAAGCCTCCGTCTGATGTGCTTTATAATGGAGATATCCTTCCTGCCCCACTATTATTTGCTGGAACTCTGTTGTTGTCCATTTACAGTCAGCGTTGACCAATCCTAAGCGTTATTGGTGTTTCACAGCTGACAGTCCTGTCCAATCAGCACAGCCCATGAGCGCCCAACAACCGTTCGTCCAATAGCGAGGCTCGAAGAGAATGACGTAGTCAGTTAAAGAAAAGCGCTCGAGCTCAGCGCGCGAAGGCTGAAGTTCTATTGCTATCGGGCGGGAGTTGGATGTATACGTTTTGGCATTGTAAAAATAACATTTACATTTTAACTTTATGACGTATTCAATATAAAGATTGCGTTTACTACGTTTATACGTCGGTGGAGTGACTTCCTTGTGCGATTGATGTAGTTTTGCACCGAATAAAGCTCAAGACTCGACCTGAAAGATGAGCTCTCTTCTCTGTGAGCGGGTAACGTATCAGAGCGCAATAACTGCAAATTACCTCAAAAATACATATAAATGACTACATTCGGTAAACAAGTAGAAGCTAAGAAATAATTCTCCCGACAGGTGATAGAAGTTTTGAATGAATTCATCAGGTTATTTGTGTTTAGCTAGCCAGCTTAGCTATTCATCCTGTTCTTTCTAACTTAAGGCCTGAGGGAAATTGCGCTAACTTTTTATGCTCGTTGTTTCCAGATTTTGAATTTCTTTTTATTATATTCTATATAGTGTTTACAGCAGATAAAAAGAGCAATAATTACAGTGTAGGTAGCTAGTTATGTAGTCACCATTGCGATGTTTACATTCTGTTGTGTTTTCAAAAGCGCGCGATTCATCAAACTGAACGTTATTGGTTTTATTTGCACTGGTAGTTTGTCAGAATGATATAAACGTGAATGTTATATGTTGTAGGCTGTAGATCTGTCCGAAAGACGAACAGCTGAGAGTGATTCGGACAGTGGCATGGGATCCCCGATGGAGCAGGCGGTGATTGACAGCAACACGATCACTGAGAGCCAACAAGGTAAGAGAGTTAAAGGGATAGCTCACCCAAAAATTAAAATTAGCCTATGGCTAATCAGATTTACTCACCCTCAAGTCATCTTAGGTGTGTTTGACATTCTTCTTTCAGACGAATACAATAGGAGTTATATTAAAAAATGTATTATGATGGCATTATAATGGTATGCGTTTATAATGGCAGTGAATGGCTGTTTCTGTATTGAAGTCCATTAAAGTGCATCTATCCATCATAAAAGTGCATCTATCCATCATAAAAGTGCATCTATCCATCATTAAAGTGAAGCCATGTGTTTGTGTAAGAAAAATATCCTTATTTAAAACTTTACAAACTGTAATCTCTAACTTCCGCTAAGTGTCGTACGCACGTTCGCGAGAGACTGATGTTCTTGCGTATGATGTCGACGTCCGGTGGAACGTGGAAGCGCAGAGGATAGAACATATTCTCACCGGAGCGTCCTACATCATATTATCATGGATAAATGCACTTTTATGATGATAGATGCACTTTTATCATGAACAGATGCACTACTATGATGGATAAATGCACTTTTATGATGATAGATGCACTTTTATCATGAACAGATGCACTACTATGATGGATAAATGCACTTTTATGATGGATAAATGCACTTTTATGATGGATAGATGCACTTTTATGTTGATAGATGCACTTTTATCATGAACAGATGCACTACTATGATGGATAAATGCACTTTTATGATGGATAAATGCAATTTTATGATGATAGATGCACTTTTATCATGAACAGATGCACTTTTATGATGGATAAATGTACTTTTATGATGATAGATGCACTTTTATGATGATAGATGCACTTTTATCATGAACAGATGCACTACTATGATGAATAAATGTACTTTTATGATGTTAGATGCACTTTTATGGACTTCAAAACAGAAACGGCCATTCACTGCCATTATTAAGCTTGGAAGAGCCAGGACATTTTTTAATATAACTCTGATTGTATTCGTCTGAAAGAAGAATGTCATATACACCTAGGATGCCTTCAGGATGAGTAAATCATGGGCTAATTTTCATTTTTGGGTGAACTATCCCTTTTTTAAAGTCACCATGAAATCAAAATTGACAAATCTTATTTTTATGGAACAGTGCTGTATTTATTATAAATGTCCATGCACATCACTAGTTTTATTTATTTATGTGCCCTTGTAATTTTTAATTAAAATCCCCAGCCTTTTGCAATGACATCTTGTCTCTGATGATGTGTTTACTGGCGCGAGGGCGGGGCTACCTGTCACTCGCGTGTGATCGACCAATAGCAAACCACAAACATCCGATCTAGTGCTTGACAAGTGGATTTGAGTGGAAGAGTATTTTATTTGCCCGACCGGAAAAGTAGCCCGGTTAAAACTTCAGTGACTAAATATAACTAGGGAAGCATCGAGACGCAAGAATGATTCTGTTTTTAATAGTTTCAGTGGAAACGGTGATTGATAATGAATAGTGTATTTCTGGTATCAAGGTTGTGCTGTTGAAACTCGCGCTGCCTGTCTCGTTGTGAGAGACTTTCGTGGAGAAATCAAAACAAATGAGCGTAACAACACACATAAAGACTCTCACAGAAGAAACTAAATATCAAAATGTTGCGTTTTCTTGCGTATAACATGATATAACCGAGGAGCTGTTTTGCCAGATATGATCACGATTGCAAATGCATATTTTGACTATTGACTTTATAGTTACTTCATTTTTAGACACAATATTGACTGTTCTTGTTCTATTTCGCCAATGAAAATGGTTCCAAACAAAGATCCCAGCAGAACTATTGCGCGTTCTCAAAGCAAATGCAGATTTATGTAAAAGCTGATTAAAAACGCTGATGAAAAATTGCTTCAGAATAAATTGTTTACACCACCAATAATCCAGCGAGTTACAGCGTTGTACGGGAAACACACCCCTGATTAGTGACACCTAAATCTATTGTTTATAATAAAGATGCATTATGTTCCAGATTCAGACGAAGAGATCGCCGTCAGTCGTAAGGGCCGCTCTCGGAAGGCCCTGCAGGACAGCGACAGCGACGGGGATCTGGAAGAGGCGGGGATGGAGAACGCTCTGGTTCTGTCCGAGTCCAGCGACGAGCAGACGAACACCGGCGAGACCCAGAGCATCAGAGACAAGCGAGCGAAGCGAGTGTCCCGGATCTCGATGATGGAGAGTGATGAGAGCGAGCCTGAGAAAGCGGACGTTCAAAGCAAACCAAAAGAAGCAAAGAAGAAGAGGGAGAAGTCAGAAAGACGCAAAGAAAAAGAGAAACGCAACGCTGCTCTTGTGAAGCGACTGAAGGAGAGAACAGAGGTGTGTGTTCGGATCATGTAACAACCGTGAGCGTTTCACAACCCTGGAGGAACGAAGTAAACTAGACTAATTCAGTGTACTTCAAGTGTGCTAATGATCAGATAACTTGAAGTGTGCTTTTTTGAAACAACTAATTTTGACCTAGTATATTATAGTTGTGATTAAATTGTAGTAAAGCATAACTTTAAGTGTATTAGTGTACTTTTATGTGCTAAACTGGAACAACTTCAAGTATACTCCAAGTATATGCCTGTGAAGCGACTAATTACATGCTTGATTAGTGATATTAAAGTGTACTTTATTTGTGTTACAAGTACATTATAAATTCATTACGAGTGTCTTCAAAACATACTAGCGATATATCATATTATATTTATTATATTTTAGAATAGAATAGAATGAGGCATTTATATAGCGCTTTCATATGTACTACTGTACACCCAGTGTATTTTTAGTGTATTATATTTTAATAAAAAGTAAATGCTCAGTAATACCTTATATAGCTTATTCCAAATACTACAAATTGCACACTTTGTCTTCAATAACAAATGCATATTAATAAACAAATATTACTTTTCTATACTTAGTACAATATACTATTGAGTACTATAATGTATTTTTAAAGTATACTTTTAATGCATTGTTACAATGATCATTTCCAGCACACAGTTAAAAATATACTAAAATATTTGTAAGTTAAAGTAAATACACTTTTCAAAAATAATTAATTTTCACTTCAAGTATATTTTTTCTAAAACATATTTCTAGAAAATATACTAAAGTACAATTATTTTAGAGTGTGTTAATAGTTGTATTGTGAAAATGGGTAAAAGCATGATGCTAATATACTTTTAATAAAAGTAATTACATTTTTTTTTGTATATTTGCAATGTATTATTGAAAAAGGGAATTTATTTCAAGTATACTTTTTATTTTATTTATTCAATTCCATTTGTTTTTCCCTATTTTAAGGAGGCCCTTCCAATCAGAGCGCTGAATGACAGCGGCTGTTTGCTGGGAGACTCCGATCTGTTCGATGCCCAGTTAGAGGAAGGCTCTGAGGAGGAAGAGGAAGAGTCTCTTGATGCCATCCGATCTGCTGTGAAAAAGAAGGCCAAGCACAGAGTAAGCGCAGAATACAGGTTTCCGTGTTCAAAACGTCGACGCAAATCTGAATGCGCTACTAATGGCTACTTTTGTATTATTGCTTGTCTATAGGCTCGTGTGTCTGAGTTCAGTGGCGACGAGGAGCAAGAGAACAAGCCACAGCGAAAGGTGGGCGTGCTAAAGGTCATGCGGTGTTGTTGATTGTGTTCATTGTAGGGCTGTAACGAGACCCTCATATCACGATACTGAACTCACGAGACGATATTATTGCGATATGGTAAAAGGTTAACAAAAAATGCACTGTTGTTTTGTGTGTGTAAATGAACAGGCTTGGACTTGGTGCTGGAAACTCAAAGCACAGGACAATAGAGACACCAGAATAAACATATTCATGATTCTGAAGCTGAAAATACTGAATTATTTTAGACGAATATGCTTGATCTCAGTCACTGACTAGATATATTTAAAATAATGTAGGACACTTTTACCTGTAACAAGACATTTAGCATCATCAGGAGCCACAAATATTCCCCCATTGCATTATATTCAACATTATATATATCAGTTTAATGTAGAACTGACACTAAAACTCTGAAAACTTTTGGGTGAACTATCCACAATACATATTGTTTCATTTTTGTGTTGCGATATATTGTGACATGATATATTGTTACACCCCTAGTTAATTGTGAATCACTGACTTGTGTTTTTACTGACCAAACTGTGTTTTCAGGAGAGGAAAGCGGCGAGAGCCAGCAAGGAGGCAATCAAGCAGCTTCACAGCGAGAGCCAGAGACTGGTCCGAGGTCAGTGGCTGTGCTGTTTCCACAAAAATATGAAGCCTAATGTTTTCAACACTGATAATAATCAAAACTGTTTGTTGATCATCAAATCCTCATATTAGAGTGATTTCTGAAGGATCATGTGACACTGAAGACTGGAGTAATGATGCTGAACATTCAGCTTTGATCACAGGAATAACTTACACTTTACTATATAGAAAACAGCTTTTTTAATTTGTAATATTATTTCATAATTTTTACAGTATTTTTGATCAAATAAATGCAGCCTTGGTGGGCAGAAGAGACTTCTTCCAAAAACAAAAAATTACTCCATAATTATTAGAGGTCGACCGATAGTGGATTTTACCGATAACGATAGCTAGGTTGGGCCATACTTGCCGATAACCGATTAATCAACCGATAGTTTTTAAAATTGATACTGAATAAAAACAAATTGCACCTTGATCATTCATGTTAGTTTGATGGTTAACAAATGGTAAACAAACATGTTAGTTTGATGGCTAACTATGGTTAACAAATAAAAACCTTAATTTAAAAATGTATTAGTACATGTTAATTAACAAACAAACAATGAACAATCCTTATACAGCAGTTATTAACCTTAGTTAATGTTACATATGGAAGTGTTATCATTTCATATAAATCCAAACAGTCGTCATGCTTAAAGATATTTTAAATATCTACAACGCTAGAGCATTGAAATGACATAAATATTACATGTATAGTCTCACACTTTTGCTTCTATTTTATAAACACTTGATGATTATCTAATCAAAATAACAAAATATGTATTAAAGTGATGATGAAAAAATAACCGAAATCGAATGCTTTTCTGATTTATGTTTCTGTCAGCTGAATGAACATATCAGTTTGCTATCTTACGTCTCTAGCTTTAAATATGCAACTTCTCTGCATATTTAATGCATAAAAGTGACTAGCTGGATATAAACTAATGCAAATAGATGTTAACAATTGTGACATTAAACATTCGGGTCGGACTTATTTTATTTTTGTCAGTGTTTTAACCGCTTGAGGTGCTACTAATGTTAGGGTCCTCTCAGCCTCGAAGGCAAACAAACAAACTGTTGTGCTGTTCTTTCTCTACTAATGCAGCATTTAGTCAACAAATTAATCGCTTTATAATGATATGAAAAAATACCTTTTAGCTGTCAGTGGTTTAAACGCGCATCTGAGCGCTCTCCACGCAGCTTGTGCTCTCAGTGCAGCACGCAGCATCACGTGTGGAAATAAACAACACGAGGCATCAGCGATAGTTTTTATTACACCTCTAGAGGCCGCTCTTGTACTGCATGATGCCAGCAGACCCTTCTCCGCTCTCTCTTACTGTGTAATGAATGACAGCGCGCGCTTCTCAGCCGCTCCAACAAGGGACGCAACCAGGAAAAACTATCGGTATGTATTTTTGCCAATAACGATAGTTCCACCAATCAACTATCGGTGCCGATTAATCGGCAAAACCGATGAATCGGTCGACCTCTAATAATTATTAATGGAGGTGTAGACAGGGCAAATATCATCTCATAATAATAATAAAGGTAATTCCTTACACCGTGTCCTAACTACACGCGACACGATAAGATTCCAGCGTGTCACAGTGTGTCTTTCCACACTAGATGCGACGCGACTGTGAGACACCACAACGCCAATCAGAAATCACACCCAATCAGAACAGCATGTGGGCGGAGTCTCGTGGCAAATGCACAGCACTAGAGGGTAATCTTGACGCCACTCGCAAGAAAATGGTGTAATATTTGTGAATTTGATTATGTAGCTACTTATCCATTTAAAAAAAAACATAGGCTACTGAGTTACTAAAGCAATCTTTGTCAAAGAATACACTTGTTTGTTCACAGTTTGAGCGTTCTCGTTTCCATTTGTTTAATTTGAAGATCTGAGGTGAATTATCCATTGTTGCTTTTACAGCCTCAAAGCTGGAGCACTAAATGATATTCAGAGTCACATGACACGCTTTTAACATTAAATAAAGCGGATAAACAGCGCCTGAGATCATCATCGCCACACTTTGTGTTTGTTGTTCCAGCGCGATGTCGCAGAAAAATAGAAACAGTTTCTAAACTAGAATTGTCGCGTGTTGCCGTCGCGCCTGGTTAGGACAAACACTCTGATCAACATGGAAAGTTACATTTCTTTCTCTTGTGTATCTGCAGAGTCCATGCTGAATCTGCCATATCACATGCCAGAACCCAAAAGTATCGACCAGTTCTTCAAGAGAAGAGCTCGCCCCGAGGGTCCTGCCATGGCTTTGCTCAAGTATGAGATTAAAGTCTTATCAGTTCTGTCACTAATGAACTCATTTATCTCATGCATACGCTTTTGTCGCCTTTAGTTCACTTTTGGCTTGCTTAGTTTTCACTTAATATTCAACAATATTATTGATCTCCTGCATTGACACCATTATATGAGCTTGACGATGACATCACAGTTTTCTCCAGAGCGGCTATATATATAAATGAACTAAATTAATAACTTTTTTACAAAAAAAAAATGAACTGAACTTACTTAAGCTGGACTATGACGCTATTTTTTTATCTAGATCTGCTGTACAGCCAAAACACACTTTGTTGCATTATTTTGCTGTTATCTCTGTAAAGCTGCTTTGAAATATAAATGCTGTATAAATAAAGGTGACATGACTAGACTTAGCGATAGAAATAACCAAAATAATCTCTTTCTCACCCATCCTCAAGGTCTGCCAAGTACCAGGCTTGTATTTTAGAGACTAATGCACATCTACCTCCAGATCAAGCCACGAAACCTCAGCAGGAAGTAAACCCTCCAACAGAGTCCTCTCTGGATAACCGTTCGTCCACAACATCTCTGTCTCTGGAAGACACGGACGCCAGTCCTACTAATGATGGCAAACCACAGACCTCCCACGAAGCACAGGTAGAACATGAAACGAGCACTGATGAACTCAAACCTGTGGGTCACGATAAAGACGCTCGCGTTGAGCAAGGAGCCGAGGGAGACGAACATTCAGACGAGGACCGAGAGAAGCAGCCGGCTCAGACGCCATCTCATGTTCTCAAACCCCGAAGGGATAAACTAGCCAGACTACGCGAGCTCGGCCTCGACCCGCCTCCGGTGGCGAAGCTGTGTGCAGACGACGGGGCGTTTGTGCAGCTGGAGCCGCCTCAGGAGAACCCAGGTGAGGTTTTGGACATGATGATGGTGTTTGTACACGGTGCTTGAATTTGACTTTCTGAAATGAAAGTCCTGGAAAGCCCTTGAAAACAGCCATATTTATGAGAAGGTGCTTTAAAAGTGTTTGAATCATTTAAAGAAAATATATATGAAATTTTATTGATAAAACAATATTTTGACACAAAATGAACACTGCAGCCCAACTGATATAGATATAGAGCCGTTTCGTATGGCTATGAGTGTGATATTGCTCATTAATATCCAAGTATTTGATACAGCTTCCATTCTTCAGCTCAATCATATATTCATGAGGGAAAAAAATCAGTTTGAATAAGAAAGCGAAGTCCTTGTCATAGTATCTTTTCAATGGTTAAAGTTACCGCAGTTATTGCATCTGCTGCATTTTATTTGTATTATGTTTTATTAGTTTATTTAACTTTTTTAGAATTTGAAAGATGTAAAGATATTATTCAACAAGTGAGATCTCTTATTGTAGTCCTGCAAAAACAAAAAAGTAGTGCTTGAAAAGTCCTGGAATTATATTTTACAGAAGCTGTACAAACCCTGGTTTTAATTTCCTTCACCCTTTCAATGTGTGTGTGTGTGTGTGTGTGTGTGACAGCTCTGAAAGCACTACAGGAGCGCTTCATGAAGCACGTCCAGCCTGCTCCTCGGCCTAAACGCGAGCGCACTTTGCAGCTGAATGTTGTGAGGAAAGACAGCGCCCCCTCAGGACAGGAGGAACTGCTCTCCGAGTCGATCGCGATCACGGTCAACGAGGGAGAGGACGAGCCTGCGAAGGTCAAACCAGGTACAGGCTCAACATTTAACTTGCATGTGCGACTAAAAATAGATGTGTGTGTGAACTGAAAAATGTGTTTTGGAATAAAAAGTAGGTCCACGTGGTTTTTTAAAAGTCAGTTTTGTCAAATATAAATATCTTATTAAAGAAAGTCTTGAGTATCATTTCAAGAGGACTTAAATTTGAGGCTGTAAAACAGGAATGTGGCTTAATGTGATTATTGGGGATTTAATTGTGAGCGCTGCACAGTCAACGTCAAAATGTGGCATTGTTGCACGTTTTACAGGCGTTTAGGGCTGAAACGATTCATCGAGTTACTCGATTACAAAAATTCCTCGTTGAATTCCTATGACGCGCACTATACGCGCAGGGATCTGATTGTTTCACACGGACCGTTGTTCAGTGTTCAGGCAAAACTCCGCTCAGTGCCGCCGGCAACGCTGTAACTGTGCGTTCACACCGCCGCCGACTTGAGCTGCAAAGAAGCTCTGGCCGCCCAGTCAAAGACGCTTGTCAAAAAGTACGGGGAAGCTTGTTGACGCTTTGGCCGCTCTGACGTAGCAGCATTCTGTGTTCGATCATGGAAGAAGAGAAGTGTCACACCATGAAATGTAAACAGAAAAAACAAGCAATGCATTCGGCAATTTAGGATATCGCGCAAGATTTGTCAACACAGAAAACATTTCATCACTGGAGAGTTTTTTTTTCGACACCATCGTATCAATTGATTTTGAATAATATGCGCGAGGGAGAGAGAGAGAGCAAGAGTCTTGCATTCAAGACAGCGCTCGGGTGAGTAAGCGCGCGCGCGGCCGGGGATCTCTCTCTCTCTGCTCGTTCTTGCTGACAGGACTTTAAAACACATGCAAATGATACACTTTCACTGTATGATGGTTAAACTCTGCAATTAATAATTTTTTCTCGGAACTAATGTTTTGGTAGGAACGAAAGTTTACATCGTATGTTTCTCCGGAATCAGCCAGCGCGAAGGACGTCTATATTCCGATTGGTTGCTGGCGTTTTGCCGCTGCTTGCCGCTGAACCGCGTCATAGCTCATTACCATAAAGTTGAGCTTCTCTCAACTTTCAGATTGACGCTCAAAACGCCCAAAACGCGACGCCGAGGAATTTGACGCTCCTTGCAGCTGAGAGAAGCCAGCTTCCATTGAAAATGAATGATTTCCGGTAACTTTGGAAGCTCAAGTCGGCGGCGGTGTGAACGCACAGTAACGTCTCCGCTCTGGGGTGTGTCTGTTGCGAGTGTGTTTAATCTAAGTTTTTTTTTAACACACGGACAGTATGATCATCAGCGATGCACGCGATTACATTTAGAAATAGACCAGCTTTGTTTCCAAATGCACCAGGCAAAGATATCCTTTCAATTTTATAAACTTTTATAAACCCAGCCAATATAATCAAAATGAACACATCCAAAATAAAATCTTTAAAATTTATATAACAACTGCAAAGCGTCTAATTTGTAAACAAAATGATTTACGCATTCATTTACTACGTATTCATAGTTTTACATGTTATACATGTTTTACAGTAAGTTGACTCAACTGTATTGTTATATAATTGTTGGCACTGGCACTTATAAACACTAAATGGGTAAAAATGGCAATAAATAGGCTTAGTTTTGGAGTCAAATGTTGGAGTTGGAATAAATACCTGTTTTTTTTTTCTTTTTTGAGAAATAAAAGCCAAATGCTTGACCATTTCACAGCCACATTATTTTCGTTATGCATTATTTGTTTTGGTTGTTTAAAAATACAACATTTTTTTTTATCCGATTAATCGATCGATTAAGTGCCAGATTAATCGATTACAAAAAGAATCGATAGCTGCAGCCCTACAGGCGTTTCAGAGCAGTTTGCACGCGATGAATGCCATTCATTTATGTCACACTATTGTTTATGATATACCGTTAATGACTTATGACTGTTTACTTTGTTGTTTGGATCGTGATATGTTTTCGATGTTGTAAGAGTGCATATTTAGGCTCCCTCAACTCCTGGTTTTTATTGGTATTTTATTGCAAAATAAATTCAATCTGGCATTTAATTCAATGTTTAAAATACACATAATTATTAAATAAAAAGTAGTTTGAAGCAGAAATATTTTAAAATCGTGAATAGGGCTGTCACTTTTGTGAAAAAATCATATTCGATTTGAGACATAAGTGTGCATTGAATCGATTGTAAAATTGATTTTCCATGTCTAAAGACGTTTCCATTTTAAACGCCAAATATGGGCAAATCCACGGACGACTACCAGGCATTAGGACGAACGTAAAGAGGGCGCTTGAGACGCACACAAGTCAGCAATATTCCTGATGATTTATTGGCGTGAAGTTTCGTGCACAATGACAAACAGGAGTAACATCAGTGAGAAACATCACTGCAGTCTTCAACATGCCTGTGTTTACGGTTAGAAAAGTCAAACTAATTTCGCCTACGAAGGCGATTGTAGACCGTAGCCCGAATCGGTGTCTGTATGCATGAGACTGTCTGAATACCGGCAGAATTCACAGTTTTGTAGTAAAAAGAGACACATTATGCAGAAGTATAATCTGCTGATGTGTGTGTGTGTGTGTGTGTGTGTGTGTGTGTGTGTGTGTGTGTGTGTGTGTGTGTGTGTGTGTGTGTGTGTGTGTGTGTGTGTGTGTGTGTGTGTGTGTGTGTGTGTCAGAGCCTGCAGTCGCTGTGTGACGCGCGTTCGCTGTGGGCGTATCGTGACGAGCTGGACGCGCTCCGAGAGAAGGCCGTTAAAATCGATTCCCTATTTTCGTTTTCGAAACTTGCGTTGGTTGGTCCGATCGACTGTGCAATCGATTTTCGAACGTAAAGTGACAGCCCTAATCGTGAAGTTTTTGTATTCAACTAAATTAGATCATTTGCTGGTAAGTGTGTCCTAGTGTCTCAATGCTGTGATTTGCAGGTGTAGAAGCTGTTGTAATGTCTTCTCTCTTTCACTCCTCGTGCGCATCTCTTTAGGGGAGAAGCTGGTGTTGCTGAAGTCTCGCTTGCAACAAGCCATGGCCATCCGCAGAAAGGAGGAGCGGGAGCGCAGAGCGGCTCTGCATCGCCTCGATAATGAGGATTGTGGCGACGAGGAGGAGGAGGAGGAAGAGATGACCGAGTCAGAGGATGAAGAGGTACTAGAAAAGATCAATATATCAGTGTTTCCCCTACCATTGTTAAAGTGACAAAAATATATATATAAAAAAAAAAAGCGTATGCGCGCTCCATGTAGTAACTCTAGAGGCTATGATTTTCGCAATGCAGAAAACGTGGAAGTAATCGCCAAATCCAGTCATAAAAACGGATGAATAAATAGACAGCAGTTCAGAACACTTGAAATCAGATCGCGATATAGACTAGTGTGTGTGTGTGAATATTAAACCGCAAAAAGACTATTTAAATATGAATCCTGCATGTTCTGTGTGAATGAATGGTGCAGACGACGCGCAGTTTCATTTACCACACACACACACACACACACACACACTGTCACGAATGAGTTTTTTTTTTTTGCCTAATATGAGGACATGAATGCATGAACTTCATCTCCAGACTCTAGATCCGCTCTGAAAGTCACTTTGTGAGCATTTCACCGCTTCATTTGAGAAAAACACAGAAACTCAAAGGTCTTCACGGCAACCCGTCCAGATAACCCATCCTTCTGTTGTTATCATAAGTTCGGTTTAGCTCGACAGGAATATATCACTGTTGTACAGAAGAACTTAGATGCGTCTCAATGATACAAATACATTCTCATCAAAACTTAATTTAAGGAATAATACATTTTTCTTCCATGTTTTAAAGCTACTTGTGCAGCACGTTGTTTGACAGAAAGTTTCTTTAAAGTCCCTGTAAAGTCAAAATTAAGTATGTGTTCTGAGTTTGTCACACCACAGAAAAATGTGTTATTAGCCACCCAGTCAAATTTTAATGATAAAAAAAGCCGGCAAGTACATCAAATAAGCGATCAAAATCTTGAAAAAATGAGCAGTAGTCTCTGCTCTCAAACGCTGGGGGCGTGTCCGCTGGCTGCGCTGAAACCACGCCCACTCGCGGGAAAGCACGCTGCCGTCGACTCACAACAACACTCAACTGTCACCGCTACAGCCGGAATGGATGCTCCTAGCAGCTTAATTTGTTTTACAAAGCCATACATGTTCGAGCCTGGACTACCTACTATAATTATGACATAAGCACACAAGGCAACTTACACTCATTGGTGGGCACGCACTGCCGACGATGGCACCAGTTGTCGGCGCGACGGGAGGATGAAGGCCGAGGCGGGAGATAGTCGGTTCGGCCACATTCACCAGTAACAGCGGATTATCAGTGAATGAATCCCAGTTGTCTCCGACGAAATCATGTAAAATGATCACTACAGAGGCGGGTTTTGGCGGTGATCCTCAGCTCTCCATCATGTGGCTCTTCACAAAATTAATCCACCTCTTGTTGATATGATAGTTTTTCGGAAATTTAAATAAGGACACCGATCTGTTTTGTACGTGATCGCATCCAGGTAATACGCATTTCCGTGACGAAGGCATAGCTAGCTAGCAAACTGTAGGATGTAGTAAATAATCGTACTGACAGTAACTCGCGATTGAGTTGCAAACTGATGCGAATGGGGCTCCAGTGCGTCATCAAGTAGGGGCGTGTCCAATAGCTCAGGGGGCCTCAGTGCGTCATCGAGCCCCCGTTTTAGCCCCGCCCAAAAAATCCGGAACACAGCAACGGTGAAAAACTGTTTAACGGTCTAACTCCACAATTCAGTACTTTACAGTGCATAGTCTTTGTAATATGATTTAGCAATACATTTCTAACATTTATAATGTGTTTAGAACTTTTTTTTTGAATTGCCTTTACAGGGACTTTAATTTCATGATTGAAATTTATTTACATGTATTTAATGTATTTATTTATATGTTTTATGTCTTCATTTGATTACAAGAAAAAAAAACAGAATTTGTGTGGGGGAAAAAACATTTCATAGAATAAAAAAAAATATTTTTTTTGTAAAGTTTAATAATTGTATAAGTTTCATGATTTCAATTAATCAGACATGTTTTTTGATTACAACATTTTTGACACCGCGTCTCCATAACACGCCCGCCGCCTGAAAAATCCTAGGGGAAACACTGTATTTCTATGTGACTTCTCTCAATTCACAGTCATATATTTAACGGTTTGCTCCATTCCTTTCAGGGTGTTGATGAATTGTTGGGGGGTGGTGGTGATGAAGAGGAGGCATTGGACAAGGAGGAAGGTGAAGATGAGGTTTCGGTGAAAACGTGCCCCTCTCCAGGCTTCAAGAGTGCCTCTCCGACTCCTGCAGACGCCGACGGAACATTAATGCTGTTCGCCGGAAACTCCTGTTCCCGCACAGGGTGTGTGTGTGTGTGTGTGTGTGTGTGTGTGTGTGTTCGTCTCACAGTCAGGCTGCAACACTCTTTCTGCAGTCCATACTAATATCATGTCTTCTGTCCAGGGATGGTGTGAGAAGATCAGGAGCTGCTGGCAATGAAGCATACAGTAAAATGGGTGAGTGAATATGGATATTAAACACAACCGTTTTGGGTTGAAAATATTGTTTTTTCAATTTGAATCTATTTTAATTTTGATGAACCGATATTGATTCTTAAATCCCAAGAATCAATCTTTTAGTCTATTATGTTTTGCGTGAACAAATCTTCACTAAACATTATTCGTAGCTCCCGCCATCCAATAATCACAATAAGCTTCCATACTTTTGATATGAAACGAAGTCTCAGCTCTCAAATTCTGTCCGTTTTATTAATAAATTTAAGCAATAAATGTGTGTTTGTGTCTCTTTAATGTAGCGATCATCTCTTCCTCTTTACTACTAGTTACAGCAGCAAATAAACATCAATGAACATCAGAAGGAATGATGAAAGATACAGAACAGCTTTCTGAATTCAATCATGTCTCTCATGTAATCGATATATATTAAAATGGATATATCGTAATTGTAAATGAATTGAATCATAGTCTTCAGGGTTCGTACAAGGTGCTTAAAGTGCTTGAATTTGACTTTTTGAAATTGTAGTCCTGGAAAACCCTTGAAAACAGACATATTTATGAAGAGGTACTTGAAAAGTGCTTGACTTATTTAAAATATATATATATAATATATGTATGAAGCACAAATGTAATCTTTTAGCGCAAAGTTAGCAGTGCAGCCCATCTGAAAAACCCCCATCAGACCTTTTCTCGATACGAAGTACACCAACATTATAATATAAAATATGATTTATTGAACAATAATAGATTATAAGCTTTGTATTTAATATATATATATTATTTAATATGTTGCAAGTTGCATTTTGGATACCTTATATCTGTAATTTGAGTAAAAAAAAAAAATCTTAAGATATTGTTTGATAAGTGCAATCTCTGGTCTTTGAAAACCAAAAAGTAGTGCTTTAAAAAGTCCTGGAATTTCTTTTTACCGTATCTGTACAAACCCTGATTCTTGTGAATCTAAATGAACCGTGAAATTTGTCGCCCTAACCCTATTTATATATGAAATTTGTCGCCCTAACCCTATTTATATATGAAATTTGTCGCCCTAACCCTATTTATATATGAAATGCATGTGACCTCAGACTGAACTTGGGCTGTCTTCACAGAGGAGGATGACACCCTGTCGTTGGCGAAGGACAGCAGTCACAACAGTAGCTTTGAGCTGATGGGTTCGATGATCCCATCATATCAGCCAGTGAACCGAGCGGCCGGTCGAGGCCTGTCCCACAGTGTGTTTCGCTCTCCCTCTCCCTGCCTCTTCAGGCCCAGCTTCCTCGGCTCCGCCTCCAAGGTGAGCCTCTTACTGCACTCAAGTGGGACTCTATAACATGTTTGACCTTTGTCTGTTAGGCGAGTAGTTTTTGATGTGGTGTCGAAGAACTTCAAGTGAGCTTCATGTAATAAATGAAAAGCAAAGTTACCCCCCCCCCTTTTTATTTTATTTGCTGATCCGATCCGTGTCTCTAAAACCGTAAATGATCCGAACCGTGAATTTTGTGATCCGTTCCGCCACCACTGTCTTACTACATTAGTACTGTGTATAAACCTGGTAAAGAGGAAACTGGTCAGTTGTATATGACGATGATGATTTGTTATATTGCTCGTTTAACAGATACTTAATATGAATGAATGAATCTTCTTCTTCAGAGCTCGGGTAAGATGTCGGAACCCTCCCTCTCGCTCCCGGTGGAGGATTCCCAGGACCTTTACGCTCCCTCTTCCCCGAGCGAGTGTGCCGTGACCCGGGCCGGAGACTCCCAGGGTCGCTTCTCTCTGGAGGACGACACACACTCTCAGCTACTCGATGCCGACACACACTCTCAGCTGCTGGACGCCGATGGCTTCCTGAACGCCGGCCCTCGAGGCGTTCCCAGCCGATCCCACAAACGCCAGCTCATACTAGACAGCCTGGACGAGAACGCCATGGACGCCAACATGGGCGAGCTCCTGGGGCTCTGCTCCGGGGCCTTCGGGTCGGGCCAGACCCAGCCTGGAGTGGAGGATGAGCTGATGGGTTTGTGTTCGGGAGCGTTCACCACTCAGCCCGAGGAGCCGGCCGGGAAGCCCAGGGAGAAGAACGGGACTTCAGAGCCAGAAGAGCGGAGAGGAGAGAGCAGCGACATGGACCAGCTGCTGGCGCTCTGTTCTGGCAAGTTCACCGGAAGCCCGTGTAAGTCTTGCTTTGTTGTTGTTTACACTGAGGGCGAAAGGATACACGTTCAAGTTTTGTAGATAACACTATTATATAACCTCTTTTTAGCTGCTTCGTCACTGCGATCCGTCTCCAGTCCTGCCTTTGAAAAGCCGTCCGAAACAAACAGGTAACCAGCTATAATCAGTGGGGTTGGGAATCAAACCATTTACATTCCTTTGTGCGCATCTCAGAAACCATTCAGTTTCAAGGTGTGTGTGTGTGTGTGTGTGTGTGTGTGTGTGTGTGTGTGTGTGTGTGTGTGTGTGTGTGTGTGTGTGTGTGTGTGTGTGTGTGTGTGTGTGTGTGTGTGTGTGTGTGTGTGTGTGTGTGTGTGTGTGTGTGTGTGTGTGTGTGTGTGTGTGTGTGTGTGTGTGTGTGTGTGTGTGTGTGTGTGTGTGTGTGTGTGTGTGTGTGTGTGTGTGTGTGTGTGTGTGTGTGTGTGTGTGTGTGTGTGTGTGTTGGATTAGTGCAGCTCTTAAAGTGACAACAGCCTAATATTCCTGCTATAATAACACTAATCAAACAACAGAAGACAAAGAGAAAATTCACTCATTCTTCACTGAATAACTTTTATAACTATATTTGTAATGTATATTTTATTTATAAAGTGCAGTGTTATTTTACATTTGATTAGTTTCTGTACCTGAAAATCTTAAAACACTGTTTATTTCAATCGTATCTTTAGTCCGTTGTATATATTTGTTGCGATTGCAATTTTTTTTATATTTGTTCTTGTTTAATTACAGTGTTTACTTGTTTTTAATAACATTGTTAGTTAATCTGGTTGTTTTTTCTATGGTATTTTTAAACCACATTACGTTCCTTGTGTAAGTGTTCTTCAGCCTGTTGATTTTTGTTCATAATCAGTTACAATTAATGTTTTGCAATCAGACTAAATGTGAATATCTAGGTTTTTTTTACCTTATTGGAATTGAAATTAGGAATCGATAAGCAGAATCGGAATCGTTAAAATTCAAGCGATACCCAAGCCTAATAATCAGTTTACATGTATTCTTCATTTGTTTGTATTTTGTCCCTCCGAATGCTACTTGCTTCTAACTGTGCCCATATTAACAGGGACAAGAACTTAACCGAAGAACAAGAGGAAGAGGAAGAGGAGGAGGAGGACGACTGTGAGTTTCGGTTCGTGTCAGACGAAGACAGCCTCAGTGAAAAGGTAGATGTTAGAAAATAATAGAAATTGCTTTGCTCAATGTGGCAACATTAGTTCAACCAGTGGTGCAGAAAATGAGTATTTGGAAAACTAGGTAATTAGTGATTTATGGTGGCACAGTAATAACACACTGCAGCTAATCTTGTGAATATGTTTCTGTTTTGCCTGTATTTGTTCACTAGTCTTTTCAATGCTCAGTGTCGTTAAAGTCCCCCTGTAGTCAATTTTATCCCTTAAAACTCTCCTTTGATCACCAAAATTACATATTTAAATGTTTTTTCCTGGAAAAAAAGTGCTTCATGGCTTAAAATATCTTGAATGTAACTCGACACCCTTGCCTCATTTAGTATCAGCAGTTCTATGAATATGCAAATGAGCCCCGCCTCCACTCACTCACTCAGCTCAGAGATCCACTGGTTGACGATCACACGTTGATCTGATTGGTTACAAGGTAGTTTGTGACGTCAGAAACACCAGCGATTTCAAAGCGTGTGTTTGAGACTGTCTTTGGTTCACTGCAGTTTTAAGGAGGAAATACTCAGCAATGCTGTCGACTTATGAACTTACACATGGATTGACTTAAAGCAGATTAAACACACCACATAGACACATAAACAACATTAAACGCTGGATTTTCACGACAAGGGGAATATAACCATTTGTTTTATTTAAGGAGGAAAATGAGGATAAATCAGATCCCGAAGAGGAGGAAACTGAAAATGAAGAGGATGAGGAACGGGAAGCGGTGTTTGGGCGACGCCCTGGCAAGAAGAAAATGTAGGTCTATTTAGGATTTTCAGAGATTTCTGAATAATGCAACTGTTACTTGAAAGTACAGTAGTCAAAATTTGAAGTGGATCAAAAAAGTTCATCATAGTTGTTCTAAGACAAGAACAGGTATTGTTCAAAATTCATTTATAACTTTAAAGAAAGGTTTTGATCCACTTAAAATGTTGACTACTGTATATTAGTGTGACAGACGTTGAATTATTGCTAATGAATACATTTTATATGTGTATATTGGCATCTATACGTGTTATTTGTGTCCCAACAGCCGTATGGCCCAGTTTGTGGAGTCCGAGGCGGAGCTCTCTGGCAGTGATGTAGGCAGCGAGGATGAGGATGATGAAGCTGGTGATGAATACGAGGAGGAGGAGATACAAGAAGAGTTGCCATCAGATGAGGAACTCATGGACCAAGTTAACAAAATTCACATGTAAGAAATGTCATCTTTGACTTTGAGTTGCTCTGTACAGGGTTCCCACGGGTCCTTGAAATCCTTGAAAGTTTGTGAATCTGAAAAAAAAAAAAAGATTTCAAGGCCCTGGAATGTTCTTGAAAGTAAGCGCACACAGATGCAGGTCCTGGAAACCGCTTGAGTTTATTTTGTGCAAGAAGTTTTCCAAATCCATATTATTCCCTCCGGTCCGCTAATGTGTTATTCCACCAACACTTCGTGGCCGATGCGCACTAGCTTGCTTGATTACCGTTAGTTACGCACATTTACGCGTTGCGTTAAGTGTTTCCCGCGTGAGGTGCTGTGTGTTGTACATTGCCATGACGGTCACACGCTCAAAACTGTAACAATGTATCTTACAAGGTAACACAATGTAACCTTGCTCTCACTTGATATGAATGTCCTTGAATTTGAGGGTATTGGACCTGGAAAGTCCTTGAGTTTGAGGTTAGCCGAGGGTTGGGAACCCTGCCTCTAGCAGGAGCTGGAACAGGTGAGGACTTGCTCTACAGCTGAAAAGCTTGTTTGGTAGATTTGCATTTTACTGTTGAAGGCATAAGTGCGCATGTTGGCTGCTACTAGACAAAATTGTTGTGACATCAATTTACCACGTGGAGGAGTCAACCTATTTACCCAAGCTCATGCTATATAGTCAGTCAACTCCAAAAAATTGGTATAAATACACTAAACAGGGCTCAAAATTATATTCAATATACTCAGGTGGATTTTTTGAAGGGGCGAGTGAAAGATTTTTACTTGCCCGACCGGACAGAAGCCTGATTAAAACATCAACAACAACAACAAAATAACTAGGGAATCACCAAACCGCAAGAATGATTCTGCGTTCTTTTAAGTGTAAGTGGCGATTGATAGTGAATAATAATATAAAATGTAATGTTCTAAAGGTAACACAGTTGTGCCGTTGAGGCTCTCACAGCCTCATGAGGAGAAATGGAAACGGCTCACATTAAAACTCGCAGAATCATGTTAACAGAGTTTCTTTATTTATAACATATGATACAGTTAAGCAACAGCACACGACCAAGAGTGCTGAATACCATCACGATTTCATATGACCGTTAATATATTACTTAATATTAAGTTACTTGCATTTTAGATGCAATCTTGACTGTTTTTGTTCTGTTTCAGCAGCCAAAATAGTTCCAAACAAAGATCTCAGCAGAACCACAGCGCATCTCACAGCAACACTCAACCGCGTTTCATTCCTGAACGAATCAGCAGATTTAACGAATCGATGACTCACTCATTTAGACGGTCACCTGCCGCCACCTACTGGTGGTTTAGTTTTGCGTTTGAATTGTATATTCAGAAAGTCATAACATTTAATGCTTTTAATTTTATTTTATTTTATTGGTAACAGCTCTATAGTGTCTTATTCTAATTTAATTGATTATATTTAAGAATTTAAAATGAAAGATGAAGCACATATTTAAAACGATTAGGGAAAATTTCATCATCGTTAAATTATCATAAATATGTCAGAGCTGACTGAAGAATGACCGATTTACATGAAAAGGCTAAATGTCAAGCCCTGCTAAACCTCATAACTGCACTTCTCCTTGTACAGACACCATGGTCTTTAAATAAAGGACATGAGGCTCATTATTATCTTCTCCCTTCAGGAAGCAGATCTTGGATGATGATAAGCGTAAACTGAGGCTTTATCAGGAGCGGTATCTCGCTGATGGAGATCTGCATTCTGACGGACCCGGACGAGCTCGTCGTTTCCGCTGGAAGAACATCGGTGAGTTCGGCTGGTGATCCGCACCTCAGGATGCTCAGATTGAGGGGAATAAAAGCATGATTGTACCGTTGTTCTGTTTTGACCAGATGATAACTTTGAGTTTGGTGGAATGGGTCCTGACGGAGACGAGGAAGAGGAAGATGAAGAAATCGATCAAATTGAATTACAAAGACGTAAAGAACGGATCGAGAGGGATCAGTGGATGAGAGAACAGGTGCGTGTGAGGTTTTATACATAATTTATATTATATATATAAATATTTTATATTTAAATAACACATTTTCTTAAATATATACATGCATGTGTGTGTATTTAAAATAATTGCACACAGCACACACACACATATATTATGTAGACACAAACTTTTGGATGAGAGTAGTCGTTGCCCAGCCCTGAGTGTTCAGTGTGCATGCTCGTGCCGATCTGACTCGGGCTCTGTTCTGTAGACCGAAGCTCGGGCCAAGAAGGGAGAGGATGCAGATGCAGAAGATGAAGAGAAGATTGGAGACGAGGACAGTCAATTCATGAAGCTAGCCAAGAAGCTAACGGCTAAGACGCTCCAGAAGAGAGGTGCGCACATGCACTGGCATTTCTCTGAACAAGAACAAGCTGAACTTACATTTCAGAATCAATACTGACTTAGTTATTGTCTGTGCGGTGTGTAACCCCCCGCGGCGCTGGTTATTATGTGTTTCTTTCTGCTGGACACGCTGATAATGAAAGAGCTGAAGGTTTTTAGCCCGTATTGAAGTTGTTTCTCCTGTTTCCAGACCCTCCAGCTGTTCCTCTGCAAGAGAAAGCGGCTCCCAACACCAACCAGTTCAGAAAGCCATTCCAGCCCACTGTGGTCAGTAACTCGACACACACTCCTGTGTAAAGCGCAACACTCGGGTTCTGGGACAAAACCCCATTCATTTTCTCTATAGGGAAACAGATTTTTAATGATAACGTACTCTGAGCTACGAGCTTCTGTTGAAGCTGTTAGCCTACATTATTTCAACTTAATTTTCCTTCCCTCGGGTCATTTTGACCCGAAACTACATGAGTTATGTGGCAGAAATTTAGAAAAGTAACAAATCTTTCACTCGCGGGTCAATTTGACCCCGTTAGGAATGAATGGAATGCGAGGAATGCTTCAGTTCACATAGAAAAACCTAATAATGCTCAAAATTCAAACTAAAATTGCTAAAACTTTACCACAAAATTATTGTATAATGTCTACATGTGTATCTGAACGCACACTGAAGAGAACTGACTCTAGGACCCAGAGGAACTTCTCATTCGCTCCATATAGAGATATAAGGCCATCTAGAGTCATGAAATATCATCTTATATTATTAGTTTTCCACAAGAGGTCGGGAGACACCCAATGTAAGATATTTAGAGCTGAATTAAAAGGGTTATGCATGAAATTCTGAGTTATTTTGAATTTAAGTTGAAGGAATGTGCTTGAATTACAATTTATTTATTATTTATTGATCAAATCTAGTAATTTAAAGGTAAATACAATAAATAAATATAGAATCAATAAAAAAATTGCATTAAAAAATAGTAAATAAATCTGAAATAAAATAAGCTTTCTAGATGAAATAATAATAAGCTATATGAAATTCATCCAGAAATTTCAAACAGAGTATTAGTCACTCTTAAACCTAGATCTGATCCAGTGGTGTTCACCAGAGGGCGTATAGGTCACGCAGGTTTGACTCAAGGTGAAGGCCAGCTCTAGGCATGTGTTGAGAGATTCCCCTGCTATTGGACTGTCCTGGGTTTAACTCTAGCAGAAGGATCTTTATCAAGTTATTTCACTTAAGGACTTTATTTAGTAAGATTATCCCTGAAAAGGTTTTGGATTTTCTTTTTTTGATTTTCTTGGTTTTATTGTATTTATATATTTGTATTTTTTGTAATGTAATGTCCATCTATCCCACTCTCTCTCTCGCTGGTGTGCAGGTGAAGAGAGGCTCGTTGCTCAGCCATCCTCGAGCGGTGTTGCAGAAGTTGGCCAATATCTCGGACAGTAACCCGCTGGCCCCGAGGAACTCACGAGGGTTCCTCTTCCAAACCCTGTCCCCGGAGAAGGAGCCGTCGACGTCACAGGGACCCAGAAAACAGGTACAGCTCGATCACTGAAGGAGTCGTTCACTTCAGAATTAAAATCTCCTGATGATTTACTCTCCACACGTCATCCAAGATGTTCATGTCTGTCTTTCTTCAGTGGAAAAGACATTAAGGAAAACGTTCCAGGATGTTCCTCCATATAGTGTCTTCAATGGGGTCCAACGGGTCGAAGGTCCAGATGTGAGTTTCAGTGCAGCTTCAAAGTCTCGACACGATCCAGCCGAGGAATAAGAGTCTCATCTAGACAAACCAGCGGACATTTTACAACTAAATAAACTTGTTTTTAACCACAGATGCTGGTCTTGCACTCGCTGTGATGCGCCACACATTACATCATCAGGTTGAAAGGTCAAGCGTGACGTAGGCGTAAGAACAGACCCAGTGTTTACAAAGAGAACGTTCAAAGACTGAGTCAAACACCTTTTACAAAACAAATAAATAAAAGGTAAAACAACGATGTCGGACGATTTTGAAGTTGGAGGAGAAAATGAGTTTTTTGCTCTACTCTACATTTCTGACCCGCGTGACCTTTCAACCTGATTACGTAATGTGTGTCGCATCACAGCGAGAGCAAGACCAGCATCTGTGGTTAAGTTTATAAATGTTGATTTTATTTTCTAAAATGTCCGCTGGTGTGTCTAGATGAGACTCCTATTCCTCGGCTGGATCGTGTCGAGACTTTGAAGCTGCACTGAAACTCACATCTGGACCTTCGACCCGTTGGACCCCATTGAAGACACTATATGGAGAACAATCCTGGAATGTTTTCCTTAATGTCTTTTCCACTGAAGAAATGAACATCTTGGATGACGTGTGGAGAGTGAATCATCAGGAGATTTTAATTCTGAAGTGAAGTCATTCTTTAAGATGTTTGTTATTTATGCTTTACCTTTAGAGGGATATTTTACTTTGGAGTTAACATAACATATAACATAAACCAGAGCCGTTCATAATTCCTGGATGTAGTTCATAACTGCGCCACTGGATGGCGCTGTAGCCTCAGCATGATGATCACAGCTCAGTGTCAGCACTAGAGAGAGATGTGTAACTGTGATGGTGTGTGATGCTCTGTTCTGAAGTATGAGTAAATTACTTTATCAGATGAAGAAGCGAGGACTGGACTCTGCCGGTCCTGCTGCCAAACGCCCGTGTCTCGGGAACGCCATCAAGCCGGCCGGACCTCCACGGAGCATCTTCAGCTTCCTGGAGAACTGACCGTCCCAGCATCCCTCACAGTATTACTAACAATCAGTACATACTTATATTTGTCCATACTGAATGCTATGATGAGTCTGACTTGTTTTAGATTATGTGTATCATGTACATATTGCGATTTTTGTCTTTTAAGTGATGTAATTTTATTTGTTTTTATAAAATTGTAAATTAAAGTGTATTTTAAATCATCACAGCTATATGCATTTTTACTGCCTTTTAATGTTTATCCTAACCTACTTTAAGTGAAGTTTATCCGGACGAACGTGTTTAGGCGTCAGAGATCTGCTACTCGTTATATGAGGGATTAATCTGCTCTTCTCAGCTTCTGAACCAAAGCCTTCCTTGTTTTTCTGTCATTTATTTAAATTTTATTCCATTAATCAGCCTTTCTTTAGGCACTAATTTGTGGCTGTTTTGCAGTGGTTCTCCACCAGGGGTCCGGGGCCACCAGAGGCCCTCCACACACTTCTAAGAGGACAAACACTTTATTTATTTATTTTTGGTTATTTTTTAATAATGGATCTACATCTTTCTAATCATGTCAGGCTCTAAAATATGTTATGGGGTAGAGATTGTAATATTGTTATGAACCATGAGGGGCTTTGAAGGAAACAAATTGTTGAGATCCACTCCTGTATTCACTGTAAAAATAATTCCGTTAAATTAACGGTAATAAAACGGCAGCTGTGGCTTCACGAACATTTACCGTAAAAAATACGGTAGCAACATTTTAGGTTTTACAGACTTAATTTACAGTAAAAAACATTTCATTAACTGATAAGTTAATTTATCGACCTATTGAGGTACTAATATCTGTGTTTTACAATTGTAACACACTGACAACACCAATCACAGTGGAGATGAGTCACATGATCAATCAAAGCTCATCACAAGCAGATTTTCCACAAGAAAATTAATATTTAGAAGCTGCAGAGTGTCACTCACACACACACACACACACACTAAACACCGTCATGGTAACACAGGACATTTTAAAAATGCAATAAACATTTATTTAACAACATTAAGTGTAACCCTAATGCACATAACTGATTAGAAGAAAGATATTTCAACAAAAATACATCAAATGTGAAGTGTCGCGCAGGGAATTGTGGGAATGTTAATTTGTTTTTTCACTGTAAATTATACACCGACTTATTTTTCACTTCCAAAAACTGAATTTATCAGTGTTTTACTGTAAATGTACAGTTAGATCTATCACAGTTATTCGCAGTATATAGTCCGGAAACTTTCTGTTAACCGGTTTAAAAACTGCATTTTTACTGTTAAAATCACAATCATTTGATCCTGGGTTCATTTGTGACGCGCATTATTAAGCGAGCTTTGGATTCTGCAACATGTTGACCATGCAACATTTTATTTTAACCCGTGATCCCTAAAAAATGCTCTTTTGAAGATAATTGACCTTGTCAAACTAGGAAACAAATTCGTGTGTGTGTGTGTGTGTGTGTGTGTGTGTGTGTGTGTGTGTGTGTGTGTGTGTGTGTGTGGCTCTGGGCAGCCGCTCGGATGTGCCACACTGGATCTGTGTGCCAGCGTTTGACAGCGAGTCCCTCAGGGATTCTGTCACGGCTCAAACACTGCGCCTGAACTGAGGGAAATGGGTCATAACTGCAGGCTGAGCACACACACACACACACACAACAGCTTGCTCTCTGGCAGTGCCATGCTTACACCGCACGGCCTCATGCATGTGGCGTATTATCTTATTCAGTGCTATCAACATCCTCCAAACCTCTAATGTGACTTTACGAAGCGACTCCAAGGACCTTTTCATGAACATGGCTGTGTTTAAGGCACCAACTGTGTTTTTTTTAAGCGCTTTGTGGTTCGGATATCACGTACAAGGTGCTTAAAATGCTTGAATTTGACTTTCTGAAATGTAAGTCCTGGAAAACAGCCATATTTATGAGAAGCGCTTGAGTTATTGAAAGACGCTGTATGTGAAATTAGCGTTTAATTTTATTGATAATACAATCTTTTCAACTCTGCAGCCCGTCTGATATAGAGCCGTTTCGTATGGCTATGAGTGTAATATTGCTCATTAATAACCAAGTATTTGATACAGCTTCCATTCTTTAGATCAATCATATATTCATGAGGGAAAAAAATCAGTTTGAATAAGAAAGCGATATCTTTGTCATAGTATCTTTTACCATTTTTTATTTTATTTTTTATCTTTTTTAAAATTTGAACGAATATAAAGATATTGTTTGACAAGTGAGATCTCTGATGGAAGCCCCAAAAAAGTCCTGTAATGTCATGTTCCCGCTCCTCCTCGCTCGCTCCCGCTCTTCCCGGGATTGTTTGCTTGATGTGGATGGTTCTCCATGTGACGAGGCCGCGGGCGCGCTCTTTATTTGATGTATTTTTCATGTGTTCGGGCTGTTATGGGGAGATGTGAGGGGGAGAGACTGCAGACAGCCTGGAGCTGCCACACTTGAATGGGGATGTTGTTGGACAGAGAGAGAAGATCTTTTCTGTCGCTTGTCATGGGATCGGGGGGGAATGCGCTCACTGAGTCTGTCTGATGTGCGAGAGCCCAGAACAGTCACACATGCCTCATGATAACCATCGTACACCCACAACAACAAACCTGCAGCAGGAACATTAAAGGTGCAGTGTGTAATATTAGGAGGATCTGTTGACAGAAATGCGAAACCTGTTTTCAGTGGTGTGTAAAGACCTCACATAATGAAGCGTTATGTGTTTATTAGCTTAGAATGAGCAGTTCTCTCTTCACACACCGCGGGTCCGCTTACATCCACATGTGTCTACGGTGGCCCTGAGCGGACAAACGCGTTTCGTCGCTGTTGTTCTTCGTGATAAGAAGCGAGCTAAAGTCAGCGGATAAAACACTGACACAATGATGAACAGGTAACAATAATATTCGCAATAACATCGTTTTACTGAATAATTAAGTAAACCTAATTTCTTAATTTATCTTTGTAAAGAAACTGAAAATGGCTACAGACGATGACGTCACTTCCTGTCGGGGTGCAATTCGCAACCTCACCACTAGATGCCGCTAACAATTACACACTGCACCTTTAAGGGACATAAACATGCTTGTGGCTGTCCTAATCTCGTTGTCTGATGATGATTTTTTATATGACTTTCAGGGGGTAATGTTTTTAAAAACTAAGTGTCAGTCACTTTCTGGAAAAATCTCACGACACTCAGGTTTTCCACGTTTTTCCCGCAAAATTGGGCTTGCGGTCTGATGATAATTAAAGGTTTTTTTTTTTACTTGAAATCCTTGTATTGAGTTTTTTTTTGTGCTAAATGTGTTTTGTGGTACTGCTATATAGTGATTTTAAAATTTAATCGAGTAACTTGTATAGTGACTGTAAAATATGTATTTGGCATATTATACGTTTTAATATTTGGGCTGGGTCTAGTTTTGGGCTGCTTTTGATTGGCTGTTGGGCTAGTTTTGTTTACACTGTAAACCCGAATAAGTTAGCAGAACTCAAAAAATGTAAGGCAATCGATTTGAAATTCAAAGTTTAAGTAAGCAGAACTGGCAGATTTTAAGTTTGTACTTAAACATTTCAAGTTAAGATCAATTAAAATCAGAGTACACTATTTCATACATTTAACTTAAAACCTTCATGTAATCTCAATGTGAACACTTCATCAGTATTAACTTATAGTTTTAACAAGCTAATTTGCTAACATACTAATATGTTACCATACTAACAATAGTATGTTATACAGCACTTGCTGCAAGAGTGTAACATTTAAAAAAGATTTTATTTGCTCTCAAATCAAGCAGCATGCACCACTAAATTAGCATAACATAACATTAATCAATACTCAATCTCCCACTTAACATTAATCTTGCACACAAAAAAAAAACATTATATTACACTTAATTTTAGCATTTATTCTCCCATTCAAGTGCCATCGGCAAAGCATGCTGGGAAATAGACATCCCAGCCGTTTCAGTTAAACTTAAGTTTGTTTAAATTAAAATAAATCATTTCATAAAACTCAAAACAATGAAACAGTTCAGTTTACTTAAAATATATCAGTTCTGTGAACTTGAAAGAAAAAGAAAGTGCTAAATACTCAAAGTTAATTTGACTGAACTAATTAGTTTAATTTAAGTTTGTCCTACTCAAACCAATTAATTATTTTGAGCGTTAGGGTTTGCACTGTACCTGAAACCCTGTGTTTGTTGACCCTCTCAGGCTCTCACACTTAGCTAACCCTCAACTGTAGTTTCAAATAAAACATATAATAAAACAAAATTAACAATGAAACACACGAATACATTGAAACGGTGTCAGTCGCCAGTTGACAGTAACATTTTTATGAATTCTAACAATGCATGAATATCTGTTGTGTCTTAAAGTGAATGTAAACAGTTGAGAGAGTAAACGCATGTGTATCAGTGTATTAGACCTGTGCATTCGCTCTTAAAGAGACAGCAGCCTAATAATCCTGCTGCCGTCTGTGTTTAACGTTAATCAAACGACAAAAGACGAAGAAAAACAACAATAAATTGATATTAGTTAGACAAGTAGTTTTAGCTGTAGTGTCAAAATTGGAATAGAGAATTGTTCTGAAGTTTTCACTGGTATATAAAATGCTGCTGTCATTACTGCTTGTTTTTACAACAACAAAAAACGTTTTATTTCTGGTAAAAAAAAATATTTATGGCCAGTAGCCTACTTTTTTTTTTTTTAAGTTCGTTTTAGGCACTATATACACTCTCTCTCTGTGTGTGTGTGTGTGTGTGTGTGTGTGTGTGTGTGTGTGTGTGTGTGTGTGTGTGTGTGTGTGTGTGTGAGAGAGATAGATAGATAAACTTTAGTTTATCCGCTTACTCGCTAATTTTATAAACAAGCTTTGCTTGAGGAAGATTTCTTACACTATTTTCCACTCATTTCAGTGGTTTCCAGTTATGCGGTCCCTTTCCAGTTATGCGGTCCCTTCCCAGTTTAGGAAGTGAGTCACAGTCCAGTGTTCCGCTGCAGTGCATGGGGAGAGAGAGAGAGAGAGAGAGAGAGAGAGAGATCAGCATCGCAGGAGAGGAGGGGAAACAGGGAGGACACTGTCTCTTATTCGCGGACGAAACACGGACAACAAACCGTAAGACAATGCCTTATAATAACTGATATTCAAATGTTGTTGCCAATCAGGGATTTATGTAACAGCTGCATATAATATAATGTCCGCGATGTTTATTCCCTCAGAGGACGCGCGCGGTGTATGATGGGGTGAGATCGCGCTCTTACGTAATCAAACCTTTTTTATATCAGTTCTGCTCATCGATGGTGTTTCTGGGCTTTTGCTATTGCCTGTGTTTTGCTGATGATCCAAATCTGCGTTTTTGCTCGTTATATGCAGCTAGTCGAGCTTTCGTGGTTTAATATCCGGTCATTTCCTTCATCATCTTGCGCGTTTATTTTAACGCGACGCTTCAGTTCCTCTCGAATGGCGCGCGTCGTCAAGTAAATTACAGCTGGCGTGTTAAATATACTGACTCTCAGGTTAGCGCTAATTTCCAGCCCTGTTCCTGCGGCGGAATTGGACTATTGCAGATTTTATGTCCTCAGTCATTACATTATTGCGCCTGAGGCGCGCGACCCTGACTCGCAGGTTGCTGTTCTTCAGCAGCAGCACATGCACGCGCACAGTGATTGACAGGAGTTATTAGTGGACTATATCTGCGAGAGGACATCTGAATATTTCATGTCACCGAAATGGGAAACACGGCGTGGAATTGCATCACTGAATATTTCATGCATTCGGGATTTCAGCCACAGATATTATTTGCTGTGTGTTCGTGGCCTGCTCCGTTTTGTCTGAAAGTATATTCACTGCCGACATATATTAATGCATCACTTGCGGTCGGAGTCTTTTGTCAAATCACTCTCTTTTTCTCTCTCTCCTCTTTTCCCAGAGCAAGCGAATCTCAAGCGAGGCTGAAAATGCTCCAGCAGGATCGGGACATGAACCCGGTGTTCGGAGGTCAAGCGCCGGTCGGACCGTCGGCGTTAAGCAACAGTCAGAAGAGATGCGAGAAAGATGGGAACTTTAACTTCCTGGGTCAGGACGACGATCCGATAACGGGAGATGAGAACCGCAATCAGGTGCGTCCGAGAGCCTTGGGTCGTGACCCGTCGTTTTACGGATCCGGTCCTCTCTCGCCGCTGTCCCGTCTCCCGTGCTGGAGTCCGTTAGAGCCTCTTCCCGAGATCGAGAGCGGAGACGACACGGGCGGCAGAGTTCCTCCCGACGGAGCCGAGGAACACAAGATCGATGAAGAGATGAGGAGAGAGACGGATGAGGAGAAGGAGCAGGGAGAGAGTGAGAAAGTGGAGGATGAGGATGAAGAGGAGGAGTGGTGGGCTAACAGCGATGAAGAGTTTGAGTTCAGCTACAGGTCTGAAAGCTCTTCCCGACTCAGCGTGGAGAGCGCGGATATAGGGGGACCCAATTCAATATGGGACCAAATTTGCCGGGAACGTCCGGCACTAGAAAATGGGAATGCGACTGTGAAAAACCAGACCAAGACGGAGCGCCGAGAGAGCATTGATCTGGTTGAAAACGGGTCGTTGGACTCCGACTCGGATCCGTGTTCCGAGATTCCGGATCTCATGGAGGCGGTTTGGACTCTTCAGGAGCGGGAGAGGTTTAAAGCGCAGGAGATGGAGAAGCACCAGGTCCAGCTGATCATGTACCGGCGCCTGGCACTCATCCGCTGGCTCAGAACCTTACAGAACCGGGTCCAGGAGCAGCAGAACCGGCTCCAGTCCAGCTTCGACGTCATCCTCACACACAGAAAAGAGCTTCTGCGCATGAGCGCCAGCGCCGCACAATAACACACACATCATGAGGCCAGCTGATGACTATCATCATGTGGAGAGTTATCTTTGCATCTCTTTCTTTCTGAGTCCGTTTTCCTCCGGGGTCTCTGAACTATTCTGCCCTAATGTTCCTCTCGGCTCTCGTCACTATCAGAACTCCTCCAGAACATCACCTTTAGCTGTGTGCACATGCTTACTGATGATATATAGATACTGTATGTATGTGTGTTATAAAATAAATTATATTTAACAATTAAGACACATTGTGTTATTTTGTGAAATGCACAGTTGTGAGTGTCACCAGAAAAATGCACATCATGTGGAAAAGATTTTATTTTATTTTTATTAAAATTTAAATTCTGACTAAACAAATGTCTGTATTGGCCAATTAAAATAGCTTTAAGAGTCAGATCAGGTTGAAATTTTTCCTTAGGGTAAAAACACAAGTTTAACGGCCGGTTTTGACCCAAAAAAATTACGTAGTATTTCTTTTCTTTTTTTGCGAATTTTTATACTTCTTTGGAATGATATGAAACTTTGTATGAAAGTGCTTTCATATTTGATTGGAAATATGACATGATTGGAAATTAATCAGAGACGATTTCCTCTAGTGGAAGCGGTTGGTACTGCGCACATTCTCACTGAAAGCTCATTTTTTGAGATATCAACCTCAAATTTGAAACACAGCTTGTTTTTTTTTTTAGATTTACGGCTTTGATAAAAATGTGTTTTGGAAAATATATTTTTCATGAACGTGTCTTTAAAAAGAGACCAAACTGAAGTCTGTTGCTCCAAAGCATTCAAGATTGATGACCGTTTAAGTTGAACATTTAATTTAATTCAATCTATGCTCAAAAAGTGAATACATTAATTATAGCTACTGCATAATTAAGTAGGCTACCATAAAAAAAAAATTAAATAAAAGGCTAGTTCAATAATTTAATTGAAATAAAAACAGTAGGCTACTGGAGGGTTACGCCATTCAAACTCAGACAATTTAGTGCTGACGTCAACAATATTTAGCAATATTGTGCTCTAAGTCTTGGTATTGTTTCAACATTATTTGTTCAAGACCTTGACCTTTAATGACAGTGCTTTCTTTAAGAACCACACAGTGTTCAATTGTGCCTCCTTATCACACAGAAATAGTGTTGGGTGAGAGTTTTAAGTCAAAGTGGCTCTAATCTTGTGGCCCGGGGCTGTGAGCGTCTGGCCTTTCTGTGCGTGTGTGTGTGTGTGTGTGTGTGTGTGTGTGTGTGTGTGTGTGTTCATGGAGATACCAGTGTTTGTCCTATAATCCACAGTCAAAGCGAGAGCTCAGAGCTTCAGGGTGAGAGTTACTGGTTCGTGTCCCTGAGGGATTTGGACACCTGGTCCGATCGGTGAGCAGCGGCTCGGCCTGCAGGTCCAGCCCGACTCGGCAGCCAAAAGCCCGGGGCGAAATGAGGGATAATCCAGGGTTTCTCACCCAATGTGGGGAGTTGATGCGACTAACCTTCCGCGCTTATCACACTCCTGTGAGAATGTACAGAAGAATTAACATGTTTAATGATTTGGTTTGTCGTCTCTGGCTCAGTCACACACTATCAAAAGTGCAAATTACACGTCTTTGGAAGCGTTTTCGTCTCGGAGTGTTCTGCGAGAATACAAAAAGCGAGTGTTTTACAAGGGATAACATTTCTCGTTTAACAAATAGGCTAACAGCTCATCTCAGCACGGAGTGGAGGAATAGCATACCAGTTTAGCATAGTGTTTTAATAGTTCATTAACAGCGGTGGCTTTTTAAACGAATAGTCAGTCAGTTGAGTCTGTTGAGGTTTTTCGCGCGCATCGCAATTTTTGGCGCCCATTCCAACCGTCAACTATTTAAAAGACGTTTTTAAATATAATAAAGTGAATAATTATTATAAAGTGAATGGGAGTATAGCCTACTCACGTTTTATCTATGAACTGTCAGGTAGCGTTTGAGAGGCGTATTGCCATATTAACCTCTTCAGGTGAACGGTCGCGTCTGACCACACTTAACTTGTAGATTTAGTGATTTGTAAGTTTAGTGATTAGGCTACTTGAAAGCTCTGTTGAAATATAAAGCTGTAGGCCTATTTTAAAAGCATCTCTTAAAGACACGTCGTTCTTGCGTTGACTTTTATTTGGGGGTTTAAGAGCCTTAATGACGACAGGTTCAATAAGTCTAACATAAAACTAATCTGTGTTAGAAGAAACTGTACGTCCCTTATCGTTGCGGTGTACAGATACTAAAATAAGCTCTCATGCTTTTATTAAGGACAAGCCTGGGAGGGAAATGGGTGGGTTGTTGATCCTGCAAGTTCAGCAGTGTTTTTTTGACGTGACTCGGTGTGTCTTCACCCAGAAAAACATCCAAAAAAAAATTAAATAATATATGTAATTAAAGCCACACTGTATAATGTAGGCAGTGGGACAGACTGCTGAGTGAGAAGGTCCCCGCTGGGCGCGAATAACGGCATCGGTGAGCAGATCTTCTCCACCCGAGGAGATGAAGTGAGTTTCGGGATGAAACGCGTGTTTCTCTGGTGCTGAGCGCCGGTTTTCCCCAAAATAAAAGGAAATGTGACAGACGTACTTGCGTTAGTTAGAAACTATAACCGTTGTGACACCATACACAAAACTACAGCCCATGCATCACCGCTCTCTCATGAGCTGAATTGAAATATTTCCAACATATTTAGAATATTAAATAAGATGCATGTTCATACAGATGTTTTGAAGGATCTATCTATCTATCTATCTATCTATCTATCTATCTATCTATCTATCTAATTATTATTTATTTGTACTCATTCTAACTTCTACTGGGGTTATTATAGGCTAGTATTACAATTTTATTACATATTTCATATTTGTAGGCCACTTGTTAAAACGTGAACAGTTGAAGGCTTTTAAAGTTGTTTTTTGCTGCACAATTCCAGAATAAAATTATTTCCAACATTACAATTCCCAAGGAAACTGTTCAAGGTAAAAACCGTGTGGATGCATTAATCATTCCTCAACACGAGGGGGCAATATCAGTCACAGTCATGTGAACAGGCATCGATGTTGGTAACCATGTCCCTTCTCATGTGTGCCCTCAAAGATTTTAAACTCTTTTTCTTACCTCTCCCCTCATCCTTCCCTCTTTGTGATGTAGTGTGACAGTGAAGTGGCCTATAGCTCTCAACTGGCGTGGAAACAATCCGCTCGGACAGAGAAGGGGGTCGCAGAGAGTCAGGGATGTTGACAGCCTTGGGGTACATGATAGATAGATAGATAGATAGATAGATAGATAGATAGATAGATAGATAGATAGATAGATAGATAGATAGATAGATAGATAGATAGATAGATAGATAGATAGATAGATAGATAGATAGATAGATAGACGAATGGATGATAGATAGATAGATAGACGAATGGATGATAGATAGATAGATAGACGAATGGATGATAGATAGATAGATAGATAGATAGATAGATAGATAGATAGATAGATAGATAGATAGATAGATAGATAGATAGATAGATAGATAGATAGATAGATAGATAGATAGATAGACGAATGGATTGATGATAGATAGATAGATAGATAGATAGATAGATAGATAGATAGATAGATAGATAGATAGATAGATAGATAGATAGATAGACGAATGGATGATAGATAGATAGATAGATAGATAGATAGATAGATAGATAGATAGATAGATAGATAGATAGATAGATAGATAGATAGATAGATAGATAGATAGATAGATAGATGGATGGATACATAGATTAATAATAGATGGATGGATACATAGATGGATGGATGGATGGTGGATGGATATATTTTGGTTGTTTAATAGTAGGCTGTAGAGCCCATGATATCTGAAGCCTGTTGGTTTGAGTGGGATCAGCTGCTCGTCTGCATTAACCAGCTAATAAATATGAAAACAGAGGGTTTAAACTTTTATTCGTTTGCTGCTTGAAAGGATTATACCCTTCTATGGAGTCCCATGTAAATCTCGACACCTCATAATGGCCGATGTTGTCCCATAAAAATGTGTTGAACAAAGGCGTCTGAATGGGGTCTCTTTCACGCATAAGGGGGTTTTCACAGGCCTCCATTGAGGCAGGCCCGACCACACCACGCCCCGCGTTAATCTCTCCGCCGGGGAGAGTGCGCCTCAGAGCGGCAGGTGCGTGTGCCTGGCACGGGGGTCACGGGCCGATGAGGTGGGGGAGCTCGCCATGTCAAATCCTCACAGCTGCCGGTAGGAATGTTCTCAGAGGCTGTCACTTCCATTTAGCTTGCTCTTTTTCACCCCTTCAGATGAAGTAGTCCCTCTCGTGACCAGGTCCTTGTGAAAACCCTCTGCCACTTTACAAAAGCAAAGCGCCGCTAAACGACGACAGGACAGAACAATGCGTTCAACCCGGCTCGCTCTCAGCACCGTGAAATTGCAGATTAAACCGAGAAAGCGATGACGGTGGCACAGGCTTTGCGTTTTTCTTCAAGAATGCAAATGTGGAAATTGCTACGTTGAACACTCTCGCATCGCGTCTGACCGCATTTCCCTCATGTTTGGTCAGAATCAAAGCTTTAACTAGATAAAGCGTGACGACATGAATATATTACAGTGTGTTGCAAGTCGTTTCAACATTTTTTTTCTTCTTTAAACTGTTATCTATCGCAGTTTCACTTCATTACCGATTCTTTTGCTGTCTCAATAGTAACAAGTAACTATTCAATTGCAAATGTTTGCTGACCTGTATCTGCTCTTTTCACTTTCATCTGTTTTTCAATTGTTGCTGGTATTCCAGTTTGATTAGTTAAATCTTAGACACGAGTGTGTAGCCTATTCCAATATAGGACCAATCTATTCATATTTTTAATTGAACATTAAAGTAGCCATTCTGACTAATAATACATGACAAGTAAACAACATTCTATAAAGTTCCCTTGTCCCCATCATTTGATCCCTATCACCAAAATAACATATTTAAATGTGTGTGCCTTAAAATAGAGCTGGTAAGTCCCGCCCCCTTCGTAAAACCCCAAGTGGACCTCTAGGTTGAAAAATCGTCAATGCAAGTGAATGGGAGAAAATAATTATTTTCTGGTCCCGTTTGAATTGTGCCATGAATGTGAACATATGTTGTCTGTGAATTTTTTTATATAATTTTTCATGTTACGAGTTTGACAGTATATGGTATGATTCTTCGGCTAGCAGTTGTGGAAAAGACATAACGAGAAAGACTACATGTCGCCTATGTGACGTCACCCCATAAAGTTGACTTACCCGTGGTTTTCGCCAACCTCAACGGTTTTGTCCTCTCCCTGAAAGAAGGCGGTGAAGTGCACCAAAGACACAGCCGTGTTTAGCGGGATCCGTGAGCTAGTGTCCGTGTGCGAGTGGTGTTGACGTTTCAAACGCGTCGAAAGCAGCGAAGAGTTGTAGTCCACAAAGTGCTCTCACACAAAGTCTAACCATATCAAACTTCTACCCGCTAAATTGTAGCATTCTTTACACGAAAAATTATATTAAAAATTCACAGACAACATATGTTCACATTCATGGCAAAATTCAAACGGGACCAGAAAATAATTATTTTCTCCCATTCACTTGCATTGACGATTTTTCAACCTAGAGGTCCAGCGGGGTTAGCGGAGGGGGCGGGACTTACCAGCTCTATAGCTTGAAAGCAACATACTCTTGGAAGTATATTTTCTATGAATATGCAAATGAGCCCCGCCTCCACTCACTCCCTCAGCTCAGAGATCCACTGGTTGACGATCACACGTTGACCTGATTGGTTACAAGGTAGTTTGTGACGTCAGAAACACCAGCGATTTCAAAGCGTGTTTTTGAGACTGTCTTTGGTTCACTGCAGTTTTAAGGAGGAAATACTCAGCAATGCTGTCGACTTATGAACTTACACATGGATTGACTTAAAGCGGATTAAAAACACCACATAGACACATAAACTACAGTAAAAACTTGATTTTCACCACAGCGGGACTTTTATGTGAACATTAAAATTCTGATTAATATGACAAGTAAAAAAAGTAATTGTGACTTCAGTAAACTGAAATACACACTAGTATCTTTGGGATAGTTATAGTTTCAGGTATTTCATTTTACTGAAGTTACAGTTACTTTTTCACTTGACATCTCAGAATGGCTAATAAATCTTATACTAACAATATGAAAATAGATTCCAGTATAGCTAAAAAATATAAAGAAGCCTATTGATATCTAAATCAGTAGATCTCCAAAGTGTTCAATGGCATAATTTACAAACATAGAATATACTTAAAAAAAAAAATCTGTATAGTTTTAATGGTAAAAAACTCTAAATTGTAAAACATGAAATTACTTAAATTAACAGTTAAATACTGTAAATATATGATTGTGAAATTGAAAAAGATACCAGTTGTGGTTTCTTCATATTAGCTAAAAATAAGTAGTACTATTGTTGCAGTAGATGTGTGATCGCCAACCACACACACACACACACTCAGCGTTTTCAACTTTTTCTTCCACTGATTGACACAAAAACCATGAATACTATTAATTTGCTCTGTCTGCCCCCCTCACGCACCACACACATATATTCTTAATCTGAGTTCAAAACACGCCCTGCTCTTAACAAACTACCCCTGGGCGACGAGTCCGTAATCCCCGAACTCAGACGAGTCCCTCTGGAGCCCGTCTCTGGCTGAAGACCGGATCTCAGAATCAGGACAATAGAGCGAGAATAAACCCTTCGTTTTATCTGGACGCAGCAGAACCTCTGCCTTTTTCTTTCTTTTTTCACATCTCAAATGATAGGAAACAAAAAATTTCGATACTTGCTAATGAGTTCGAACTACATGAAAATGAAATGCCAGCTATTCCAAACTCGGAATAATCCTTCAAACAGCCAGAGGCCTCAATTATAGCTTGTGTATGAGAGGGAACGAGTTGAGCCAACAACTACTAGACACCAACCAGATGCAGACGAGAACCAGGCTGGTGGTGCCTAAAATAAAGAGAGCGAGAGAGAGAGAGAGAGAGAGGTGTACAGATTTACAGAACAGATAATAGATGCGGGGAACGTGGTGCATGATGTATGTCACAGTGTGTGTGAGAGTGTATTAGCAGTCAGAGCGCCGGGCCCCGGAGGCGATTCCTGTGTGTGCTTGCGATAAAGGGGGAACTGGAGGAAGTGAGGGAGGGCGAGAGAGAGAGAGAGCTGGAGAAAGATGTGGGTTGGCAGAAGGGTGGGGGAGTCAGAGACAGAGAGAGAAGTTGAAGGGGGAAAACAGAGTGAACAACCAGCAGAGCTCCGAGCTTTTGTGATGCTGTCAAGATTCCTGGATTTTGTCCCCATCGGGTTCTCTCTCTCTCTCTCTCGTTCTCTCTCTCTCTGCCCCTTTTCCTCACATGAAAAGAGGGGAAGAGTGTCTTGGCAGGGTAATTAAGAATGGCCTCTAAACACAGAAGTATGGCAGGAACACTCCAGATGAAAGTAAATGATTAAAATAATTACAGGCGCACGAGCTGACGAGCCGGAGCGCGGGGTGGCCGCCGGACATTTGTCGGTAATTAGATAATTAATCTGAATGCAAATGATGAGTCCTAACGAAGCAGTCAGCCTGAACCATGTGACAACTAAACAGAGAAAGAGAGAAATACTTTCATCACATGCACTGTTTTCCATCTCGAAAGAGTCAAACGCTACAGTGACTCGAGTGTATATAAGGGCTCCGTCGGTTTATGGATTTAGGTTTAATTTTAAAGCAGTTCGTGGACATACTTTATCAGTGGACAAAAAATTAAATGGCCTGTTAAACATCCCACAAAAGTCTCCCACAAATAAGGTTTCATTAGTGAACATTAGTCCTCCAGTGGTGTAAATCCAGCTTTTAATGTTGTTTATGTGTCTATGTGGTGTTTTTAATGTGCTTTAAGACAAAGCATGTGTAAGTTCATAAGTCGACACCATTGCTGAGTATTTCCTCCTTAAAACTGCAGTGAACCAAAGACAGTCTCAAAAACACGCTTTGAAATCGCTGGTGTTTCTGACGTCACAAACTACCTTGTAACCAATCAGATCAACGTGTGATCGTCAACCAGTGGATCTCTGAGCTGAGTGAGTGAGTGGAGGCGGGGCTCATTTGCATATTCATAGAACCGCGCATACTAAATGAGGCAAGGGTGTCGAGTTACATTCAAGATATTTTAAGACATTTTTTCAAGGAAAAACGTTTAAATATGTCATTGATCAAAGATGAGTTTAGGGATACAATTATTGACTACAGGGGGACTTAAAGATTTATGAATCTGAATTGCATATAAAATTTCCATGCATTTTGGATTACACATACATAAACTAATAAATGCATACGTTTATAATGTAATAATGTATTAGTCAATCATGCAGTAATGTTTTTTCCCCATCTTGCTCTATTTTTTTATTTTTATTAAATGCTTGAAGAAAAGAAAACCAAAGGAAAAAAAAACATTAACAACAATTATCATCATCTTTGTCATAACATAATACAACTATACTCCAGAGTCCTTCGGTTTTTCAGTCCAAATGAAGTTGAAACAGGTCATGTGTTGCCAGAGCAGCTCGACGTGACGTGACAGGAGGGCGCGAACGCGCTGATGACGTCTGAGCTGTGCGCCGCTGAAGAACTCCATCAGCTTTTGCTGTGTAATATCTGACAGAGCTGCACTGCGAGTCCACTTACTGAACAGAGTGTGTTTAATTAACTCAGTCTGAAATATGGAATACTTGATCGGGATTCAGGGGCCGGACTTTGTTCTGGTCGCTGCAGATAATGTTGCCGCCAGCAGTATAATCCAGATGAAACACGGTGAGTTTGATGTAGGTTAGCATGTTAGCAGCTCACTAACCGGCCAGACAGCAAGACAACACGCTATTCTAACTAATAAAAATGTTGCAGACCACAATAATTAACCTCATTTCACTGTTTATTAATTTCTGTTCTCCTTTCATCTGTATGTTTTCACCGCTTCTGAATGTGTGGCGACTGCTGAGAAGGGTTAGCCGTGCTAGCTTCTCTGTGCTAACTCAGTTTGTGCGTTGAACTGATTTACATATTCATATATTCAGATACAGGGTTCTCAGCGTATTAAACTCGGGTTAGACTACACTTATAACCTTTAACGGGAGCAACACGTCAGTCATTGCTGTGTGATTGTGCGCGAGAGTCAGTGGAGGATGAGTTCGCGATTCACATGCGAAAGTGAAAGTAAGAGCGCCATTATATATGCGTGTGTGTGTGAGTATAAGTGAGTGTTTGAATGTGTGTGTGTCTGAAAATGTGAGTGAGTGTATATAAGTGTGTGAGTGAGTGTGTGTGTATGCATGTTTCTGCCATAGAAAAAAAAAGGTAATCTCAATTTATCATCTCATAATTTTGACTCTTTTATTCTCCAAAATCCCCAAATATAAACCAGAAAACAGTCAAATTAGTGTCACTGTTTTTTGTCTATAAAAACCTTACTTGATCATATATATATCTTTCATACATCTTATGAGAATTATGACTTTTTGGCAGATGTATCTGCATGATTGACAAATATATCTCATTATGAATGTATGCATTTATGAGTTTTTGTATATGTAATCCAAAATGCATGGAAATTTTAAATGCAATTCAAATGCTTAAATATTTAAGTCCCCTTGTAGTCAATAATTGTATCCCTAAACTCATCTTTGATCACCAAAATGCCATATTTAAATGTTTTTCCTTGAAGTCTATGCCTTAAAATATCTTGAATGTAACTCGACACCCTTGCCTCATTTAGTATGCGCGGTCCTATGAATATGCAAATGAGCCCCGCCTCCACTCACTCCCTCAGCTCAGAGATCCACTGGTTGACGATCACACGTTGATCTGATTGGTTACAAGGTAGTTTGTGACGTCAGAAACACCAGCGATTTCAGCTATTTTTTTTATTGAAAAATAAACAAATTTACATACAAAATAGGCATTGAATAAACAATATTAACGATTTACAATTCTCAAAAGTCAGACATAGTTGCAAATTACAATAAATAATAGCAATGAAGTCTCTAATAAAATACAATCACGAAGGGTATAGAAAGAGAAAATAAATGAGTAAATTTTTTTGAATAATATTCTGATTGCATACTTTCATGTTTAACTGGTCATTTCATTTTTTGTCCACTGATAAAGTATGTCCACGAACTGCTTTAAAATTAAACCTAAATCCATAAACCGACGGAGCCCTTATATACACTCGAGTCACTGTAGCGTTTGACTCTTTCGAGATGGAAAACAGTGCATGTGATGAAAGTATTTCTCTCTTTCTCTGTTTAGTTGTCACATGGTTCAGGCTGACTGCTTCGTTAGGACTCATCATTTGCATTCAGATTAATTATCTAATTACAGTGAAAATATACAGTCTTTTCTTTCGGAAAAACGGATCTTATTGTACAATAAAAACCCCTCAAGAACAGCATTTCCCTCCCTCTAATATCTCCTGCTTCTAACGAACATTTGCAAATAGAAATATCTCTCTGCATCGTGAACTAACGGCTGTTCGGCTCGTCCTATAGCGGCAGGGTTATGATAGTGTCCGTACAGGAGACACATGCCTTGAAGAGTTAAACACATCTGCACAGATTCCTGAGATCCGGTCAAGTGTGTCACACATGATGTTAATTTGATCAACAGATTATGACAAGATGTTCAAGCTGAGCGAGAAGATCCTGCTCCTGTGTGTGGGTGAAGCCGGAGACACCGTACAGTTCGCAGAATACATCCAGAAAAATGTCCAGCTCTACAAAATGAGAAATGGTAAACATTAATATGTCTTATTTTTGTATTGTACTGAAATCACAGTCCGGTGTTGAGCATCAAACCAATGTTTTTGACATTACTGACATGCATTTCTTGTAGTTAATCCAGAAAAATGCTTATTTTACTGTACATTTTCTGTGCTTTGTGTCAGATCTGTGCTGTTTTCTGTATTGATCTGGTTGATCTTCCTCTTCCATCAGGATACGAGCTCAGCCCGGCAGCGGCTGCAAACTTCACGAGGAAAAACCTGGCGGACTATCTGCGGAGTCGGGTGCGTGCGCTTTAATATTTAACATTCATTTATCAATAGATGTATTGCACATCATGTAGACCAGCGATTCCCAAACTGGGATTCATCTAGAATGGATCAAATCTCGAGTTGCTTGTTAAATGAACAAACATTGCAAACGTGGAGTTTTTAAAGCTGATGTGTGCCATGTTGAAGAAACCTGTTTGAACTCAATTATTATATTTATATATATATTTATATATACACACGAGTGTTTAAAGCAGAGTTCTCAAACCGGTTCCACGGAGGGCCTAGTGTATGCAGGTTTTTGGTCTTTCCCTTCAATTAGTGCCCAATTAAGACCTAGACTACCAGGTGAGGGGAGATCTTAACCAATTAGTGACCTACTCAATCAGTTTGGTTCAAGGTAAAAGAGAAAACCTGCATACACTAGGCCCTCCGTGGAACCGGTTTGAGACCACTGGTTTAAAGGGATGGTCTCTTGCTCACACGGATGCATTTATTTGATAGGGATGTCCCGATACCACTTTTTGCAGAACGAGTCCGATACCGATACTTTGATTTTTGGTACTTACCGATACCGTAACCGATACCTGAATTTACACTGCATTTGTAATTTTTAAATGTATTAGTTGATAAACCAAAAGAATATACATCATATTAGTTGGCTTAATTTGTTCATCAAATTCAAATGTTCAAATGTTTGTCAAAACCAGTGAAATATCAATTATTTAATCCAATCTTGATACTACAACAAAAACTACCATCCTAATTAATGTGAATTTAAAACAAGTAAGCAGTCAGTGACAAAATAAGAACAAACAATCGAATTAGAAATAGGACAAATATATACAATAGAACAAAGAAAGGCTACAAATGAAATAAACAGTGTTTGTAGAGTTTTTCGGGTAGATCTAACAGGTACAGAAATTTGAATAAAGTAATCAAATGTGAAAAAAAGCATTTCATTACTGTATAAATTATATAAAGATAGATGTTTTTGTAAAGTTGAAAAGGTTAGCCTATTTAGTCAAGAGCAGTGAGTAATTTCTTTGTCCTTTGTGTGATTAACATTAAAACACAGAAGCAGGTTTATTAAACTGCTGCCCCTTTAAGACCAAACGCACGGACCGCATTTGAATATGCTACGTTCATTTGAGATATAACTGACTTTGTTTACTATAGGATACTCGCCAAGACGGGCGTTTTTACCTAATTTTGTGTGAATTCGTCAGTACAAGCGCAAGACAATTTAATTCAGTATTCGCGCGCCAAAATGCATGGAAATTTTATATGCAATTAAGATTCATAAATCTTTAAGTCCCCCTGTAGTCAATAATTGTATCCCTAAACTACTCTTTGATCAATGACATATTTAAACGTTTTTCCTTGAAAAAATGGACTTAAAATATCTTGAATGTAACTCGACACCCTTGCCTCATTTAGTATGCGCGGTTCTATGAATATGCAAATGAGCCGTTTTTTACAGTAATTTTTTATTACAGTAAAAAAAAAAAGTACTATATAAAAGCTGAATGTTCAGCATCATTACTCCAGTCTTCAGTGTCACATGATCGTTCAGAAATCACTCTAATATGAGGATTTGATGGTCAACAAACATTTATGATTATTATCAGTGCAGGTTTCTGTGGAAACAACCCCATCCAAAGTTTGGGGTACATGAAATGTTGTTGTTTTTAATTATCTCATTTTTAAAATATAATAATTTAAATTAATTATTTTATTCAGCAAGGATGCATTAAATTTAACTTTTATTTTGAACTTTCTGTTCATCAAAGAATCCTGAAAACATTGTTTCTAAATAAGAATCATTATTAATAATTGAGCACAGATAAATATTAAGCATCAAATCATCATATTAGAGTGATTTCTGAAGGATCATGTGACACTGAAGACTGGAGTAATGATGCTGAACATTCAGCTTTGATCACAGGAATAAATTACACTTTACTGTATATTCACATAGACAACAGATGATTTACACTGGAATAATATTTCACTGTTTTACTGTATGATCTAAAATAAACGCAGCTTTGGTGAGCAGAAGAGACTTCTTACAACAAATCATACAGACCCCAAACTTTTAGACTTTTGTAGTTCACAGAGATTATTATCTGAACGCAACCGGTGTAAAATGTTCTGAGAAACAGATGCCGACATGTTTTGTGTGTGTGTGTGTGTGTGTGTGTGATATCAAGGTCACAGAGGTCGTCGACACCTGCGCCTCCTTTGTAATGTGATCCTGCTTAAATGATACATTCCCCCAATGTGTGTGTGTGTGTGTGTGTGTGTGTGTAGAGTGCACCCATCTGTGTAAAAACGGGCTTGTCGCCATCTTGCCTCTTTTGTCTGCTAGTGTGTGTGTTAATTTGTTAGGAAGAGTGTAACTGCCTCCTGTCACAATAGCAGAGTGGAGAAAATGATTACAAAAACAATTAGAGCGAGTCCGGGGGGGGGGGGGGGGGGGGTTGGGGGGGCGTCTCTGGGGCCGAGAAGTGCTACAAGTTCATAAATCTGCTCGTCTCTAAACACTCACAGAGCGGGTCGGTGTAACGCTAACCAGGGCTGGCTTCTCCTTCTTTTTTTTTTCTTCATCAGAATGGTACAAAACTTGGTGAAGGTTTTGCCACTTGCTGTGTGAACACACACACACACACACACAGACACACAAAAAATCATGGACATGATTCGAACAGGTTAAATGGTCCTGAAAAAATAGTCACACTTGTGGACAAAAATGAGTGCATTGGAACCTAATGAGAGATGAATTTCCTCTAGTGGAAGCGTTTGGAACTGCAGCCGAACACACACTCACCGAAACACACACTCGCCGAAACACACTCGCTGAAACACACACTCACTGAAACACACTCTCACTGAAACACACACTCGCCGAAACACACTCGCCGAAACACACTCGCTGAAACACACACTCACTGAAACACACTCTCACTGAAACACACACTCGCCGAAACACACACTCGCCGAAACACACACTCGCTGAAACACACTCTCGCTGAAACACACACTCGCTGAAACACACTCTCACTGAAACACACACTCGCCGAAACACACTCGCTGAAACACACACTCGCTGAAACACACTCTCGCTGAAACACACACTCGCTGAAACACACTCTCGCTGAAACACACACTCACCGAAACACACTCTCGCTGAAACACACACTCGCTGAAACACACTCTCGCTGAAACACACACTCGCCGAAACACACTCGCTGAAACACACACTCGCTGAAACACACTCTCACTGAAACACACACTCGCCGAAACACACTCGCTGAAACACACACTCGCTGAAACACACTCTCGCTGAAACACACACTCGCTGAAACACACTCTCGCTGAAACACACACTCGCTGAAACACACACTCGCCGAAACACACACTCGCCGAAACACACTCGACGAAACACACTCGACGAAACACACACTCGCCGAAACACACACTCGCCGAAACACACACTCGCCGAAACACACACTCGCCGAAACACACACTCGCCGAAACACACACTCGCCGAAACACACTCTCGCCGAAACACACTCTCGCCGAAACACACTCTCGCCGAAACACACTCTCGCCGAAACACACTCTCGCCGAAACACACTCTCGCTGAAACACACACTCGCTGAAACACACACTCGCTGAAACACACTCTCGCTGAAACACACTCTCGCCGAAACACACACTCGCCGAAACACACACTCGCTGAAACACACACTCGCTGAAACACACTCTCGCTGAAACACACTCTCGCCGAAACACACACTCGCCGAAACACACTCTCGCCGAAACACACTCTCGCCGAAACACACTCTCGCCGAAACACACTCTCGCCGAAACACACACTCGCTGAAACACACACTCACTGAAACACACTCACTGAAACACACTCTCGCTGAAACACACTCTCGCTGAAACACACACTCGCTGAAACACACTCTCACTGAAACACACACACTCACTGAAACACACTCTCACTGAAACACACACTCGCTGAAACACACACTCGCTGAAACACACTCTCGCTGAAACACACACTCGCTGAAACACACTCTCGCTGAAACACACACACTCACTGAAACACACACTCGCTGAAACACACACTCGCTGAAACACACTCTCGCTGAAACACACACTCGCTGAAACACACACTCGCTGAAACACTCTCACTGAAACACACACTCGCTGAAACACACACTCACTGAAACACACACTCGCTGAAACACACACTCACTGAAACACACACTCGCTGAAACACACTCTCACTGAAACACACTCTCACTGAAACACACACTCGCTGAAACACACACTCGCTGAAACACACTCGCTGAAACACACACTCGCTGAAACACACTCTCGCTGAAACACACTCTCGCTGAAACACACTCTCGCTGAAACACACACTCGCTGAAACACACTCTCACTGAAACACACACTCACTGAAACACACACTCGCTGAAACACACACTCGCTGAAACACACACTCACTGAAACACACTCTCGCTGAAACACACTCTCGCTGAAACACACTCTCACTGAAACACACTCTCACTGAAACACACACTCGCTGAAACACACTCTCACTGAAACACACACTCGCTGAAACACACACTCGCTGAAACACACTCTCACTGAAACACACTCTCACTGAAACACACACTCACTGAAACACACACTCGCTGAAACACACACTCGCTGAAACACACACTCACTGAAACACACTCTCGCTGAAACACACTCTCGCTGAAACACACTCTCACTGAAACACACTCTCACTGAAACACACACTCGCTGAAACACACTCTCACTGAAACACACTCTCGCTGAAACACACACTCGCTGAAACACACTCTCGCTGAAACACACTCTCGCTGAAACACACACTCGCTGAAACACACTCTCGCTGAAACACACTCTCGCTGAAACACACTCTCGCTGAAACACACACTCGCTGAAACACACTCTCGCTGAAACACACTCTCACTGAAACACACTCTCACTGAAACACACACTCGCTGAAACACACTCTCACTGAAACACACTCTCGCTGAAACACACACTCGCTGAAACACACTCTCGCTGAAACACACTCTCGCTGAAACACACACTCGCTGAAACACACTCTCGCTGAAACACACTCTCGCTGAAACACACACTCGCTGAAACACACTCTCACTGAAACACACACTCACTGAAACACACACTCGCTGAAACACACACTCGCTGAAACACACACTCGCTGAAACACACTCTCGCTGAAACACACTCTCGCTGAAACACACTCTCACTGAAACACACTCTCACTGAAACACACACTCGCTGAAACACACTCTCACTGAAACACACACTCGCTGAAACACACACTCGCTGAAACACACTCTCACTGAAACACACTCTCACTGAAACACACACTCACTGAAACACACACTCGCTGAAACACACACTCGCTGAAACACACACTCACTGAAACACACTCTCGCTGAAACACACTCTCGCTGAAACACACTCTCACTGAAACACACTCTCACTGAAACACACACTCGCTGAAACACACTCTCACTGAAACACACTCTCGCTGAAACACACACTCGCTGAAACACACTCTCGCTGAAACACACTCACTGAAACACACTCTCACTGAAACACACACTCACTGAAACACACTCTCACTGAAACACACACTCGCTGAAACACACTCTCGCTGAAACACACTCTCGCTGAAACACACTCTCACTGAAACACACTCTCACTGAAACACACTCTCGCTGAAACACACTCTCGCTGAAACACACTCTCACTGAAACACACTCTCGCTGAAACACACTCTCACTGAAACACACACTCGCTGAAACACACACTCACTGAAACACACTCTCGCTGAAACACACTCTCGCTGAAACACACTCTCGCTGAAACACACTCTCACTGAAACACACTCTCACTGAAACACACACTCGCTGAAACACACACTCGCTGAAACACACTCTCACTAAACGCTCATTTTCATCCAAACCCTGACCTCAAATTTTAAACAACTTTTTAGATTTATGGCTTTGATTTTCTCACAGTTTTAGAGTAAAAAAATGTTTTTGATAATATAAATTTCATATAAAATTTTAAAATAGTATTTTAGCAAATTTTTCATAACAATAAACGTAAATTTCTGAAAATTCAAATTTTTGTAAATTTTAAAAAGAGATCAGACTTCAGTCTGTCGCTCTAAAGCGTTCAAGATTTACCACAGTTACATTTTCAGGTTTATGCTCAAAAAGTGAATAAATGGATTATAAATACAGCGTCAATATATTTTAGTACCATAAAATCCCTTAAAAATTCATAAAAAATGAAACATTATCGGACTACAATATAGTGCATTAATTTCATAAAATAAAAATGTCGGTAATTTTTGACCGACACGCGAAGAGCACCAGATTGTTAAAGTAAGCATTATGGTAGTACAAGCTTGCGTATTATTTAGCCCGCGGTGAAACCCTTCGGGACGGTTAAATGAGAGCGGTGTCGTGAACCAGGTTTCTAAAAAAACAACTGGGCCTTTGGGGCTTCCCTGGAGCGGCTCCTCAGACGGATCTTCACGGAGAGAGAGAGCAGATGCTCGGATAAACTCCGGCGCTCACTTCTGAACCGGCGCTGTGCAGCCGAACACACTCTCTGTGGCCGTGTTCTGTGTTGGGCTTTACCCGTCCAGCATCCCCTCAAGCTCTCGTTCAGAGCGGTCCAGCAACAGTTTGCTATCATTGGCACACATGAAGCATTACTGGCCGCCCAACACACTGGCACAAATAATTACTGGTGCCATATTGCGAGGCATTCCCCTGTTCCGCTACAGATGAACAATTAATACGGCAGATTGGGCAGAGATGCCAAAGAGGAGAGCGTGTCCTGGGGCGAGTGGAACAGAAGAGAAGATGAAAGCTGAATTACACACTGTTGTCAGTCTCTTTACTAAGCTAGATTGTTTAACCGGGACCAGGTGAGATTTGGTGGTGTGTTAAGCGCAGCTCACGTGACAGGTGTTGAGTTTAAGCACAGGGGTGGAGGACACTCAGGGGAATATCCCACAAACTCAGATCTACCCCCGCCCTGCTGGGAGCGAAGCGTATCGCACAGGTGAGCTTCTCTGGGGGGTGTTTACTTGCGCAAGCGGCCCGCCGAGAGCAGGGCGGCCCAGATCAGATTAGAGCCTCTCAGGCGAGTTCAGGTGGAGCTGCTGTAGTCTCACACTGGACGCCATGATGTACATTTGCTTTTACACTCTTGCAAATACAGCTTCCAGAACCATAGATGCCAATAAAGAACTTGTGTGATGAACACAAATGAAGACCCTGGAGTTAAATCTGCACCGCTGCGTTTGTGCTGCACCAAACAGGAGTGCGTTAACAACAAATGTGGACATTTTCTTAAGAAAGTGGGAGTGTAAACATTTTTTGTTTAATTTTAGCATTTAAAAACAAATTTATTTTGCTTTTTATTCATTTATTATAAGCTTTATTATTATTTTGTATCAGTTTTTATTTTTATATTTTCGGTTTTTGATTTAATTAAATGTTTTATTTATTTAAGTTTTGTTAATTTTGTTGTGCGTCTTTGTCGTTTTTTTTTATGTCTATATAGTTCATATACATTTATTTCAGTTAAACTAAAAGAAAATATGAAATGTTGCTTTGGAAACTAGTATTTTTCATATTTTGTTTCAGTTAATGTTTATTTAATTTTAAGTAATGGAAATGTTATGGTTTTAGTTTCAGTTCTCGGTGCTTGAGGGGTTTTTAGCATTTAAAAAAAGATACATTTTTATTAATATTTTCTATCAGTTTTTATTTTTATATTTTTTATTTTAATTTTAATTTATTTTATTTTTAGTAATTTTGTTGTGAGTTTTTTTTTTCGTTTTCTTAATTTCTATATATTTTATATACATTTTTAGTTCAGTTTTAATTATTTTATTACATCAAGTTAAACTAAATGAAAATGAGATGTTGCTTTGGAAACTAGTGTTTTTCATATTTGATTTCAAGTAACGGAAATGTTTTTTTTATGTTTTTTGTTTGTTTTAGTTAACTATAATCCCACTCTACCTTTGTTCTCTTTCTTAATATAAAGTTAAATCATTATTAAAGAAAAATCAGCAGTCAGTAATAAAACAAGAACAAATAATCAAATTACAAGCAATAGCCCAATTAAATACAGTAGAAGATATGAATGAAATAAAGTGCTTCTCAAGTATGTTTTTCAGGTTGATAACAGTTTCAGGTACAGAAATTAAATGTAAGTAATCCAATATAAATAGCATTGCATAATCTGTATAAATTTAACAGATTATTCCTTATTTAAGTTATTCAGTCAAGTGATTTATTTCTTCGTCTTTTGTCGTTTGATTAACGTTAAACACAGACGGCAGCAGGATTATTAGGCTGCTGTCTCTTTAAGAGCGAATGCACAGATCTAATACACTGATACACATGCGTTTACTCTCTCAACTGTTTACATTCACTTAAGACACAACAGACGTTTACGAGATTTTTCTTTACATAATGTGTGAATTTGTGCGTTCAAGCGCAGGAAGATGTAAAGCTCAGTTTAGTGTTCGCAGCCTTCTGGCTCGCTTTGGATGTTGAATATTGAATATGTTCGATTGAGTTTTTAAATGGGCATGCAGTGTCTGGAGTGTTGTTCAAGTTTTACGTTCATGTTCTCGCAATATTGCATTGTTAGAATTAATAAAATTGTTACGGCCATCTGGCGATTATTACCCTCATTTGGCGCTTGACAAGTGTTGTTTGACGCTTCAGATGCGCACTGTTCAACATGATGGTTTGAATCGCTTGAAATATGAGTGGAATCACTTTGAAAAGGGAAATAGAGTTCAGTGCAACACAAGTCTGTCATATCGGCTGCAGAAAATAATAATGAGAACATTATAATTGTGTGTTTGGGACGTGGTTTTAAATGGTGAGACTTTTGTTTTTGTAATCAGGCTCTCAAAAATTATATAAAAATTTGTATTTAGGTTTATCGGCCAATATATCGGTTATCGGCTTTCAAATATAAAGAATTATCTGTGATCGGCACCAGCCAAAATGTTCATATCGGTGCATCCCTAGTCTTTATGCATTTAATAATCATAAAAATGACACTTCAGCTTCACCTTTAAATCCCCCCTGGAATGCCGAAATTGAGCTCTCTCTCTCCGAGAGCTGTGGAGACGGGAGACGGGGGGAAGCGACGGTAGTCTGAGAGTTTAGAGAGCGAGCGCGAGCAGGATCGAGGACTAGCAGAAGTTTTAATGAGAGCTGGCAGAGCTCCAGGGCATCGGGGCGAGCGAGAGGAGGTGCTTGTGGCAGCGGGGGTGCAGATGATCACAGTCACACTGATGGTGACACCAGCGACCCCCCCCCCCCCCAGACCCATACACACACACACACCTCACCCCCCGTTCTCTGTTTCACACCCTCTCTCTCTCTCTCTCTTTCTTTCTCTCTCTCCCTTTCCTCTCCTCCATCTCTCTCTCTCTCTCTCTCTCTCTCTCTCTCCCCCTCCATCTCTCCCTCCATCTACCCCGTTGAAGTTTGGGGTTTTCGACAAGATTCTGTGCTCAGTTGGTTTTTCTTTTAGTATTTTTCCCCCTAGGAAGTTGGTTCTATTTGTGCTAGTTTCTGTTTTCTCCCCCTCATAATAAAATAGACTCAGATCAGTATTATTACATCATGTCCTAACCAGACGCGATGCAATCAGATTCCAGCAACAAGCAATTTGACTGTCCACACTAGACATGAGACGTGAGTCAAATTCACAGCCAATCAGAAGAGTGTGGGCGGAGTCTCTGCAAGCACACTGCACTCGCAACCAAATCAAATTCAGCCAATCAGAAGAGAGTGTGGGCGGAGTCTCTGCAAGCGCACTGCACTCGCAACCAAATCAATCTAAAATCACAGCCAATCAGAAGAGAGTGTGGGTGGAGTCTCTGCAAGCGCACTGCACTCGCAACCAAATCAATCTAAAATCACAGCCAATCAGAAGAGAGTGTGGGTGGAGTCTCTGCAAGCGCACTGCACTCGCAACCAAATCAAATTCAGCCAATCAGAAGAGAGTGTGGGCGGAGTCTCTGCAAGCGCACTGCACTCGCAACCAAATCAATCTAAAATCACAGCCAATCAGAAGAGAGTGTGGGCGGAGTCTCTGCAAGCGCACTGCACTCGCAACCAAATCAATCCAAAATCATAGCCAATCAGAAGAGAGTGTGGGCGGAGTCTCTGCAAGCGCACTGCACTCGCAACCAACTCGCAACTTGCACTCACAGCCAAATGGATAAGCACATGTTAAAATGTTGTAATATTTATGAATTTGATTATTACTTAAAAATACAAACTGACTGAGTGACAAACTATCTCAGTCATAAAATACGTTTGTTTCTTCACAGTTTAAACATTCCTGTTTCTTTTCAGTTCTTTTCAGGATCTGATGTCTTCAGTACGGCTGTAAATGATAGACAGACTCGCATTAGACGCTTTTAGCATTAAATACAGCACGTAATCAGGAAAAGAGGCTTCTTATCGCGTGTGGCGTCTGGTTTGATAAAGCTGAATAATGTACAGTCACAGAATATCCCCTCAGGGCGATGCAGGACCGCGCGTCAGTAATGACCAGCTCACACACAGTGTGCAATAGTTCTTGCAAGCATTCATGACTTCAATGAGCTCATTGTTTCTGCATTAAATTATTACATTGTTTAAATTAATACATTTTTCGCTAACTGTGATTTGTATATGTATATTTCTGAAATACATAACTCAGACAGTTTCCTCTGATATCGCTTTCAGCTTACAGTGATCTGATATCAGAGGAAACTGTCTGAGTTATGTAGTTATGTGGACTCATGCACTTTCTGTGAAATGATGTGTGTTGTGAAAACTGTACATTTCTGAAATGCAACTCAGTTTCCTCTGATATCAGATCACTATGGAAGCTTATTTCAGCCACAGAATGAAACATTTTTAAAGATAATTGCGACTTTTTATCTCACAATTGCGAGTTTACATCTCGCAATTCTGACTTTATTTCTCAGAATTGCGTGAAATAAAGTCAGAATTGCGTGTTATAAAGTCGCAATTCTGACTTTATATCTCACAATTCTGACTTTATATCTCACAATTCTGACTTTATTTCACGCAATTCTGACTTTATATCTCACAATTCTTACTTTATTTCACGCAATTCTGACTTTATATCTCGCCATTCTGACTTTATATCTCGCAATTCTGACTTTATATCTCACCATTCTGACTTTATTTCACGCAATTCTGACTTTATATCTCGCAATTCTGACTTTATATCTCACAATTCTGACTTTATTTCACGCAATTGCGTCTTTATTTCACGCAATTCTGACTTTATATCTCGCAATTCTGACTTTATATCTCACAATTCTGACTTTATATCTTGCAATTGCGACTTTATTTAACGCAATTCTGACTTCATATCTCACAATTCTGACTTTATATCTCACAATTCTTACTTTATTTCACGCAATTCTGACTTTATATCTCGCAATTCTGACTTTATATCTCACAATTCTGACTTTATATCTCGCAATTCTGACTTTATATCTCGCCATTCTGACTTTATTTCACGCAATTCTGATTTTATATCTCACAATTCTCACTTTATTTCACGCAATTCTGACTTTATCTTGCAATTCTGACTTTATATCTTGCCATTCTGACTTTATATCTCGCAATTCTGACTTTATATCTCGCCATTCTGACTTTATATCTTGCAATTGCGACTTTATTTAACGCAATTCTGACTTCATATCTCACAATTCTGACTTTATATCTCACAATTCTTACTTTATTTCACGCAATTCTGACTTTATATCTCGCAATTCTGACTTTATATCTCACAATTCTTACTTTATTTCACGCAATTCTGACTTTATATCTCACAATTCTGACTTTATATCTCGCCATTCTTACTTTATTTCACGCAATTCTGACTTTATATCTCACAATTCTGACTTTATTTCACGCAATTCTGACTTTATATCTCGCCATTCTGACTTTATATCTCACAATTCTGACTTTATTTCACGCAATTCTGACTTTATATCTCGCAATTGTGACTTTATATCTTGCAATTCTGACTTTATATCTCGCCATTCTGACTTTATTTCACGCAATTCTGACTTTATATCTCGCCATTCTGACTTTATATCTTGCAATTCTGACTTTATATCTCGCCATTCTGACTTTATATCTAACAATTCTGACTTTATTTCACGCAATTGCGACTTTATATCTCGCCATTCTGACTTTATATCTTGCAATTCTGACTTTATATCTCGCCATTCTGACTTTATATCTAACAATTCTGACTTTATTTCACGCAATTGCGACTTTATTTCACGCAATTCTGACTTTATATCTCGCAATTCTGACTTTATATCTCACAATTCTGACTTTATATCTTGCAATTGCGACTTTATTTAACGCAATTCTGACTTCATATCTCACAATTCTGACTTTATATCTCACAATTCTTACTTTATTTCACGCAATTCTGACTTTATATCTCGCAATTCTGACTTTATATCTCGCAATTCTGACTTTATATCTCACAATTCTGACTTCATATCTCGCAATTGTGAGAAAAAAAGTCAGAATTGTGAGATAAAAAGTCGCAATTATTAATATTTATTTATTTATTGTTCAGTGGCGGAAACAAGCTTCCATAGATCACTGTACGCTGTAATGTGGACTCATGCACTTCCTGTGAAGCTGCTGTGAATGGTGTGTGTTGTGACAAGCGCTGTACAAATACAGTAAATGTGAAGTGACCCGTGATGTCTCGTCTCTCAGACTCCGTATCATGTGAACCTGTTGCTGGCCGGCTACGACGAGGCCGACGGTCCCGGACTCTACTATATGGATCATCTGTCGGCTCTCGCTAAAGCTCCGTTCGCCGCTCACGGGTACGGCGCCTTCCTCACGCTCTCCATCCTCGACCGATACTACAGACCCGGTGAGCACACACACATCATCACGGTTATCATCATTATCAGGTCATCTGCTGATGTCTAACCCAGTGTTTCTGTTGTTCTGCAGATCTGACCCGTGAGGAAGCCGTGGATCTGCTCAAGAAGTGCTTAGAGGAGGTACGTGTTCATACGGGCCATTTCAGGAGTGATGGTGCTGCGGTTATTATTGTTCATAATTACACTCCAAATTGATCCCATTAAAACTGCATAGACTTGCACTAACGGTACTTTTGAAAGTGCAATATTTGATTAAATCTACAGTAAAAATAGTAAAATATTATTTAAATGTAAAACAGTAAAGTGTAATTTATTCCTGTGATCAAAGCTGAATGTTACTCCAGTCTTCAGTGTCACATGATCCTTCAGAAATCACTCTAATATGAGGATCCGATGCTCAACAAACATTTATGATTATTATCAGTGTTGGAAACAGTTGCTGCTTCATAATTGTGTGGAGAAGTTCAAAATAACAGCATTTATTTGAAGTAGAAATCTATAACGTAACATTATAAATGTCTTTACCGTCACCTTTAATGCGTTGTTACGGAATAAAAGTGTTATTTAAGACCCCAGTGTTTCTACAGTCGTGGAGAACCTCTCTAATGTTCTGGAGAACCTCTCTAATGTTCTGGAGAACCTCTCTAATGTTCTGGAGAACCTCTCTAATGTTCTGGAGAACCTCTCTAATGTTCTGGAGAACCTCTCTAATGTTCTGGAGAACCTCTCTAATGTTCTGGAGAACCTCTCTAATGTTCTGGAGAACCTCTCTAATGTTCTGGAGAACCTCTCTAATGTTCTGGAGAACCTCTCTAATGTTCTGGAGAACCTCTTCTGAACCGTTCTGATCATGTGTTTCTCCAACAGCTCAACAAGCGCTTCATCCTGAACCTCCCTTCCTTCACCGTCCGCTTGATCGACAAAGACGGGATCCACGACATGGAGAAGCTTCCGGTCGGCTGCTATTCGTATGATTTTTTTTTATGAATTCGTATGAACATTTCTGTGCGTCTGTCTTTGGATGTGTACTTGTCTCCTCGCTGCTTTGTACACAAGTGTTTTTGCACTTGTGTGTGTGTTGTGTGTGTGTGTGTGTGTGTGTCTCCTCCACAGACAGGTGATTAATAAACATTAAACAATCCCTCTCTCCTGAACACACCGGAATCTGAAGGGACGAGCAGCATATGTTCGCCTGCAGGCAGAGAGAGACGCAGAGAGAACCTGCTGAGTGTCAGAGCGGAGGTGTGTGTGTGTGTGTGAGCCGGCAGGGGGGCAGGTACGGAGACGTCGGGCCCCTGAGCAGATGAAGAGCGCTGGAGTGACAGATGGGGTGAGAGGAGACAGAAGAGCGAGTGTGTGTGTGTGTGTGTCGTCCTCAGGCTTGGCTGGTCAGGACTGCTGTATCTCTGAGGTGTGTGTGTGTGTGTGTGTGTGTGTGTGTGTGTCACTGGTCAGGACTGCTGTATCTCTGAGGTGTGTGTGTGTGTGTGTGTGTGCGTGTGTGTCGCTGGTCAGGACTGCTGTATCTCTGAGGTGTGTGTGTCACTGGTCAGGACTGCTGTATCTCTGAGGTGTGTGTGTGTGTGTGTGTGTGTGTGTGTGTCACTGGTCAGGACTGCTGTATCTCTGAGGTGTGTGTGTGTGTGTGTGTGTGTGTGTCACTGGTCAGGACTGCTGTATCTCTGAGGTGTGTGTGTGTGTGTGTGTGTGTGTCACTGGTCAGGACTGAGGTGTGTGTGTGTATCTGAGCTGGTCCTCCGCGGCGAAGAACAGCCGGAAAGCCTTCGTTTCATTTTAGTCATTTCGTTGTGTGCTTTTCCCATTACTATTATTTTTACGTTTATTTGTTTTTAATTTCGGCTTTATTTATTATTTATTTATTTACAGTTAAAAATTTTAATGCTTCAACTTTCGTTTTTCACTAATATTTAGATGTCATATAATAAGTCTTTTTTTTTTTTCATTTTACCATGTTATTATTATTATTATTATTTTTAATTTTTAATTTCTATTTTATTTATTAATAATTTTTTTATCATTTATCAAGCATTCTTCAACTTTTTTCAACTAATATTTATATTTCATAAAATAGATTTTTTATATATTTTTAAGTTTTCATTTTAGTCGTTTTGCCATGTCTAGTTTTTTTTTGTTTCAGTTTTATTTATTTATTAATCATTTTAATGCTTCAACTTTTGTTTTTCAACTAATATTTATTTCATATGCTGCATTATTTCAAACAAATGATTTTAATAGTTTATGATAATGATAACCCTGTCAAGCGGTTGAATTCAATTGTTGAATTTAGTTTTATATTTTGCGTTTTCATTTTAGTAATTTTGCCATGTTGTTATTATTATTATTTTTAGGTTGAATTTTTTTTTTCATTTCAGCTTTATTTATTTATTTATTAATAATTTTAATGCTTCAACTTAAACTTTCGTTTTTCAACTTAATATTCAGCATTATTTCAAACAAATGATTTTAATAGTTTACAATAACGACAATAATTCCGTCAAGTGGTTGAATTCAATTGTTGAATTTAGTTTTATATTTTTAGTTTTCATTTAAGTCACTTTGCCGTGTTATTATTTTTAGTTTTTTTTCCCAGCGTCTTTATTTATTAAATAATTTTAATGCTTCAACTTCAACTTTCATTTTTCAACTAATATTTATACATTATCATATGCAGCATTATTTCAAAACAAATAATTGTAATAGTCTTTCACAGCGATAATGACCCCGTCAAAGCGATTGAATCCAGTCGTTGGTTTAATATATTACATTTACATTGCAGTACAGCGATAAGAAGAACAGCAACATTGATAATAAACATACAACATGAAGTACAAAAATGACATTTTGAAATTCATCAGTCGATCTCTGATAACTTTACACCCGACGCTTCAGTAGTCCGTGCCGTTTCCCGCGTGTCGCTCGACGGGATCCGATGGGAGTGTGAGGTCCACATGCTTGTGTTTTCTCAGGAGACCAGCGGATCCGAACGGGCTGAACGCACACATTCGCACACATAAATACACTCATACGCTCCTGACGGAGAGGGAGGAGCAGTCAGTGTCTCTCGCCCGGCCGCTCACTTGCGGTGCTTGAGCTCCTTGTCGTGGAGGCCCTTGGCTCCCTCCTTCTCCAGCAGTTTGAGGGCCTCCAGTAAGTAGCTCTGGAAGGCGTTGAGCGCGGCGCAGATGGCCGGCGTCCCGAAGCCGTGGGTCAGCAGACTGAAGTGGGTCAGGCTGTTCTGCACCCCGGGGTCCAGGCAGGGCGTGGGCCGACCGGCACCCAGAGGAGACCTGTCCTGAGACATCAGGTCCATGAACTCCTTGCAGATCTCCCTGAGGACACGGAGAGGGGTGAGAGGCGTCTCACACACACACACACACACACACACACAAACACACACACACACGCTACACACACTACACACACATCAACTCCTTGCAGATCTCCCTGAGGACACGGAGAGGGGTGAGAGGCGTCTCACACACACACACACACACACACACACAAACACACACACACGCTACACACACTACACACACATCAACTCCTTGCAGATCTCCCTGAGGACACGGAGAGGGGTGAGAGGCGTCACACACTACACACTATACACACACACACACACACACACAATCTAGACACACTACACACACACGCTTTCAATAATACACTGATGAACTGAGGAGAAAATGTGCTCACGAATAGAACTGAAGCTTCGTTATTTTACTGAATTCCTGCACTGACCCATTTATATAATGAATAAATATAAAAATATATATAAAAATTTTTTTTTTGAAAATGATTTTATACACATAAATCTACAGCTGCCTTTATACTTTATGAAGGGTGTTCCTCATATTTAAGGTCTGAGACAGCAAGAAGTGAAACCCCTGGTTTAAAGGAACAGCAGAGCTTTATTCCAGCGTTAACAGAATCTACAGGTGTGTGTGTGTGTGTGTGTGTGTGTGTGTGTGTGTGTGTGTCTCAGAGCCTGCAGAGGTGTGGTCTTCACTCACTTGCTGGCCATCAGCATGCTGCGTCTCGTGGGCGTCTGATCCGGGTCGCTCTGCCGGCACAGATACTCCGCTGTCGCCCGGGCCGGGAACTCTGTCTCACACACGTACCCGAAGTCCCGAGCGAGGTGAACCGCCTCACCTGAGGAGAGAGAGAGAGGGGAGAGGGAGAGAGAGAGGAGAGAGAGAGAGAGAGAGAGAGAGAGAGGGAGAGAGAGAGGGGAGAGAGAGAGAGAGAGAGAGAGAGAGAGAGAGAGGGAGATCAGGCTGACGCAGAGATGAGGTGATAATAGACTGACTTCTCATTGGCACTTATTTTAACTTAACACTCGACAGTAACATCCACGATAAACTCGCTTGCCTAAGTGACTGATAATGTTGTGTGTGTGTGTGTGTGTGTGTGTGTTTGTCTATGTGTTTGTCTCTGTGTGTGTGTGTGTCTCTGTGTCTGTCTCTGTGTGTGTGTTTCTGTGTCTGTCTGTCTCTGTGTGCATGTGTGTGTGTCTCTGTATGTGTTTGTGTGTTTGTCTCTGTGTGTGTGTGTCTCTGTGTGTGTGTGTGTGTGTCTCTGTGTCTGTCTCTGTGTGTGTGTGTTTCTGTGTCTGTCTGTCTCTGTGCATGTGTGTGTGTCTCTGTCTGTCTCTGTGTGTGTGTGTGTGTGTTGCATTTGACACAATAACCGCAGCAAATACGAGTTGGTGCGGATGTGATCTGATCTGGCTTTAGTATTCTAAATATTGTTCTGAATATTGTTCCAGTCTGACCTCTGACGCTGCCTGAATCAAAAGCTGTGTCCCAAATGACACACTATACACAGAGTAGTCCAGGGCCGGAGTGGGGCCACTTTCAGCTCAGGAGTTTCAGGCCCAAGACCGGCCCACTGTTTCCATGGTGGAATTCCAAATTAGCACTTTTTCCAAATTGGATAAATGAAGCAACAGTTCAGCTCTTACTATTGTGTAGTTTGTAATGGTTCAACAAATAATGTAAAGGTTAAATAATAATTCACAATTGCGACTTAGTTTCACACAATTCTGACTTTATATTTCGCAATTCTGACTTTATATCACGCAATTGCGACTTTATATCACACAATTCTGACTATCTCGCAATTCTGACTTTAAAAGAAGCAATTGCAACTTTATTTCACACAGTTCTGACTTTATATCTTGCCATTTCTGACTATAAGAAGCAATTGCGACTTTCACACAATTCTGACTTTATATGTCGCAATTCTGACTTTATAACACACAATTGAGACTTTATATCACGCAATTCTGACTTTATATGTCGCAATTTTGACTTTATAACATGCAATTGCAACTTTATTTCAGGCAATTCTGACTTTGTCACAATTCTGACTATAACACGCAATTGAGACTTTATATCACGCAATTCTGACTTTATATGTCGCAATTCTGACTTTATAACACGCAATTGAGACTTTATATCACGCAATTCTGACTTTATATGTCGCAATTCTGACTTTATAACACGCAATTGCAACTTTATTTCAGGCAATTCTGACTTTATATGTCGCAATTCTGACTTTATAACACACAATTGAGACTTTATATCACGCAATTCTGACTTTATATGTCGCAATTTTGACTTTATAACACGCAATTGCAACTTTATTTCAGGCAATTCTGACTTTGTCACAATTCTGACTTTATAACACGCAATTGAGACTTTATATCACGCAATTCTGACTTTATATGTCACAATTCTGACTTTATAACACGCAATTGAGACTTTATATCACGCAATTCTGACTTTATATGTCGCAATTCTGACTTTATAACACGCAATTGAGACTTTATATCACGCAATTCTGACCATATCTCGCAATGCTGACTTTATAACACGCAATTGCAACTTTATTTCAGGCAATTCTGACTTTATATGTCACAATTCTGACTTTATAACACGCAATTTAGACTTTATTTCTCGCAATTCTGACTTTATATGTCACAATTCTGACTTTATAACACGCAATTTAGACTTTATTTCACGCAATTCTGACTTTATATGTCGCAATTCTGACTTTATAACACGCAATTGCAACTTTATTTCAGGCAATTCTGACTTTATATGTCGCAATTCTGACTTTATAACACAATTGAGACTTTATATCACGCAATTCTGACTTTATATGTCGCAATTTTGACTTTATAACACGCAATTGCAACTTTATTTCAGGCAATTCTGACTTTATGTCACAATTCTGACTTTATAACACGCAATTGAGACTTTATATCACGCAATTCTGACTTTATATGTCGCAATTCTGACTTTATAACACGCAATTGAGACTTTATATCACGCAATTCTGACCATATCTCGCAATGCTGACTTTATAACACGCAATTGCAACTTTATTTCAGGCAATTCTGACTTTATATGTCACAATTCTGACTTTATAACACGCAATTTAGACTTTATTTCTCGCAATTCTGACTTTATATGTCACAATTCTGACTTTATAACACGCAATTTAGACTTTATTTCACGCAATTCTGACTTTATATGTCGCAATGCTGACTTTATAACACGCAATTGCAACTTTATTTCAGGCAATTCTGACTTTATATGTCACAATTCTGACTATAACACGCAATTTAGACTTTATTTCACGCAATTCTGACTTTATATGTCGCAATGCTGACTTTATAACACGCAATTGCAACTTTATTTCAGGCAATTCTGACTTTATATGTCACAATTCTGACTATAACACGCAATTTAGACTTTATTTCACGCAATTCTGACTTTATATGTCACAATTCTGACTTTATAACACGCAATTGAGACTTTATATCACGCAATTCTGACTTTATATGTCGCAATTCTGACTTTATAACACGCAATTGAGACTTTATATCACGCAATTCTGACCATATCTCGCAATGCTGACTTTATAACACGCAATTGCAACTTTATTTCAGGCAATTCTGACTTTATATGTCACAATTCTGACTTTATAACACGCAATTTAGACTTTATTTCTCGCAATTCTGACTTTATATGTCACAATTCTGACTTTATAACACGCAATTTAGACTTTATTTCACGCAATTCTGACTTTATATGTCGCAATGCTGACTTTATAACACGCAATTGCAACTTTATTTCAGGCAATTCTGACTTTATATGTCACAATTCTGACTATAACACGCAATTTAGACTTTATTTCACGCAATTCTGACTTTATATGTCACAATTCTGACTTTATAACACGCAATTTAGACTTTATTTCACGCAATTCTGACTTTATATGTCGCAATTCTGACTTTATAACACGCAATTGCAACTTTATTTCAGGCAATTCTGACTTTATATGTCACAATTCTGACTTTATAACACGCAATTTAGACTTTATTTCACGCAATTCTGACTTTATATGTCACAATTCTGACTTTATAACACGCAATTTAGACTTTATATCACGCAATTCTGACTTTATAACACGCAATTTAGACTTTATATCACGCAATTCTGACTTTATATCTCGTAATGCTGACTTTATAACACGCAATTGCAACTTTATTTCAGGCAATTCTGACTTTATATGTCACAATTCTGACTTTATAACACGCAATTTAGACTTTATTTCACGCAATTCTGACTTTATATGTCGCAATTCTGACTTTATAACATGCAATTGCAACTTTATTTCACGCAATTCTGACTTTATATCTCGCAATGCTGACTTTATAACACGCAATTGCAACTTTATTTCAGGCAATTCTGACTTTATATGTCACAATTCTGACTTTATAACACGCAATTTAGACTATTTCACGCAATTCTGACTTTATATCTCGCAATGCTGACTTTATAACATGCAATTGCAACTTTATTTCAGGCAATTCTGACTTTATATGTCACAATTCTGACTTTATAACACGCAATTTAGACTTTATTTCACGCAATTCTGACTTTATAACACGCAATTGCGACTTTATTTCATGCAATTCGGACTTTATATATCGCAATTCTGAGAAAGACATGTAAACTCGCAATTGTGAGATAAAAAGTCGCAATTATCTTTTAAAATGTTTTATTCTGTGGCGGAAACAAGCTTCCATACCTCCTGGCCTCTTCCTCCCATCCATCCTCCCTGACGCGTTACGGTAGGGCCGGCCCAGCTATCGGTAGGCGCCGGCGGTGCCGCGGTAGCCTACCTGAGAAAACGTTTTGGAAAAGATGGGCTATGGACCCAACCAACTCTATAGGAGGGGAGGGGAGAACTCCCTCACATGGTACAACCCATGCAGAGGCTGCGCGCTGCGGTGTCAGAATGCGGAATGTGTAATGTAGCCTAACTAAGTGACATTGAAATGTGAAAAAAAAAAAAAAAAAAATTCCTCGACCGGCCCAAAAGTGAAGCGCCCCACCAGGATTTCTCCCGATTACCCACTCCGGGCCTGGAGTACTCAACCGTCTAGCTCAGCGGTCCCCAACCTTTTTTGCGCCACGGACCGGTTTAATATCAGCCAATATTTTCACGGACCGGCCTTTAAGGTGTGGCGGATAAATACAACAAAATAAAATGATACGACCGGCATAAAAACTGTGGTATTTTTTAAATATAATAATAAACATGAATCCAATGTGTAGGCCTACTCGCAACTTTATTTGGGTGGGGGTGCGAGACGACCACCATTCAACCCGAAAAATGTCATATAACCATTCCAATGACTCCGAAGCTGTTCAAATTAAGCTAAAAAAACTGCATAGTGCTGCTTTAATGATTATGAATATGTAAAATATAGCAGGAGACATTTTAATTGTTTACTAATAAACTGGTGTTTTCTGTGTCAGTGTCGGCTGCAAAGATGAAGTTGACGATGCTGACTCGCGATCTTCGCAGTAGTGAACGCGCCAGAGAGAAATGCACATTTCATACGGATTACACAAGCAGAGAGCAGTCTGTTTTCTTTCGTTTTGAATTGTTCTGTTTAAAAGTAGACATTTCAATCTTTCTATATATGTCTCAGGTCTGTGAGGCAAGTAGGCTACCTTATCACTGAGTTTCGGTTAATTTATGAGACGAGCTCCAGTTCACGCGCCGGCGCCTCCGTACGTCATTATGTATTTTCTAATATATTTATATAAAATTAAGATACAATTAATTAAAAACGAAATTAAATTTAAAGACAGGCTTTGTGCTTTCTGTTTGAGGTCTCTGTGAAAGTTTTAAAGCAGTCTTTTAGTGCAGCTTTCAGAGCGCTCACGTCCGTAATGGAGAACTGTCCCGTCTGTAACCCTTTTTTTTTTTTTTGTGAAATAAATTTCTAAATAAATGCGACTTATAGTCCAGTGCGACTTTTTTTTTCTTCTTCATGGCGCATTTTTTTGACTGATGCGACTTATACTCCGGAGTCCGGAGCGATTTATAGTCCGGAAAATACGGTAAGTTATTTATTCTTTCTGTGCGGCCCGGTACCAAATGTCCCACGGACCGGTACCGATCCGCAGCCCGGGGGTTGGGGACCCCTGGTCTAGTGTATGAACTTATACACTACTTATAAGTTTATTTTGTCTTTCAACATCTGAGTCTGAGCCGCTCTGCTGCTTAAGTAAAGCGGTGACCGAGCATGAAGTGTCCAGCGTCACACGCTTCGTTTTTCTGGTTAAATAAGTTCATCATCCGCGCACTTAAAGTGCACTTCTTCTGTTTAGAAGTTTCAGTGTGAACGCACTACTCACTATTTATACCACAGAATGGCACAGAATAGTGAACAAGGACGCAACTACACAACTACGCAACTACATTCTACACAACTACACACTACACAACTACATACTACGCAACTACACAACTACACTCTACACAACTAGTCTACACAACTACGCAACTACACAACTACACTCTACACAACTACACTCTACACAACTACACTCTACATAACTACAGTCTACACAACTACACACTACACAACTACACACTACACAACTACACTCTACACAACTACACTCTACATAACTACAGTCTACACAACTACACACTACACAACTACACACTACACAACTACACACTACACACTACACAACTACACAACTACACACTACACAACTACACACTACACAACTACGCAACTACACAACTACACTCTACACAACTACACTCTACATAACTACAGTCTACACAACTACACACTACACAACTACACACTACACTCTGCACAACTACACACTACACAACTACACACTACACTCTACACAACTACACAACTACACTCTACACAACTACACTCTACATAACTACAGTCTACACAACTACACACTACACAACTACACACTACACAACTACACTCTACATAACTACAGTCTACACAACTACACACTACACAACTACACACTACACAACTACACACTACACACTACACAACTACACACTACACAACTACGCAACTACACAACTACGCAACTACACAACTACACTCTACACAACTACACTCTACATAACTACAGTCTACACAACTACACACTACACAACTACACACTACACTCTGCACAACTACACACTACACAACTACACACTACACAACTGAGAGTCTGGTTTCTCACGAGGGTTTTCCTCCATTCTGTCGCTGATGGAGTTTTGGTTCCACTGTCGCCTTTGGCTTTTGTCTTGTTTATTTGTGGACATTTAATTTAATATTCATCAATATTATGTTACATACGATAATATATCGACACCATTATATGAGAACTGAACTGGAGAGAACATCGTGAGCTGGACGATGACATCACGGTTTCTCCAGAGCGGGTTTATGTATAAATACACTAATAACTTTTTTGCAACAGAAATGAAGCACTGAACTCACTAAAGCTGGACTGTGACGCTGTTTTCTTCTGGAAACAAACTCTGTTGGATTATTCTCCTGTCATCTCAGTAAAGCTGCTCTGAAACTCTGTATAGTTCTAAGCGCTGTATAAATAAAGCTGACTCGACTAGTAATGTCTGGTACCTTCCACCAGCGCTGTGAGGAGCGTGACGTTTGCAGCCTTCCGTCGGCCGGCCGGCAGGTTCAGGCCGATCTTCTCCAGGCGCTCGCGCAGACATCGGCCGCCGTTCTTCGACTTGGCTCTGAGGAAGAACAGGGAGAAGATGAAGAATGGAGAAGATGAAGAGCAGGGAGGAGAGGAAGAGCAGGGAGAAGATGAAGAATGGAGAAGATGAAGAGCAGGGAGGAGAGGAAGAGCAGGGAGGAGAGGAAGAGCAGGGAGTATTTTTCCCTCTATATTGTGATCCTGATCACAAAACCAGAGTCACATGTCACTCTGGTTTATCTGTGGCAATAGCCAACAATACAGTGTATGGGTCACAATTATCCATTTTTCTTTTATGCCAAAAATCAATAGGATATTAAGTAAAGATCATGTTCCATGAAGATATTTTGTAAATTTCCTACCGTAAATATATAAAACATGTATTTCTGTGAGTGAATGCAGCACAATCGCCAACATAAATGAACAACTTTAAAGGAGATTTTCTCAATGTTTCAATTTTTTTGCACCCTCAGATTCCAGATTTACAATAGTTGTATCTCGACCAAATATTGTCCTATCATAACTATCCATACATCAATGGAAAGCTTATTTATTCAGCTTTCAGATGATGTATAAATCTCAATTTCATAAAATTGACCCACTGGTTTTGTGGTCCAGGGTCACATATAGTGTTGATATGGCAACTATAGTATCATGTACCGTATGCTAAAAGCATTTAAAACACGTGTTGCATCACCCCGCTCACTCCTACGCCATTTTGGGCTTTTAGTGCGGATCCCTAGCGCAGTTTTACTGCTTTCCTGGAGCTCAAACAGAAGAGCGTCGGCGCTTGCAACGCCAAGGTCATGGGTTTGATTCCCAGGGAAAGCAAGAACTGATAAGAATGTAAATGTGAACCTTGAAATGCAATGTAAGTCGCTTTGGATAAAAGCATCTGCCAAATGCATAAAAGTAAATGTTTTGTAAAGGAGAGCCGCTGAATGTGTGTGTTCTTCGTGTGTACCTGCGCAGGACTCCTCCGAGCAGCGACGCGTTCAGGCACTCGGGCGGCGCCAGGCGTCTCTGGACTTCTCCCACCGTCACCTTATACTTGGATGTGGAGCTGAGGAGCGACAGGCGTCCCGGGACCGAGCAGAAGATCTCCGACGGGTTCGACACGCCGCCCAGACCCAGGCCCTCTTTACTGAGACACAGCGAGCCGTTCAGCTTCGACGGCACTAAACACACACACACACACACACAGATGGTGATGGTGAAGCTTTTCTGGAGTTTAAACAGTAGAGCGTCAGCGCTTGCAACGCTAAGGTCATGGGTTTGATTCCCAGGGAAAGCTAGAACTGATAAGAGTGTGAATGTGAACCTTGAAATGTTAGTAAGTCGCTTTGGATAAAAGTGTCTGCAAAATGCAGTAATGTAATGTAGATGAACCAGAGCTATCGCAAATCACAGGAGAGGGAACCTTGTGTGTGTGTGTGTGTGTGTGTGTGTGTGTGTGTGTGCGTGCGTGCGTGCGTGCGTGCGTGCGTGCTGATCAAGTCCTGATCACCCTGTCGGGTTTATTCTGAGATAACAACCGGCTGGATCTACATTATCCCTTACTTAATGCACCATGAACAAACAATGAGCAGCTGTTAATTCATGTTAGTTAATACATCAAGTAAGGGATAATGTAGAGCGAGGCGGCTGTTATAGCGAATACACCCCCGACAGGCTGATCACGACCCCGACGCGAAGCGGAGCCTGAATCCTGAAGGGGTTGTATTCGCTGTGAATCTTACATGGCTACCTACCGAATAAATCAATAATTTGACACAAAATATTGATTTTAAAAGGAGTTTATTGATTTAAAAAACGATTGTATTGCTTCCGCTAAAGAAAATAGTCTGTTCCGTCTCTACGGTTAGAATCCTGCGTCCATAGCAACGCTCTGTTTGTCATGGCAACGGTGTGTTATACTCAGCAGCGTCTGATATCGAGAAATAACACACCGCATTCTGCATTAGAATTCAACCAAGCCATGTAATAATGTTAACTAATGAACCTTATTGTAAAGTGTTACCGAAAAACTAATAATGATCTGCACTTCTACAGCATTTATTAATCTTTGTTGATGTTAATTTCAACATTTACTAATACATTAACATTAGTTAATGCACTGTGAACTAACATGAACATTTACATGTATTCATTAAGCAGACGCTTTTATCCAACACTGCCAGAAATAGAGGTACAGTAGGAGTTCATTACAATCTACACTAACGTACCCCATAGGGCTTATTATTGGACCTCAAGGTACATATATGGACCTTTTTGAGGGTCAAAATGCATTAAAAGGTACTGCTTCTTTTAAAGGTTAAGGTACAATATTGTACCCTAGTGACAAGCCACTGTACCCCTGAAGTACAATTATGTACTTTATTTTCTGAGAGTGAAAGCGACTTACAAATGAGAACCATAGAAGCAGTGAAACTAACAATAGGACAACAATATGCAAGTGCTGTGACTCTTCCCAGTTTAGTCTAACACAGTAAATGCAAAAAAAAATTTTTATATATAGATATAGAAGATAAAGTGTTAACAAACAATGAACAACCGTATTCTTATTAGCTAACGTTAACAAAGATGAACAAATACAGTAACACATCTATTTCTCGTGGTTAGTTTGTGTTAGTTAATACATTAATGTTAACTGTGAAGTGTTGTTCGGTGTGCCAGAGCGATCGCGAACCACAGGAGGGCGAATCTTATTTTTAAGTGTTTATCAAAATGTGATAATTTGTGCTTTTAGATTCGGTCCTGTAACCTTTTCAAGACGCTCTCCCACAGGTTGGCATCTGTTGTCTCGGTGTTTAATTTCTGTTTCTCACTCTTATTTTCGAGCGGGTGTTGCATCTCCACTGGGGGAACGCTTTATTCCATCTGTTGTGCACACAGTCGTTGTGCTTGTAATTAAAGTTTTCTGGCTCCTTAAAAAAAATCTGACTTTAAAATGAACCCAACAATCACAGTGACGAAAAGTAACACGGTTTAATCAAATGGCAGAAATAAAAACAGGCTGTTATGTGTGTGCTATCCCATTAAAACAAGGCTTTTGTCTGAATGAGGCATAACCCTCCATTCAAACTCTAATAATGATCAGCGTTCATGGAAGAACAGACCATTGGGTTTTAATATGAGCTCAAGGATCTTTGTTACGTCGTTCCTAAAAACCTTCATTTGTTTTCATAAGATTAGCCTTTGGTGTGTTTCTACGCCTCATCTGTGTGGGCTGGATCTCAATAGGACTAGAGAAATGCAGCTTACGCATGTATTAGGAAAATCCGCTGGTGTGTGAATGATTCAGGAAACGGAGAAGGGAAAATCCCGGATTTTTAACCCAACCGTTGCGTTTTTCCATATTTGACCCAAATTTGGGTTGAAACGACCCAGCATTTTTTAGAGTGTGGCTATTTATTTGAGGAGATCTTATTAAAGCTGAAATCTATTAATTTTGATATTAAAATGTACCAACGAAAGCACCCTGAAATCGCTGGTGTTTCTGACGTCACAAACTACCTTGTAACCAATCAGATCAACGTGTGATCGTCAACCAGTGGATCTCTGAGCTGAGTGGGTGAGTGGAGGCGGGGCTCATTTGCATATTCATAGAACCGCGCATACTAAATGCGGCAAGAGTGTTGAGTTACAGTCAAGATATTTTAAGGCATGAAAAAGTCCAAAGAAAAAACGTTTAAATATGTAATTTTGGTGATCAAAGATGAGTTTTAAGGGATAAAATGATTGACTACAGGGGGACTTTAACGACATGACAAATAAAAATACCAACAGTTGCAATCGTTCTCCCCTCCGCCATGTTTAAAGTTTACGGCACGCCCAACTCGGGTATCAAAATGATCTCAGTGTTTCCCAGTAAAAAATGCGACTTGAGAGGACATATATAGCTGAATATACTCCGAGTCATGATTACCATAAATAAAGCTCTGCATGCTTTCGAATCGGTACTTCGGTGTCATACACCGATCTGTCTGCCGCTTCAATTCAACGCACCTTAAAGGGATAGTTCACCAGAAAAAAGAAAATGATCCCATAATTCCCTCACCCTCAAGCCATCCTAGGTGTATTTGACTTTATTCTTTCAGCCAAACACAATCAGAGTTATATCAAAAAATATCCTGGCTCTTACAAGCTTAATAAGGGGAGTGAATGATGCCTGAGATTCTGAACCCCTAAAAAAGTGCATCCATCCATCATAACAGTAATCCATCCGGGGGTTAATCCAGGCCTTCTGAAGTGAAGAAAAATATCCATATTTATAACTGTATAAACTCACTGGCTTTCCTATAACGGCCGTATGCGAGTCTAGTTCCGGCGGAAGAGTGACCTCTGACCCGACGCATAACGAGTGACCTCTGACCCCACGCATGACCTATGACCCCACGCATAACGAGTGACCTCTGACCCGACGCATGACCTCTATCCCCATGCATGATGAGTGACCTCTGACCCCGACACATGCGGCCCCACGCATAACGAGTGACCTCTGACCGCACACATGACCTCTGACCCGACGCATGACCTCTGACCCCACACATGACTTATGAGTAGTGTAAGCTCAGTTGAGAGTCGACGCCTCTCGCGGTTTAAACAACAAACTCAAGCTCCTCCCACATTTCTCTTTAAAAATTCTCCTTTTACTCTTCTAATTCGTGACTGGTGTCTTGCTCTCAAAATTATGAGTTTACACATTGTAATTAAAAAGGCTTTTGTTCTGAAAACTCGTTAAAGCTCGTTACAGTAATTACGGCATCTGTGAATGCACCATATGTTCAATTTCCGACTAGGAAACTCATTTTTAATATAATTCTGAAAGCAGCATATAAGATGTAGGGGGAATATGTTAAAAGACATCAATATTATATCTTATACGTAGCATAAATGTAAATGTTTCTACAGCGTTTGCAAACATCTCAGGAACAAAAACTTTCACATAAGTCACACTCGTCTGTATGCAACCGTATGTTTTACGTTTCCCTCTGTAGTCAACAATTTTATCCCTTAAAAGTCATCTTTGATCACTAGAATGACATATTTAAAAGTTTTTCCTTAGTATACGTCCTTTAGTATGCGCGGTTCTATGAATATGCAAATGAGCCCCGCCTCCACTCACTCCCTCAGCTCAGAGATCCACTGGTTGACGATCACACGTTGATCTGATTGGTTACAAGGTAGTTTGTGACGTCAGAAACACCAGCGATTTCAAAGCGTGTTTTTGAGACTGTCTTTGGTTCACTGCAGTTTTAAGGAGGAAATACTCAGCAATGCTGTCGACTTATGAACTTACACATGCTTTGTCTTAAAGCATATTAAAAACACCACATAGACACATAAACAACATTAAAAGCTGGATTTCTCCACAGGAGGACTTTAAGAAGTGCAGAAAATGAGTAGGCCTACGCTATGTTGTTTAAAACTATTGGGAAACTAATAATGACTGCTGTGAAAGTCAGTGTATACTTCACACACTACACTCTAAAACTACTGGGTTGTTTTAACCCATGTTGGAGGGTTTTTTTTATTAAATTTTAAACCCAACGGTTGGGTTGGTCCACATTTGACCCAACATGGGTTGAAACAAGTGCATTCAAAGGCAATGATTATCTTCCAAAAATTCTAATTGAATGCATAACGTTTGTTTATAGTTGCTACGCGACACACTCGCGGTGTGTTTGCTTCTCTCCTCCCGCTTTCGGTGGATTGGCACAAACACACACGCTACTGTATATTATCTCTGTTGTACAGTAGAATTAACGCGCGCGTGTGTGTGGGCGGCGTGCGCGTGTCCGCTCCGAGCGCGCGGCCGAGCATCTGAAGCGTCTCATGCTGATCCCTTTATTCCTGCAGGATTTGGCTTCTTCTCCACAGAAATCTCGCTTCGCCCGTTGATCCGTTCAGCCGCTCGGTAAACACGCGAGATTTCATAGAACGCTAAATAAAATCTAGAATTATGCAAATGAAAACATGCTAGAGTGTTTTCAGAAGCTGTTCTTATTAACTATCCAGCCTGGTGAGTGTAGAGGCACAGCGATGCTCTGAATTCTTCATAACTTTATTATCTGCTCTCTTCTCTAATCCCCCTCTCTCTCCCTCTTTCTCTCGTATGACCATGAACAGTTCATTAACAGCAGCGCTTCAGGGCGGAGGAGCAGAGGCAGCACTCAGGACTTCAAATGAAACTGCAGAGCTGAATTAGTGTGTGTGTGTGTGTGTGTTTGTGTGTGTGTGTGTGTGTGTGTGTGTGTGTGTGTGTGTGTGTGTGTCTCTTTCTCTCTGTGTGTGTGTATCTGTGTGTGTGTCTCTCTCTCTCTCTCTCTCTCTCTCTCTCTCTCTCTCTCTCTCTCTCTCTCTCTCTCTCTCTCTCTCTGTGAGTGTGTATCTGTGTGTGTCTCTCTTTCTCTCTCTCTCTCTCTCTCTCTCTCTCTCTCTCTCTCTCTCTCTCTCTCTCTCTCTCTCTCTCTCTCTCTCTCTCTCTCTCTCTCTCTCTCTCTCTGTGTGTGTGTGTGTGTGTGTGTGTGTGTGTGTGTGTGTGGTCAGCTCCTCTCCAACAGTATTATGTTCATCAGATCAGACTCTCACCTTTCTTGATGACTGAATGGTCCAGGATCCCCAGCGCCGACGCTTCTTCTAAACCCTGTCACACACAACAGCGCTGTTGAGGTCACTTCATGTAAACTGTTGAGGTCACTTCATTTACAAACCAATCGAGGTTAAACAACAACTGCCTTTTTATTTTTAGATGAGGGACATGAGTGATTAATATTCCCTGTAAAATACTGACTATGAACATATTTATCAGTATAATTATGGTGATTAGATCACCTGTTGTGCATAAAATACGAAAGTTATTCTAAAAATGAAACTGCTACGAATTACAATTATTTTATTTGGCTACAATATTTTCCGAAATATTTGTGGAACGAGTAGAAATATGTCAAATGGAAGAAATGCTTTTATAGTCCTCGTGATGTCACATAACAGCAAAGAGAAATAAAAAAAGAAACGTAGATTTTAGGTCACATTAACTATTGTCCCGTAATTTGAAAGCGAATAAAACAAAACAATATGAGTATAGGCTACTCTGATATTTAATTTGAAGTCGCAGGATTGAAGTTAAAAAACAAACAACGACAAAAACCCTTTACGCTTATTTGTCACTTTATGGCGAATTAAACGTTCGTTCTCGTGTAAGTCAGTTCTCGGAAACGCTTCTTCATCAAAGAGAGTCCAGTTGTTTGTTGAGTCATTGACCGAGGAAACCGATTGGACGCGCTGCAGGTTTCCAATGACAGACAGAAGAACTCATTCTGCACCTGCAAACCACTGAAACACTGAAAGAGTGAGAGAATGAAAGAATGAAAGAGTGAAAGAACAAGCAGCGCGAGCCGAAAACCAAACCGGTTCCAATCCGAATCTTCTGTTCAATCCGAATCCTACATTTCACGGCTGATTCTTCTGACGATTGCTATCTTATAAAGGGGAATTTTTATATTATTAACTTTTAAAAGACGAATTATAATTATTTAAACCTTATTTATTGTATCTCGCATTCTAATATCTAGTTTTAAGAAAATGTTGCGGTTTTAATTTCTAGAGGAAGTAAAATTAATTGTAAGACTTTTGCATCAAGATTAGTTCTGTTACTGTTATGTGCCAGAAATCATTCAGGTCGAAAACTTTTAATTGGGAATCATTTTATTTTCCACATGCGTGTTAATTGACTGCTAACTTTCATTACCATCACACATCGTTCCATTAAACATCTCAAATCAAACGCTCTTTTGCAGCACATATTACAGTTTAAAGCTTTTTAAAGATTTCAAGAAGTGACTCAAATTGAAGAATCAACCACTTGATTTTTCCTTTATTTCAGAAGCTGTGATTGTAGTCTTTTTTTAAGAACGTTTTTAAATTTTATGTGTAAAGATATTTATCCGTTTCAGACAATAAATAGAGGAGTTGTTAACAATGATTTATTAAAATGCATTTTCACGCAAATGCACGGCAGAAAAAAACCTATAAAGCACTTCTGCATCAAATAAGATTAGGCCTATAAAAGAAATCGTTATTTAGAAAATATTTATATTTCGTTTCATGCGCTATATTTTATATAAACATTTGCTAACACTTTATTTTACAGTGTCTCTGTTTCATATTTTACACGTAGTTACTATAGTAATAACAGTCAGTTATGCACATGCAAACCTGTGTAACCCACTAATTATATACCTACATGTAATTAATTACTATGACTCAGTTCTTAATTGTATAATTACACTGTAACAAGGACACCTTAAAATAAAGGGTTACACTTTATTTTAAGGTGTCATTGTTACAGTGTAATTATATATTTAAGTACTGAGTAATATTAAGCAACTACATTACTATAGGGTTAGGGTTTGGTTGAGGGTTAGTTGCATGTAATTATGCATAATTTACTGTTATACTTGTAACATATGTAACGAGGACACTGTCAAATAAAGTGTTACAAAATAAAGTGTAACCAAAAATGTCAAACACGCCAAAGACTCTCATTTAAATAAGCAAGACAAATTCTGTAGAATTACGCCTGAATTGCGTTGTTTACATTTTATGAAACATGCAAAAATCCAATGATTTTTCCTTTTCTTTTCTTTTTCCTTGCAATTCTCATAAATGTCCCCCAGATGAACTCACCTGCATGTCCTCCAGCCCGTGATGAGCCATCGCATGCATCCCCAGAGGAGCTTCCCCCAGCGCCGCGGCTCCTTCGCCCAGGCCGTGATGCAGGAGCCGCGGGACGCCCGGATACTCGCGACGCGGGTCTAAACTCAACGCGCGGTGGGACTGAGACAGGAGCCCCGCGTCCTCGGAGCGCGAGCGCTGGGAGTGCCAGGCCTGCTGGTGCTGGTGGTGCTGGTGGAGCGAGTTGATGGACGGGTAGGGCTCCGGTAAATGCGGGTATCCCGTGTCCTGGCCCTGGGAATAGGACAGCGAGGACTGGGGATAAGGAGGAGGGAAGTAGGGCGGCTGGAAGTCCGAGGCCGGGGTGTGGCAGAGCGGGGGAGCCGAGGAGTAGGACGCCTGGTTCAGCGAGGAGAGCTGGGAGAGCCGTGCGCTCGGAGAGGAGCTCGACAGCCCGTCCGATCGGTCCTGTGCGTGGGGGAAAACACATGAGTTTCGTGCAGATACATCATCATGATGACCGTTCTGAGGTGCATCATAAAAAATAGCTTAATAAACATCTAAAGGATGATTGCAAAGTGTGCAAAATTCATCCTGCCATTACTGATGTTGATCTCAGTAACCTATGAACAATTTAGTCTATTTTAAGATTGCAATTATTTTTAAGTTTCCCATAGTAGTGTTAATATATATAGCTAATAAAATAGCTTAATAAAAATCTAAAGGAACGACTGCAAAGTGTATTCATCATGCCATAACATGCTCCTGATTTCAGTAAGTGCAACGAAAAATATGGCCAATTTAAGATAGCAATTATTTTTAAGTTTTGAATATATAATTAAATATACACTGTAAAAAATAAATTAAAAATCATGATTTGTTACCACAACATTTTTGCCTCTGTCAAGTCAACTTGGATAATTTATGTGGATCGGATAACATAATATTTCGAGTGGTTGATTAAACCAATCTCCTTCATCGTATTAACACATTTTTAATTTTTTTTATTTCAATGAACTTAAGATTTTAAGGCGAACAGGTTAATTACTTTAAGTTAAACCAACAAAAATGTTTCACAGTGTAGGACTGTTTGTCTTGTTATTAGCACAATTTATTACATTTACATGTCAAGTGTTCCTGGAAAGATTGTATATTAATTTGATTAGTTTAAATGATATATTCAAGGTATTAAATTAGTCGTCGTTAATTATACTAGCCTATTATTAATTATAACCATAACCTAATGCAATGTTTTGATGCGGCTCCAGAAATAAGAGTGTTTTCCTGTAGCAGGTCTGAATGATTCTCCCTGTTTTAGACAGTTAATAGATCCAATTAATTCAGGATTACACGCGTGTAAAAACACGAAGGGCTAATCTAATTTCCTTTTTGGTGCTTCTATAATCTTCCCTTCTCTTTTTGCAGTTTCTCGGATATTTTTTGTAAAAAAAAAACAAAAAAACGATTGCAATGTAATTTTACAGAGAATCGTTTTATTTGTATTCACATTTATTAGTTTTATTTGTTTCATTTTATGTGCATGCATTAATTTGATTAGTTTTACTTTTATTTCGTAGCGGGAATATTCACGCGCCAGTTTCTCCAGCTCGGAATGAAACGCGTCGCTCGCGAGAATAAACCAAGCCGAAGTTTCTGAGTTTAATGATTCATTCCCAAGTCACTGTAAGACAAAGACCAGCCTGTTATCTTCGCTTAGACCGATGGCAGCATGTGACATATTTCCAATGAAACACTCACTTTATCACACACACACACTCAATAACACAGATCGCGCTCGCGCTTCTATGCACGCTCATCTCAGCTGATCTCACATGACAATCTTCTCAATGATGATCCCTCAGATCTGAGGAGGATCTTCTCTCGAGTTGAACTCACCATGCTCGAGTAGGTGTGGACCAACATCTGCACACACACACAACTGCTCCAAAGCGCCTGAGATTCGCGTTAATAGAGTCACTAAAGGCCCGGGATCACAGATCCATCAACTCTCCTGAAGCTGTACATCAGACTGGCCCTGTTCATCACACACACCAGCTCTTATAGCACTGGGGGGAGGGGGAGGGGGGACACCTTAAAGGGACATTAATTAATTACTCCAAATTAATTCAGTCTGATTGGAAAAATCCATTTTCACTGGTTTGTTGCGGGTTAATGGTTCGCCAAAACTTTATTGATAATTGTTTTACATTTTAGAAATTTTATTTAGTTAAATATTGTTTTTGTTTATAAATGTGATACAGTACTTTTTTATCACGTGACTATCTAAAGCAATAGGTCTATAGCAAAACTTCTGGTAAAATTTTATTTTTCAAGTGCCATTGATGTTACATGTATTAACCATAGTAATAACAGTAAATCATGCATAATTACATGCAACTAACCCTCAACCAAACCCTAATCCTACTCTAACCCTTTAGTAATGTTGTTAATTATTATTACGTAGTACTTAAATGTATAATTACATTGTAACAATGACACCTTAAAATAAAGTGTAACCAAACTTCGTTTTCACAGTAAAAAAAATAAAATAAAAATTGGGTTTCTGTAGCCAGACCTACAGCTGAGAGGATGATAACAGTACCTGTAAGCAGTAAGGCTCTGTCTTGGTCCGGGATTTCCACAACATGATTCTGGAGAAAGAAAGTTCGTCCTTTGTTGATGTGAAGACGAGAGAGAAGAGACTCTGAGTCCTGCGAGAGATGAGTGAGAGACACCGCAGAGACACGCGAGTTTTACTGACAAAACACACACACACTATAGAGTTATGAGAGAGAGAGGGGGGGGGGGGGGGGGGGGAGAGAGGGAGGGGAGAGAGAGAGAGTGAGTGGAGGGGGGGAGAGAGAGAGGGGGGGTGAGAGAGAGAGAGAGGGGGGGGGTGAGAGAGAGAGAGAGAGAGAGAGAGAGAGGGAGGGGAGAGAGAGAGAGAGGGAAGAGAGAGAGAGAGAGAGAGAGAGACAGAGAGAGAGAGAGAGTGTGTGTGTTTGAGAGAGAGAGAGAGAGAGAGAGAGAGGCTGATGGGAGGAGGATAAACTTGTGTGTGTGAGACTAAAGTGATCCTGATTTTGTCTGGAATGGTAAGAGAAGAAAACGGCTGTATTTTTCATTTCTACTATTTTTGGATGATGGCTGAACAAATGACCCACTCAAAAAAAGCAAAGAAAAAAAGCCTTTTTTTTCCAAGATTTATGCATTTCAATTAATATTGAAATCCATTAAATTGAATATTAAAAGTTCCATTTAAATTAGTAAAAAAAAAAAACAACAAGAACATCAACATCTAGGGGTTAATCTTTTTTTTTTTTTTGCAATCTTAGTGGAAATGGGCCATTTCGTTTTTGTAATTCGTATTCATAAAAGAAAAGAAAAGATGTTTAAATCTAAGTTTAAGATTTATACTAAATGTTTTATTAAGCTGTTTTTTTTACTCATTTAAAATTCTTAATTCATAATATGTATGATTATTCAATTTCAAATATTTAAGTGTATGATCAATAAGCCATCACAACACCTTTTCCATTACTTGAACTCATCAAATTTAACCAACTTCAACTTAATTTTTTTAAGTTATACAAGATTCAACTATTAGATTTTTTTAAATGAGTTGAACGTGTTTGTTATTAATTTTACAATTGTTTTGTTTAACTGTTTAATTAATGAACAAGTGAACAATAAAAACACACTCAAGCAAGTCACAGGATTTAATAATACTCTATAATTCAGATCTCTATTGATCTTCTCAATTTATCATCATTATTATTATTATTTGTCTATTACCTTCAATCAGCGTGATGTGGTTATGAAGAGCCAAAACAGTGTCATGTGACCAGAACTTCGCTGGAATGGCATGACATTGAGGTGCAATTGATTTTTCAAGCAGTAACAAACCAAAACATTGTTCTAAATCAATTATTAATGTCAATTGTTTGACAAAAAATGCTATAAATTAGTGAAATATTATTATAATGTAAATCATCTGTTCTCCATGTGAATATACAGTAAAGTGTCATTTATTCCTGTGATCAAAGCTGATGTTCAGCATCATTACTCCAGTCTTCAGTGTCACATGATCCTTCAGAAATCACTCTGATCACATTTATGACTATTATCAATGTTCATTTTTATGTGGACTTTTTGATGCCTTTATTTTTCAGGATTCTTTTCAGGAAAAAATGCAAAATATATATATATATTTTTAATTATAAACGTAATAGTGATTTTACCCTAAAATGTTCATGATTAATAATAAATCCTCATTGTGCAAATTTGATGATGACGTGTGTTTCTACATGATCCCTGTCTGTCTGTGAGCGACTCTAGACTGCTGTGAGGACGCCACCTGCTGGACACACAGGTCACTCACACATGACAGTCACTCCCAGGGACATTTCTATCAGGATTTGCTCCTGATGAATCCGGGCCAAGCGCCGTACTCCACAAGCTGAGCTACTGGATCAAAACAATGCATAAAATAACACTTCAAAAGCAAAAATATTTTTATTCAATATTCTGGATATCCTTCGACCGCAGAGTGTATTTTTAATGTGACAAAGGCAAACATGTCAATACAGTAAGTGCTTATTATATAGTCTTATTGGACTCCAGCAGAGTTCTGCTGAGCCGAGGCATTCCCTGAGGAGATGCTGTGTTCCTGAGCAGCTCCCGGATCTCCTGGAGACACGCCGGACTCTGCCGGGCCACGACACACAGAACCTCCTCCAGAACCTCATGAGAAGCTCGGTCCGAGAGACGCCCGCCGGGTCCCAGCCGAGCGAAGAGGTTCTGGAGCCACCGCTCGTCCCGGATCAGGCCGGTTATCCAGGACTGGACCCGGACACAAGCGGCCAGAGCCTGCAGACTGAGCCTCCACAGCTCTCCGGCCTCTCCCCAGCACTCCTCCCACAGGACACTGATCCGGGCCGCTTCCCGGGCCGGTCCCGACTGCACCGCGCTCAGCAGGAAACCCAGAGCCGAGGAGAAGAAGCGCCGCTGGCCCGGTTCAGGCTCTGCAGGGATTCAAGGAAACCATTAGGAACAGGTTTGGGATATTTGTGCATTTTCTGTATTTTTAGATTTCCAAAACCTTTGCTGTAGTCTATTTATATACAGGGTTTTTCCTGCATAGAGAATTATGAGGCGGCCGCCTCCGTCAAATTTCGTGCCGCCTCCGGCTCTCGACAAAACTCGGACAGACAGTCATGGTCAGATACACTTTTTCCACCGTGACGGTTCTGTTGCGGTTACCGCATGTGTCCATTCTCAGTCAAACCGTATAGTGCTGCTGCTGCGCGCGGATAAGTAATAAAAACATTCCATTCCAATTAATCGAGGGTGGATGACAGATAAATAATTTTGTGTTGAGTTTGTTGAAAGACACGGAACTCTCATCACGGTAAAACGCAATGAACGTGCATCACTCTACTTTCGTTTTCCTGAATGCCATCAAGATTGAAACCGAGACTGATTTCATAGCAGTTCAATAAACAAATAGTTAAAATTAAGTCATTTACATTTTAGACGCAATGACTGTTTTTGTTCTGTTTCAGCAGCGAAAATAATTCCAAACAAAGATCACAGCAGAACAACCGCAACACTCACAGCAACACTTCAGCCATGTTTCATCACTGAATGATTCAGCGTTTTGAACGAATCGGTTGAGTCAAAGATTCAATTACCTATTCATAAACTGCCTCATTCGTAATGAATCAGCCTTTTGAACGAATCGTTTGAATGAATGACTCAATGACTCGCTCATTAAGACGGTCGCCTGCCGCCTCCTACTGGTGTTTTAGTTTCATAAAGTATCATTCTTTTCAACATTCCTTATTTGTATATTCAAAAATATTTAAAATAATCTAATTTAATAAAGTTATACTTTTTCCAATGTAAATTATTTAGTTTGATTGGAAACAGCCTAATGCCTTATTTTAATTGAATGTATTGATTAAATTTAAGAATTTGAAATGAAAGATGGAGCAAACAAAAAATGAAAAATAAAACCTTATAAAGGTACAAAAAATTATTCTGTTTTCAAACAGTGATGTAATGAAACATTGACAATTTAAGTTTGAATGGAGTAAAGCCTCTGTTAAGGATATTAAGGAAATGTAATTTTGCCAAAAGAAGAACTTTTATTTTAAATAAATGTTCATTTATAATTAGCCAACTTCAGTGTGATATGTAGCCATATTATCATGCTTAACACTGAAAATTTGAATAATTATAATGTGGTGATCAGATGCAGATATCTAAATCAAAGAATATGGGCGGTTTGCGGGTGGATTTTTTTATTTTTAACAGTGGATTTGGGTGACTCAAAGTGCACCAGATTAATGAATTTATCTTTAAAATATACAAAAATTTCTTCCGGGGGGGCATGCACCCGGACCCCCCTAGGGGTACAGGCCCCACCCACAAAAATAATGCCGAAAAACACATTAGGCTATATGATGATCTATGAAAAATAACATTTAATTATTTAACATTTAACATTAACATTATTAACATTTGTTATTATTAAAATACATTATTAGGATTTTACCACCTCCGCCTCATTTTGCGCCAGGAAAAACCCTGATATAAATATATCACTTAAAGTTACTTTTTATAAACTCTAATACTTGTTAAAATGTAGTCTTGTGGTATTTAAAATTTACATTTAAATAAATAAATGAATAATAATAATTTAAATAACAAACATTTATCCGTTATCAGTCATAACCCAAATTAACAAGCAATGTCTAACGCTCACTTAAAGTTGCCTTTTATAAATACTAATAATTTAATAACACTGTTAAAATGTAATATTGTAGTATTTAAAATTTAAACAAATGTCTAAATAAAATAAAATAAATAATTTTAAATAAATATTTATCGGTTATCGGTCATAACACAATATTGTTTGTGCATTTTCTGTATTTTTACATTTCTAATGCACTAATAATTTAATTACACTGTTAAAAGTAATCTTGTAGTATTTCAAATTAAAAATTATTTTAAATACATTTCTTATTTCTAAATAAATGTAAAAAAATTATTTTAAATAACCATTTATTTGTTATCAGTCATAACAATTTAACAAGCAACAATAAGCAGGTTTTGGATATTTGTGCGTGAGCATTTTCCATATTTTTATATTTCTAATACCTTTGCTGTAGTCTAATGCTCACTTAAAGTTACTTTTTATAAACAATAAAGATGAAAAACCTAAGCCAAACGTGTCTGTGTGGACATGGTAACAATAAATCTATGAAATTATACTTTGAGAGTGCGGTTTTTCATCTTTATTTTTGATAACTTCTTTATTACTCGCACACATTAATGATTTGGGAGTTGAGCACGCCTGTACTATTTAAAATACAAAAAATTATTTCAAATTAAAATAGAAATACATTTCTAAATAAAATAAAATAAATAATTTTAAATGACAAACATTTATCCGTTATCAGTCACAACCCTAATTTTCTTTTTTCTTTTTACATTATTATTATCATTTTATATATTATTATTTTATATTTTATTTATATCTGAATATTGTACCAGTATTTTATATATTTATATTTTACATTTAATATTTTAATGCATTCCTAAACACATTTTAAAGATGTATTTACAGTCAAAACAAAATTCCTTTAATTACTTACTACTAATTTCTGCTCTTATTGTAAATGTTTCATTGGTGGACATTATTCATAAAAAACAGAAACAGTTATATTCATATTCATAACATTCCTTCATAATCTGTATTGTGAAAAGCGCTATATAAATAAAGTTGAAAGTTGATAATGCATTAACTTGCTCTGCCTTTAAAAATTAATATTTTGAATTAGATTTTATTTTTAAATGTTGTTTTCATTTTAATTTTAGTTAGTTTTAGTAATTTTGTTATGCGTTTTTTTGTATTATTTTTTTTGTTTAGAGTTTTTATTAAGATTTAGTTTTAATTTATTTTAGCACTTAAACTAAACAAAAATAAATAATGTCAGCTGAAATAAAATAAGTGTCATTTTTTAAGTCATGACAATGTCTTTTTAAGGCTTTAACTTAAGTTAAATATTATAAACCTGCCAAGCAAACTTACCTTTTTACTTAAAACCTCTATATGAAACTCAGAATTGTTCAAATGAAACGGTACATCCCTCTAACTGAGCCAACAGTACCTGTGGACGCGGACTTCAGTCGACCAATCATGAGGCCCAGAGTGCAACAGTTTGCTGTGAAGACCAGGAGGCGTGGCTTATGAAGAAGAACAGGAAGTGCTTCGCTCAGTAGTTTCTCCAGAGCCAGGAAACAAGGATCATTCCTGAGAGAGAGAGAGAGCGAGAGAGAGAGAGAGAGCGCGTGTGTGTGTGTGTGTATGTTAAAACACTGTGGCATCAAATGTTCAGGAATGTTCTAATTTGTTACATTGTTCATTTAAATTTATGTTATAATATTTAAAGGTGCAGTGTGTAATTGTTAGCGGCATCTAGTGGTGAGGTTGTGAATTGCACCCAACAGAAGTTACGGTGGCTGACAGGAAGTGATGTCATCTGAGACAGCGGAGAGTAGCCAGTTAAGCAATGAGCTTTCATTACAAAGATAAATTAAGAAATTAGGTTTACTTAATTATTCAGTAAAACGATGTTATTGCGAATATTATTGTCACCTGTTCATCATTGTGTCAGTGTTTTATTCGCTGACTTTAGCTCGCTTCTTATCACGAAGAACAGTGAGGAAGCGCGTTTGTCCGCTCAGGGCCACCGTAGAAACATGTCGATGTAAGCGGACCCGCGGTGTGTGTAGAGAAATGCTCATTCTAAGCTAATAAACACATAACGCTTCATTACGTAAGGTCTTTATACACCACTGAAAACACAGTTATGAATATGATATCGCATTTCTGTCAACAGATCCTCCTAATATTACACACTGCACCTTTAACTGAGCGAGTTCTGCTCGGTGTTTACCTGACTCGCTCTGGCTCTGTGACGGCGAAGTTGAGTAAAGCTGAACACGCGGTTTCGAGACTCGGGTCTCGGGTCACCGTCTTCCCGCTCTGACCTTTCAACGACCCCCAGCCTTTCCTCAGAAAACCCAGGAGCAGAGCTGGAGTCTCCAGAGAGAGAAGAACCCGTCGAGGCTCGTCTTCAGCCGAGAGGTGACACAGCGCTGGGAGGAGATATCTAGGAAAGAGCATTTAGACTTGATGTTGTGTTCAGACTCTACTAGAACAGGTTTTCCTGCTTGAATGTTGATTATTCTCCTCATATTCTCCATTGTTGCGGCTCCTCTCTTCCCAGTCTGTCAGTAATGCTCTGTTTAGTTCCTGTCTCTATGAAGCCCCTCCTTCTGAAAAGCACACTGTGCTCTGATTGGTCGGCTGGAGCAGTGTGTTGTGATTGGTCGAGCGCTTTGAGTGTGTTTGGGAAATGTCCCGCCCCCTTAAAGGGGTCATATAATGCCATTTTTGTACAAGCTAATATGATTCTTTAGGGTCTAAATTAAAAGTTTGTAATATACTTTAATTAAAAATTCTCATTAGTATTGTAAGAAAACACTAATTTTACCTGCTCAAAAACAGCTCTGTTTTCAGCACGCCGTTTCAGTGCATACAGCTTTAAATGATAATGAGCTTTGCTCACCCCGCCCCTCTGTTCTGTGCGTACACCGTTTCTAACACAATAACCACGCGTTGTTCATTTTAAACGTGGGATTATGAATTATATTGAGAAGGTCGTACATAGAAAACATGCCGTAATGTACCTGAGTGTAAACCTTAGATGCATTCATCATGAAGCGTGCAGCAAGGTTTGCAAATTTGCAAAGATTAATATAAATACTAATATAAAGGTTAATAAAACATTACACTCACATTTTCTGGAGGTTCAGCAGGAACACGTTGGTACCGATCCGTTTTTTTCTCGTTTGTAACGCTGTCTGATGTGAAATGATTCGCGCAAACATGAAAGCATGGACGATCGTGGGGAATCCCCGTGAGGGAATCCCCGCGTCAATCCTTTGATCCTCGCTTCAAAAACAAAACTCTTCAACGGCTCGGATTTAGGAACATCCAAATGACTGCTGTGTTCCTTATTACATCTAAGAACAGAACACCACAATCGCTTAGACGCCATTCTGCTCCAGCATATCCACAATGGCGGACTACTATGATGACAGCTGTCACAGCTCACTCAGGGCGGGTCTTGTGTTGCAACACAGCTGTCAATCACAATCGTGGGAGGGGCGTACGATCTTATGACGTCACACGGTCGAACGGCTTGATTTCAGAGAGGGTCAAACATATAAGGAGATTAAAACAAAACCACTGGATGGATTTTTATCATAATAGGATGGTTGTGTACAGGCACTGCCAACACACATTTCAGTGCAATCAACTTGTAAAAGTGCATGTACCATTATATGACCCCTTTAACATAACCGCCAGTTTAACACACTACTAACTAACTCAACCAGGCCCCGCCCCTTTATTCTGCGCATGAATTATTATAATGAGGAATATTGTGACGTGTTCGTTCCCGGAAGAAACTCAAGATACAATGGAGGCGTTTCAGGAGTTCAGGAACACTGACACTGATATAGAGAAGAACTGGAGATTATTCATGATCAAACAGCAACACTACACACTAAAGATGAAGATGGGAAATAGCATAATTTAAAGAAAAGGCTCGTCTCTCTTACCTAAGAGCAGCGTCTCTGCTCCAGGTCGCATCATGTGATCTGTTGCTCATGGACATCTGTGACATCCAATCAGAAAGCCCCTTTCCTTCCCCCCCTCCCTCAAAGTGACTTTTCGCATAGCCAACGAGGAAAGGCAGGAGCTCAATGACGTCGTCCTTCAGACACGAGGTTTCTTCAGCAAGCCAAGCACAGAGCGAGCGGAACGTGGCGAACAGAAACGGGTCGGCGTAGGCGCTCTCTTCCACCTAAACGAGACACATTTTATAACATGAAAACATGCTATAAAAGTACATTTCCTTTCAATTTAACTTAGAATATTCTTCAAACTAAATTCCAATAATTTAATAATAACATGAAAACATTTTAAGTACATTCCCATTCAAAATTCAAATAATTTTATAACATGAAAACATTTTTTTAAAGTACATTTCCATTCAATTAAACAGAATATTCTTCAAACTAAATTCTAATAATATATATGGGAACACTTTATTTTAAGGTGACGTCGTACTTCCTATTGTAATAACAGTAAATTATGCATAATTACAAGAAACTAACCCTAAACCGATGTAGTTAAATAATTAATAGTTAATCAAATTAATTATTTGAAGTAAGTACAATGAAATCAACTTAAAATAAAGTGCAACCATATACAGCATATACACTACCATTCAAAGGTTGGGGTTTTTAATGGAAAGAAATTAATACTTTTATTCAGCAAGGATGCATTAAATTGATCAAAAGTGACAGTAAAGGCATTTATAATGTTACAAAAGATTTCCATTTTTAAATAAATTCTGTTCTTTTGAAATGTATTCATCAAAGAATCATGAAAACACATATATGATGAAGCAGCACAACGGTTTTCAACACTGATAATAATCATAAATGTTTCTTGAGCATCAAATCCTCATATTAGAGTGATTTCTGAAGGATCATGTGACACTGAAGACTGGAGTAATGATGCTGAACATCAGCTTAGATCACAGGAATAAATTACACTTTACTGTATATTCACATAGAGAACAGCTGATTTACACTGGAGTAATATTACACTGTTTTACTGTATTTTTGATCACATAAATGCAGCCTTGCTGAGCAGAAGAGACTCTTTTAAACACATTAAAAAAATCTCCCTGACCCCAAACTTTTGGACGATGACATGCATGTTTAACCCTTGCATTCGCACCTGTTTCAGATAGTACATCTCGGCAGAGAAGGCCTCCTTCAGAACTCCTAAGACCTGCCGGCTCTGTTGAAGACTCAGGCCAGCGATGGCCGTCAGTGGCGGGGCAGGATTTGACGGCGCCCCCTGTGGCGGGGCAGGATTTGGGGCAGGACTTGACGGCGCCCCCTGTGGCAGGGCAGGATTTGGGGCAGGACTTGAGGGGGCAGGACTCGACGGCGCCCCCTGTGGCGGGGCAGGATTTGGGGCAGGACTTGAGGGGGCAGGACTCGACGGCACCCCCTGTGGCAAGGGAGGATTTGGGGCAGGACTTGAGGGGGCAGGACTCGACGGCGCCCCCTGTGACGGAGCAGGACTTGAGGGGGCAGGACTCGATGGCGCCCCCTGTGGCGGGGCAGGATTTAAGGGGGCAGGACTCGACGGTGCCCCCTGTGGCGGGGCAGGACTCGACGGCGCCCCCTGGCTGCAGGCCTGCTCCATCGCCGCCTCCATGATGCGATAGCATGCGGTGAGCGTGTGCTGGAGCTGCGGGTCGATCTCAGTTCCCGGCGACTCTTCTAAACCCATCCTCACCTCCACACACGCCCGGTTCACCAGCAAACAACAGAACTTAGGCGGCCCCGTTGACTCCCATCCGAACAGATCCAGAAGGCAGGCGGATGCCACTAAAACTGGGCCTAAATGCTCCTTACTGATTTTTCCCTGAACCAAAGGCCGGAGTGAACCCCATAGACGACCCACAATCTCCTTAAGCACCTGGTTTTCCGACTCGATCCCGGGAGGAGGGAGAAACAGTGGGATATTTGTGCACATCGTTAATCGGGCATGTTTGGAAGCCTGGGAGAAGTTTTCCGCGACGATACCCAACAGCGAGAGCAGATCAGACGAGTGTTTATCCCAAGCTCGCAGTCTCGCACTGGAAGATAACATGAGTCCCAATAACGGAAGGCCTTTATCATGGCTAAGAGTTTGATTTTTGAGTACGGCTCGAGTTAGAGCCGGAATGGCTCCGCGTGTGAGAAGCTGATCGGGACCTTGCGGTAAAGCACATACAGCGCTTAATACCTGGTAGCAGTCGCAAGCTAACGCCTCATCAAGGGCGTTCTGGGAATCTGTAGCACTTTGGGATCCGGAGATGCTCTTGGATTCATTTGCTCTCTCGGGCCGGGTGGGTCCGTTCTCCACAACGCTCAGGATCAGAGGGATTGTGCTGAGAAGCTGTGGATGCGCGACCATGCTAGCATCCGTGCTGAGAGCCGCCAGTAGAGCCGAGCCCAGAGAGATCAGGTCCTGCGGGGGTAACCCGGACCCGTCTTCACCCCGGAACGCTGTGACCAGAAGACGAGCGGGAAGATTCAGGCCGACCGCTTCGAAGATCCGATGGAGAGTCCCGGAGTCCATCTGTCCGGCCGGACACAAGCGCGTGATCTAAACGCACAAGAGAAAACTACTTATGTTTCCACTCAAAGTTGTGAATTTAAACCCTCATCCTTCCCTCGGGTCATTTTGACCCGGAATGAATTTTTAATTCATCTGAGGGGTCCAAGATTCTAGGACTTAAATGTTGAATGAATTTTTTTTTTTTTTTTTGGATTCAAGGAGTTTTGTGGTTGAAGTTTAAAAGAAGTAACAAATCCTTCCCTTGCGGGTCAATTTAGGATTGAATGGAATGCAAGGAATGCTTTAGTACACATAGAAAAACCTAATAATGCTCAAAATACTAGCTAACTAAAAATAATAAAACTTCACCAAAAAACTATTGTATAATGTCTACATGTGTATCTGAACGCATACTGAAGAGAAACTGACTTTAGGACCCAGAGGAACTGCTCATTCGCTCCATATAGAGATATAAGGCCATCTAGAGTCATGAATTATCATCTTATATTATTAGTTTTTCCACAAGAGGTCGGGAGACACCCAGTGTAAGATATTTTGAGCTGAATTAAAAGGGTCATGCATGAAATTGTGAGTTATTTTGAACTTAAGTTGAAAGAATGTGAGGGATGTGCCTAAATTACTGTTTATTTATTATTTATTGATCAAATCTAGTATTTTAAAGGTAAATAAAAGAAAAAAAATACACAAATCTCCAAAAAATTGCATTAAAAATAGAAAAAATATGATCAAAATGAAATAAAATAAGCTTTCTGGACAAAAAACAAACAAAAAAAGTATAATTTTAGTGCTTTCGGTCATTTTTGACCCGCGAAGGAAAGATGTGTTACAAAGTGTGAGATAAGGATGAAGGTTAACTTTGGAATATCGCATAAAACATTTAAAAATAAAGCAGCATTTCCATCTCATGTGTTCAAGAAGACAAAATCATGGGAAAATAAAAATGGAAGTCGCTGCAATCGGGCTCTTATATTCGCGGTGGACGAAACGTTCTCTTGCGTTCGGATGCTGGAGTTTGGGAAATGTTTATGGATGTGTTAATTACTATCTTTAAAGCATGAAAGGGAAGTAGTCTTCCCGATAGTGCCGTATATTCGAGTGAAACGCTTCTGGAACAAGAACAAATGTGGGCGGGGCTTGATTGTGTGGGGAATTGATTGGATGGTTGTGGTTTGCTATTGGCTGATCTAATGTGAGTGACAGGTTTCCCCGCCCACATCATCACAGAAGAGAAGGCCAATGAATTTAAAACAATAATGATGTGGATCGATAATGTAATGCAATGTTACATTAAATAATAGTAATTTTGATTTCATGGTGACTTTATATTAAATAGTGTGTGTGATGTCACATATATCAGCCATTGGCCACCAGAATAAAAACGATGCGGGTCGATCACTGATATGGATGAAGAGGATAAGCTGTTGTTTACCAGGAGCAGCGCTGCTAAAACGTGGCTGTCGTTCTTGGCATGAGTGAGAGTGTGCAGACAGCGCTCCAGAACCTCGCTCTGAGACCGAGACAGGCCACAGCCGGACCCTTCCAGGGCTTTGGGACCCGCGCCGGCCCGAGTCTGCGGGTCGAGATGACACCCGCTCTCTGCCATCTTCTGCTCCAACCTGTCAACAACCATTCACATCAGGAGATATGCTGTTAGCAACTACTTCAGACACTAGTCCAAGTGTATAAGCCCATGGTGCTTTAACACGGCAGATTCAGGACTGGAAAACGCCTGCGTCATATTCTCATAACAGGTGAGCAGGTCTAAGAGTTCACCTCAGGTTAAATCAGGCATTAAAAGAAAGAAAATGATGATAGAAAGTTGAAATTGTTGAAATGATGACATACTACATCGAAATTATGACAATTATTACTCTAAACCAAAATTATTACATTAAAGTCTAAATTAATTCATTAATTAATTAAGTCGAAATTACTCTATACTAAATCAAAATTATGACATAAAAATTCAAAATTACGACATAAAAAGTCTAAATAATGACATACAAAATCAAAATTGACTTAAAAAGTAAATTATAGAATCAAAAGGTCGACATTATGACATACTAAATCGAAATTATGACATTAAAAAGTCGAAATTACGACATACTCCGTCGATATTATTACTCAACAAGTCATTATGATAAAGGTCAACATTTCAAATTTTTTTAAAGGTCGTAATTGTGACTTAATATATCAGAATTTCACCTAAGCATGTTATAAATTCGACTTGATTTCATTATTTCGACTTTTATCTCATAATGACTTAATATTTTGAGTTTTTCATAATTTTGATTTATGACTCAATTAGCAGGTTATTAACAGGTTTAAGAGTTTAACGTTACGTCAGGTTATCACAGAGCTGTAAAGGCAAATGACGGTTGTTTATGTTATTATTGTTGAATTATAAAGAACTAATACGATAAGAGTCGACTGACTGGCGAGCACACATAAAGCTAAACAAATTTTAAAACCATATTCAACACATATGTATGTTTTGAATTATACTTACTTGAGTAAATCAAATCAAAAAGCCATGAATTCATACCATATGCAGTGAACGAGGCAGGATTACCGCAAACACACGTTGAAGCTAGTACGTGGTGGAGACGGAAAACCTCGCGAGACATAACGCGAGAGTACGCGCTTTCAAAATAATAGTATACGGTAAAGCAAATGTGTGCACATCATTTTGCAAATAATATTCAGAATTGTGTATTACCAACATTAGAAATGAAAAATCTCAGTTTCATTATGTTGCATTATAATACAAATATTAACATTAATATTACCAAAGATATATAACATAGGATAAATAAATATTAATTAATTAATTAATTAAATAAACTAAAAAGAAAGCGTAGTGATACTGAGTGAACATAATGAAGGAATATATAGTACAAATAATAATTTAATTAATAGTACAAAAAACTTATAATTAATTCATTACTTAATAAAACGTTTAATAAATTTAAAAAGAGAGAGAATTTTTTTCAAGGAAAAAATGTTTAAATATGTCAATTTGGTGAATAAAGATGAGTTTTCAGGGATGCAATTGACTACAGGGGGACTTTAAAGGTATCTCATGAAACAGGAAATGACGCATTAAGTGATGGCTGACGCTCATCTGTTTGAAACTGAATGGGAGCGAGTGCAGAAGTCTCGCATTCATGTTTAGCATTTTTTTATGGTTAATAACGCGACAAATAAACTACCCAAGCAGCAGGAGCAACGTCAATACTCAGTGAGTTTCTACACAAAGTTTGTGTTCCGAATTTGAAGCGCTGAACTCTGTGTTATGTTTATCCATTCATAAACCAGCGCCATTGTGTGTCTGGTTTCCTCAGAAAAGACGAAATTATGACATTAAACCAAAATTATTATATTAAAGTCATAATTATTACATTTAAAAGTCGAAATTATTCTATACTAAATCAAAAGTATGACACAAAATAGAAATTGACGTACTAAATCAAAATTCTGACATAAAAAGTCAAAATTACGACATAAAAAGTCTAAATAATGACATACTAAATCAAAATAATTGACTTAAAAAGTCAATTATAAAATCAAAAGGTCAACATTATGACATTCTAAATCGAAATTATGGCATTAAAAAGTCGAAATTGCGACATAACGTTACTCGAAGTCATTATGATAAAATGAGTCACGATTTCAATTTTCGAGGTAGTAATTAACACTGAATATGTCAGAATTTCGCCTAAGTATGTTATAAATTCGATTTTATCTCATTATTTCGACTTTTATCTCATAATGATTTAATATTTTGAATCTTTCAAAATGTCGATTTATGACTAAATTAGCAGGTTAACAGGTTTAAGAGTTCAGGTCAGGTTTAATTACAGAGCTATAAAGGGAAATGATGGTTGTTTATGTTATTGTTATTGACTCTGAAGCGCTCTCTGTGTGCAGATGTCCACTGCGGTCCCTCAGAAGGGCCCGGGGCCCGGCGTGGGTCTGCCTGGCCCTCAGCAGCAGCAGCTGAGAGAGATCTCACCTGTGTACCTGTGTCGCATCGGCCAGGAGACCGTGCAGGACATCGTCACGCGCACCATGGAGATCTTCCAGATCACGCGCGCCACTCAGGTGAGAAGAGCCGCTCACCCGAGACTCACTCATCAGACCATGAGGACATCAAGACGATCGCTGACACACAAGAGAAATAGCATGCTTTCATAACTGTGACATTTGAAATTTTAATAAGAAGGGAAATTATGACATACTACATCGAATTTATGACTTAAAAAGTTGAAATTATGACAAAAAGTTAAAATATGCAATCAAAATTATATTAAAAGTCATTATTATAACATTAAAAATTCAAAAAAGTTATAATTATGACAATCAAAATGGCAAAAAAGTAATAATTATAACGTTAAAAAAGAAAAAAACTTGAATTTATGACATACTACATCGAAATTATGACATATTAACAAAATTAAGTCATAATTATAACATCAGTCAAAATTGACAAAAAGTTAGAAATTATGACAATCAAAATTGTGATATTAAAAAGTCATTTTTAAAACATTGAAAAGTAAAAAATTATGACATTCAAAATTGACATACTAAATCGAAATTGACTTAAAGTCATAATTATGACAAAAAATATAATTATAATAAAAAATTAATTCACATATCAAATCAAAATGATCATATTGAAGTCAAAATTATGACAAAAAATCTAAATTGATAACATTTTTGAAATTGATATAATAAATCGAAATTATGATTTTAAAAAGTACATATAAAAGTCAAAATTGACACTTAATCAAAATTGATATGAAAAGTCATTATAACATTAAATAATCAATTTTATTGACAAAAAGTCAAAATTATGAGCTAAAAAAGTCATTAATCGAAGTGATATAAGTCAAAATAATGAGAGAGTACAGGGTTTTTCCTGGGTCAAAATTGGTCTTCGGTGGTGGCTGACCGTCATGGTCATCCACACACAGCAAAGAGTACCCTAGTACCCACATGATCCACAAGCCCAATATTGACAATAAATGTTACATTTAAAATAAATACAAAGAAACAGGTTGTGATTTTTTTCTTATCCTATTTATTCATGGAAAAATGATCACTGTCACGCGAGTAAAAGAAAGCGATTACAACTTATTTTATATCTATACCTTGATGTTTGTTTCTTTTGTTCCTCGTTGTTAATATTTGGTTGTTCATTCTTTTTATTTTCTTTTTTGGGGGGGCCATCATAGGGGTGGGCGATATGCCAAAAATATCATCACAATTTTTTTTTTCAGGAAAATCACGATTCACGATTTTATCACGATTCTTTTTATATTTTGTTTTTACTATTTTGTGACTGAGCATTACAGCCAAACTAATGTCCATATTTTAAAAAACAAAGCCTTAGGTAACAAAAAACAAAACAAAATGGCAGACAGGGGCAAAGATAAAAATATTTGTCATTATTTTCTTTGTTATTAAATATTAAGATCAAAGATACACATTACATATACACAACTTAATATACAAATTAAATAAACAGTGCTTTATGTTTTCAGCTACAGGTGTATTTAAAGGGGGGGTGAAATGCTCATTTTCACTCAATCTCCTGTTAATCTTGAGTACCTATAGAGTAATATTGCATCCTTCATATCTCCAAAAAGTCTTTTGTTTTAATATATTTTTAATTGAAAGATTGACTGTACCGAGTCTTTCCGGAAAAAAAACGAGCGGCTGGAGGCGGGCCGTGTGGGCGGAGCTAAAGCTGTGCTAACGCGCCGAGCTAACAACACACAGAGACATTTGTTCAACAGTTTTACTCACTGTTCCAACGCACGACCGCGAACCTTTATCATTGTGACTGCTCGATCCTTAAGCATTAGACGATCTGCAAATCCGTCGATCTGGGCTTTGTTTATAAAACAATCATCGTCGAAATGCAGGGAACAACAGTCTTACACAACTCCGTTTATGCTCAGGAAAACAAACTCCATCCACTGGTCCCTTAACGCCGGGTTCTTTGGGAATCTGTGCAGGGTTGTCTTGCCCTGGCAACCAAAAACACACTTCTTTGGTGACATTGACTTCCCAAAAGCCGGGCAGGGCGCATTGATGGCGAACTGCTTTCGCTCTCTTGCTCTGGTCTACGAGTGCGCGCGCGCCCGCGATCTTACCGGAGAGGTGCCCTTAGGACCCATATAAGGAAATTCCGCTCTATCTTACGTCAGACAGAGCCATACTCGAAAAAAACTTTCCGAAACTTGTGACAAACCGGAAGGAGTATTTTTGGAACAAAAATACTCCTTCAAACGTACAACTTAGGTATAATATAATATAAAAATATAACAAAACAAAAGACTTTTTGGAGATATGAAAGATGCAATTGCATATGAAGGATGCAATACGTCCTTCAAACGTACAACTTAGTTTTTGAAACTTTGTCCATGTTTAGCATGGGAATCCAACTCTTTATCAGTGTAAAAAACTCAGTATGCATGAAATAGCATTTCACCCCCCCTTTAACAATAGCGTTGAAGAAAGTAATTAAATTAACAAATATGAAAATAAAACAAAACATAGACTTCACTGTATAAATTATGCATTGATACTTATTAAAGCTACTTAAAGTTATCAGTCAATAGCAGTGAGTGATTTTCTCTTTGCATTTTGTTGTTTTATTAACATTAAAGGAATGGTTCTCCTAAAAATTCAAATTGTCATAATTTACTCTCTCAAGTTGTTTTAAACTCGAATAAGTTTGTTTCTTCTGTTAAAAATAGGAGTTATTTGGAAGAATGTGGGTAACCAAACAGTTGATGTACCCCAGTGACTTCCATAGTATATTTTTCTCCTTTGGAAGTCAATGGGGACCAGCTACTGTTTAGCCACATTCTTCAAAATATTAATATTAGAAAAATATTAGAAAATATTAGAAGGAAATTAATACAGGTTTGGAACAAGACAACATTAGAGTGCGTAAATGATGAGATAAGTTTTATTTTTGGGTGAACTATCCCTTTAAGGACAAGCGGCAGCTTGTTTACTGATGCTACTGTCTCTTTAAGAGTTGCGCGCAACGTGTCTAACGCATTTGACAAGCAGATTTACTAAATTTTCTCAAGTTTGCTTTCACTTTAGACATAACTGACTTTATGTAAACCTTGTGTGTATTTAACAGTATAAGCACAATAAGACTCGAAAGATAACTTATTCCAGTATCCAGGCGCTGTTAGACAGGCTTTTAGTGCATGTGAGCTTCACATGCACGCGCTGAGAAACGCACGCGTTGAGAACAGCGCATCAGCACGCGAATTAAATGTTTAACCGACAGGGCATTAAATCACATGCAAATTATGAACCTTTGTGAACTGCAGTGTCCTGTCCCTCGGCTCAAAGGAGTCATTAGGTCGCGAATCTGACTTTAGCGGACGTGTTGTGTGGGAAATTGGGAATCCTGGCTGTTATGACATCACGAAAGATTTGTCAACACACACAAAAACACTTCAAACTTTTTTTTTTTTTTGCGTTTATTTAAAGTTACGTCAGCTGCATGTGCGGAATGCTTGTCACAAGTTGTAAGAGAAGATAAGGCAAAAAATTTTTGACTGCAATTCACACCAGCGCTAATTCAGCAAAAATATTCTCCGAATGCACCGCGTGAAACATGGATTCGGTCTTCCGACCTTTAAGATCAGTTGATTTTGATGCGAGGGAGAGAGCAAAGACAGAACTGAAGACGGAGAGTGCGCGCGCGGGGGTGGGGCGCTGTGATCGTTCTCTCCGTCACTCCGGCAGTAGAGCCCGCTTCACTCACAAAACCCAATTACAGATCAAATAAGGCTTTGGTGGGACAAAAAATCGTTTTGGCGGCCGGCAAAAAATTTTCAATGTAGGAAAAACCCTGGAGTAGAAATTATAACTACACAAAGCTACACACACAAGCTCTTGAAGCTCCGCCCCTTGTGCCGGGAACAGCAGCTCATTTGCATTTAAAGGGACACACACAAAAACGGCGCGTTTTTGCTCACCCTCAAAAAAGTGACAATTTAAACATGCTATAAAAAATATCTGTGGGGTATTTAGAGCTGAATCTTCACACACACACTCTGGGGACATCAGAGACTGATTTTACATCTTGTAAAAGAGTCATTTCACCACCGCTTTAAAGTGTGGGAAACGGATGTACTGGAGCTGTGTTTCTCTCAGCTTCCCAATGGAGTGACGCAGAGTCAGGCTGCGTATCAGGATCGTTTCGGGAAGCTTCAGGAACACCTGCGTCAGCTGACTCTCCTCTTCCGGAAGCTGCGTCTGCTGTACGAGCGCTGTGTGGAGATGACCCCTGACCTCCAGGAGTCTCCGGCTGAGGTCAGTCTGACTGAACATGATGAGTGATGCACAAACACTGTTGTCGTGCGAACGAACGGCCAGAACGCATTAAAAGTGTTCTGTCTTCAGTTAAAACGGTGTTGTGTATAGTTAATAACTAATGATCTTTACAACGGAAGTGAAACAATCAATCAATAAAACTAACTTTATCTGGACAATAACTTTATTCTAGAGCTGCTGTAAAGCCTAAACAATCTCTGTTTGTAATCTCCTGTTATCACTGTAAAGCTGCTGGGAAACTCTATATTGTTAAAGCGCTGTATAAATGAAGGAGACTTGACAGATCATTCTGATAAACACTTGATCTGATCAGCCTCATAATTAATTTAATACATCTTATTTTAATTATTATTACTGTATTAGTAAACTATTTGTATTATTATATAGTATTTTAGATGCCATCTGCATTATCATCAAGGCCGCATTAATGCACGGGCTTACCTGGGCTGAAGCCCAGGGGCCTCCCAAGTTCAGGTTCATGATGAGCTGAAAAGGTCATATTGTTTTAACTTGTCAGATTTTGTCACTGTATGTCGCTAGTCGCTTGTGGAGTTGGTAGACAGTGCTGTCGCTCTAATGTTATTGTCATGGTGCGTTCACACCAAACGCAAAAAGAGCGTCTGGCGCGAGTGATTTCAATGTTAAGTCAATGCAACGACGCGTTTACGCGCATCTAGAGGTCCCGCGGCGCGAATGAGGCGTTAAGGCTGATTTATAAGACTACAGTTTATAAATTTATTTACGGTGCGTGTCCACTACAGCGGCAAAAGTTGCTGGCGGCCGCTGGCAACGCTGTAACGTCTCCGCTTTGGGGTGTGTCTGTTGCGAGTGTGTTTAATCTAAGTTTTTTTCAACACACGGACAGTAGCCTATAATCATCAGCGATGCACGCGATTACATTTAGAAATAGACAAGCTTTGTTTCCAAATGCACCAAGCAATGATCCTTTCAATTTTATAAACTTTTATAAACCCAGCCAATATAATCACAATGAACACATCCAAAATAAAATCTTTATAACAACTGCAAAGCGTCTAATTTGTAAACAAAATGATTTACGCACTAAATCCAGCATACACTCACTGAGACTGTCGACAGTTTCTTTTCCATGCATCATTTTATTATATCCATGTTTGTGGTTAGTTACAGTCAAGTCATAAGTCTGTGAAATCGCCCTCGAACTCTTCTGTCTTGCCTGCACTGCACTCCAGACGGTGACGGGAGCTGAGCTCCACTGAAGGCTTCTTTCCTATTTGTCGCTCGCGAAATTTAGTTGCTGTGTGTGGTTGTTAAATAAAGTGTCTTGTGTTTATGTGCTCAGTGATATGTTAATAACAATATTAAAATTGAAAACAGGTCTCGAAAGAAACTAATGCATTCTGTGATGTAGATTAGATATTACACTTTTTTTGAAATTAGACTCTATAAATCGAGGGGATGGGGGGGCCTACAAAACCTCTCAGCCCCGGGGCCTAACATTAGGTTAAGGCGGCTCTGATTATCATAATCAAAGAATGCATTTTAAATGTATTAAATTTAATTTATAGTTTAACCCTGAAAAATATTTTAATAGACATTTTATGATTTGTATCATATTTGATCCATCAAATCCAGTTTTTTGTCTCATATAGTCTGATATAGTGAGAATATGGAGGAAAAAACACCTCAATTTTAATCAGACACTCAAAAATATGCACTTTGCTGCAGATGCTTATATTTATATGAACAAAAATTAAATTATCAATATAATACGTGCCAATAATCTTTCTTAGTAAAACGATATTTAAAGGGTCATGAAACCCCCCTCTTTCAGCTCAAGTCTAGCTCACAATCTTTTTGAAAAATGCAACTTAAATGGGCGTGGTGGCTGTGAGAAGAAAGGGGAGTGGGTGTGGTCAAAGCCCAAAGTGGACCATGCATATCGACTGTCACAAAAAATCAGTGGTAAAACGTGAGGAAATGCTAGATTTTTTTATAGCTGGCAAAGTTAAAGTCTAATGAAATACACTGACACCTTATTTTTGTCCTTTCAAAAGTAACTGAATGCCCTGCTACACATAATAGCCTACTACAGTAATCATAACTCTATTTAAAACATATAAATGTACATGCATATGTATAATTATGCCATTATAAAATATATATTTGTTTATATACACACTATAAATGCATATATTTGAAATAATAAATTTTCCGCTTAAAAAAAAAAAGTTCCGTACATAGATCTACGCGCCCCATAAACCCACATAATAAAGATGGAAAGTGTCATAGAAATTTGCACAAACTAAGCATACGTTCCATACAATTGAGGCATTATTGAAATATCGAAATTTTAATAACGAGTGATTATTTAACAAAATGCAAGTAAAACGGTTAGGGTTACATTTTAGACACACACACACACACACACCTCTGAAGCGATAGGAAAAGTCCTCGGAACCGCATCACTCGCAAGACCGAAACCTGCATTGGTGTACAAGGTCGAAGTCCACCATTCTCCCGTTGAATGGTTGCTACACACCCATAGTTTAGATGTGTCCGTGGTTGATGCCGGGCAGCCCGGGCAGAATCGCGGGGAAAGATGCACTGGAACTTTTGCACCACGTGTCCCATTATAGCCTCTCTCATCTACTACGCGATATCACAGTTTAACATGTCTGTCTTTGGAAAGTTCCACGTGGTGTCATGAATAATTAAGAGACAGTGTCTTCTCATTGGATAAGAAAACTCAGTACATGAATAATTATGAGACACCGATGAGTCATCAAAGTACTATAGTGCTCTGCCACGTCACAGCCTGTGACGTGGACACGATGAAGATTTTAAACCCGGAAGACGAAAATAGCGTAAAAAAAATAAAATTTAACCATTTTACCCCTACTATTAAATCTAACAGATGCTAACATTGTCTTCAATGGTGTTCAACACACATACCTGTGTTAAAATCTCAGAAAATTTGGTTTAGGGTTTCATGACCCTTTAAATGTTTAGATTTATGATCAAAGCTCTGTAGTTTTAAAACATGTAATGCAATACAAAGACCTTCCTCAAAGCCTAATGATCATATCTGATCCTCCAGCTGGTCCCGTTTGTGTCGGAGGAGACGGAAGCCGTGAGGATGGAGACCTGCAGCCCAGCCGTGATTCAGGAGAGACGAGAAGTTCTAGAGGTTTGACTGTCATTACCATCTCTGAACACACTAGTGCACTGCATATATCACACTTTTCCTTTCAAACCCAACAAGGTACCGCAGCTTTTCATAAAGGGCTTTCGCACCGGAGGAAGCGTTTCATAGTTCCTAGAACTATTGGCGGAAGTTCCCGTTTTTTGCATTTTCGCAGCGCATGAACTAGGAACGATTTTATTTCTAGGAACTCGTTTTGGAGGAACTAATTTGGAGGAACACCAGCACACGCCATTTAAAAAGGCTGTAAACACACAGATTATATCCTATATTTACTCCACAAACTGACTCTACGAACATGGAAAACAGAGATAGATGGAGCTCTTAATCTTTACGCTGAGGAGAAAACCCAGCGCGACTTTGAGGGACCAAGAGAAACATGATTATGTGTTTCTGCTCAGCAACACTGGACATCAAACACACGCCATACGCTAATAACTTCATTACTGTCTACTTTCTATTAGTGATCGACCGATATATCGGTCGGCCGATAAATCGGGCCGATATTTGCGGGTTTTACGTGTATCGCATCGGCCGATACGCGGCTGCTGTGTTCGCCGATAGTTTTTTCCCGGCATTATTTACATACAGGCGTCCGCAGGCAGCTCTGTGATGCTGGAGACGCTGCAGTTCACGTGCAGCCCATGCACTGCCCCTCCCACACTAGCAGAGTGCTGGAAGCCTCTTCAAGACAACGGCAAGTTTTAAACTTTCAAAGCATCTTTTAACTGTTTGACTTAGCTGAAATATTGCCATACGCTTTAAAAGTGGAAACACGTTGCTCTATATGTGCGTGCAACTAAGCAAGTTTGTGGGTCCAAATGGAAAACGCGAATGCCTATAAAACTGCTTGTCATTGTATTTAAGGAGCTGCAAATAGCTAAGTTTGAGGCCATCTAGGGCTGCACGATTTTGAGAAAAAACCTAATTGCGGTTTTTCTGACAAATATTGCGATTGCGGTGCGATTTTCGATTTTTTTGGTTTTATTTATTTTAAAGCTTAAAACTGTACTTTTTATGTAATTTATGTAATAAATATAACCTTATTGTAAAGTGTTACTGATTAGTTATACACCGATTCAGACGTCTCCTGAGTTCACTGTTGGAAAGATCAGTTGTTTTAACCATTCATTAAAATGAATCGGTTCAAAGGAGTCATTAGTTCGCGAATTGGACGTGTCATGCGCGTTGTGTGATTATCCCAGCAGTTAGGACATGGACATCCAAGATTTCTGTCAACACAGAAAACATTTCATCACTGGATATTTTTTTCGTTTAATTAAAGAGTTTTTTTTTTTGTCAGTTAAATGTCCGGAACGCTTTTGAGTTCAATTTATTTAGCACAATTCACACCCAGCGGTAATTCAGGGGGAAAAAAAATCTCCGAATGATCCACATGAAACTTTGGTCTTCCGACCTTTTACCACCGTGTCGATTTATTTTGTGCGAGGGAGAGAGAGCAAGACAGCGCTTAGTTTGGAGACTGTGAAGTCTTGTTTACTTTCGCCAGGCTCCGAAGAGAGAGAGAGAGAGAGAGAGAGAATGCGCGCGCGCGCGACCGGCTCTCTCTCTGCTCGTTCTGTTAAACATGCGCCCTGTCACTCACAAGCGCAGCAGTTCATCTACATTACTCACCGATCAAATAATACTTTGGCGGGACAAAAATTCACTTTGGCGGGCGCTAAAACAAGTTCAATGCAGAAAATTCATGCGTGAATTTAACTTAGTAGGCTACATGACCATGCACTCGCACAAATGCGACCACATAAAATTTTAACTCGCACATTCTCAAAAAATGGTCGCATATTTCGGCCATTTCTGCGCAGTTACAAGCTTTTTCTATTGGCACAATTCGAGGTAGCCTACACGTTGTGTGTTAGCTGCTTTGCTGCTGACAGAAATACGGTGCACTGCATACAACCTTGTAACTTTCCATTGCCATTTCTAATTGGCCAGCAAGCCAGGAACGCGAGATTCGACCATTTTGATTGGCTAATAGGTTTGTCACTCAAATGTCAGAGGTGGGGGAAAAAACCTCAGACTCCTGAGGTTAGGTTATTGCGGGAGTTAAAACCTCAATATCGATGCGATAAAGGTTAATCGTGCAGCCCTAAGGCCATCCATATGCATACGGCAGCTGTTACGAACACTGGTCATAGGATTAAATAATGCCGACGTTGTTCCGTGATATTTGTGGGAGTTTTATTCAGCGACCACCTGGCTGAGGTTTGGACATGCTCATAAAAGAAGCGACGCGGTTGCGACACGCATGCGATGCAGCGCGCTCGTTTGTCCAGGCGCTCCTATGCAGTGTTGAGATGAAAACAAATAAATTTTTTAGGGCCTGTTCACATATCGCGTCTTTTGCGCGCTCAAGTTCGTTATTTCAAATGTAGGCGCGCGGTATGCGCGCTCATAATGGAAGCGACGCGCTTGTTTTTTCCAAGCGCGTCCGCGCCGCATCGAGATAAAAACATCTCAACTTTTCAGAATGCCGCATCCGTGGTGGAATAATACGACAGCATCGAATACTCGGCCGAACAGCTGATCATAGCTGGACAGGGCGGGTTTTTATTTCTCATCTCCAGAAATATATGTAGTTGTAAAGGGCAGGAAATAAATTAATCCTTCCTCCATGTCATCATGGAGAGCGCAGTTCATGGCTGCATAGCAAAGACAGACGTTTATTATGCTGCTTGCTTGTTGCTACTGTGTGCAATAGTGTAATTATTTTATTCATGCTTAAATATTTATTTCAGAATTTACTTAAAGAATTTGAATTATGCTTAAATATTTATTTTCAGTAATTTTAGCACTGAAGTTTTTTTTACTTGTTCTACCTCACATGTTTTTAATATTTGTCAAATATTTTTTTTTTTTTTTTTTTAAGTTCAATAAATGTTCCTTTTTTAAATTGAGACTTGTAACATTTGTTATCATCATTGTGTCATTTTTATGATTTAAATTGAGTGAGCAAAAGCAGTATCGGCTCCAAATATCGGCCCAAGAAAATCGGCAGCCCGTAAAAAAATCGGTATCGGCATCGGCACTAAAAAATCCATATCGGTTGATCCCTACTTTCTATGTATAACAGTTCTAGCGAATATCGTTTGTATGGTTGTTTGCACAGGTTCTGGTATTCTCAGCGCCGTCAAAATAAAAGTCCCAACAACAAGCGTGTCTTGCGTCACTTCAGAGTTCCTACTGGCGGTGTGAATGCAACAGGAAAACGTTCCTAATGGCTCGTTTCCACTGAGCGGTACGGTACGGTTCGGGTCTGTTAACCATGATCTGGCTAGCGTTTCCACTGCCAACAGTACCCTTACTTGATAGGCGTGGTGTTTCGATCGACGTCATTTTCGCGCGAAGAAGAACATAGTAAACTACAATGGATGACATACAGCAGAGCTTGTTCTTGCTCCTCGACATGTTTGTCACAAGAAGACAAGCGCCGACATTAGGCTTTTCTCAATATCAAGTACGCAAAGTTTGTACTTGCCATGTGCGACTCCTGCCAATGGTACAGCGCGTTCTTAAAAGCGTCACTCAGCTCGCTCTGCTACTTCCGGTTATCTGTTACTCTGTATGTACATTTTAAGCAACTATAAAACGAAATATGTTATAAAACACCTACTCTTTTCGTTTTCATTTAAATAAATTAAACATTATAGGGACACACATGTGGTTCATGCGCAACACATATTGATTATTCACTGCACGTTATAACTAAGTTATTCTATTTACAACTAAACAAAATTTAAAACACAACCCTAACGTTACCTCTTTTCGTTTAAATAAAAAAAAAACTACACATATTCCAGGCAATATATGCTTTTGTACAAATGTTGCAATAAATATCAGTGATAATCTTGTAATAAAAAAATGACAAGAAACCATATTTCTTTTTGTAAAATTTCAGTTTTATCAATAATAGCCTATATAAAAGTTTAAGTAAAAGGTACAAGAATCTATACAATAAGAAATAAAGCAAACAATTCAGTCAAATATCCAAATGCAGCGCTCTAGTCTAACATTACAAGTAAAGTTAAACACAAATAGCCTATAACGTTAATATGAAACTAAACTTAGCCCTCAGCCAAAACGATTGACAGGGAACGAATTATATATTCACAAGACCAAAGACCGCCCGTTAGGTCTACACAAGACAAATTATATCATGTTTAACCACTACCGTCGGAGTCAGCGGCGAACGTCAGAAGAACTAGCCAAGGAAAGGCTCATCCAGCCGAGCGCCCGCTGATCGCATGGATCTCACAACCGGGGGAAAAAAATCATCTTTATAAATAAACCACAGATTTGAGCTTTAAACAACTACATTCTCGCCTGAAAAACTCTTAAAATTACATTTCGTGACACAGTAACAGTAGTATTATATTAAACTGTAGTAAAAAATGGCGCTTCTTATGTTGTCATTCCTCTTGTAGCACGCGCAAGTGACGATTCTCTGTCAACCAATCAACCTCCTGCAGTGAGTCTAGCTCCACCTTTAAGTACCGTACCACTGTGCTAGGTACCCCAATGGAAGGGTACCTAAGGGTGTATTCACACCTGCCTCGTTTGGTTCGATTGAATCGAACTCTAGTTTGTTTCCCCCCTTGGTGCGGACCTTTTGGGCAGGTGTGAATACAGCAATCGAACTCGGGTGCGGACCAAACAATCGAACCGAGACCCAGCTGAAGAGGTGGTCTCGGTACGGTTCCAAACGAACTCTGGTACGGTTCGTTTACGGTGTGAACATGAACCGACCCAATTGCAGAAAACTGCGCCTTTTTATTTGACTGCTCTTATGAGGATACTTAACAAAACGGACATTTTGGCATAATGGTGTCTAAAGCGAGCGAGCTAGAGCGCGCGCACGGCAGAGAGAGGGAGCGAGAGACCTTGTGTGTGTGTGTGTGTGCGCGCTAGTGTGCCTCACGACGCGCATGTAACGACCCAAGCAATCAATTGTCAGTGCGGCCGGGCTTTTATCTATACCATATAGTTTCTTCATATTGCGTTTGTAGAGAATAACACCAAATCAGTAAAATAACAAATATTACATTACGAAATATCTCCATGCTGAGCCTGTTTGTGCACTTCCTGCTTTTCCCTGCTTGAGAATTCCTGTCCAGTGAATGGACGACCTTAGCACACGTGTGGTTTTGTTTACACATTTTGGTTCACTTGCAAAAAGAGCAGTGTGAAAGCGAACCGTACCAAACAAAAAAAATCAACATTCTATTTGGTCCGGACCAAAGCAAGTGAACTATCGGACTTTCCTGGTGTGAAGACACTATAAAAAGTGGTACGGTACGGTTCGGCATTTTGGTACCATTCACAACTTTTGATAGTGGAAACGCAAATAAATGCGTTCCGTACCGTACCGCTCAGTGGAAACGAGCCATAAGGGAACCACTAGTTCTCGGGGAACCATCCTGGTGGCTCGTTCCTATAACTGAGTTCCTAGAACCCTGTTCATTACCATCTCAGTCTGAACACACTAGTGCACTGCAATATATCAAGCCTTTCCTTTGTTTTGGTTTTAATCACGCATATAACCATGGGTGAACCAGCTGTGGATTAAATCCATGAGCTCCAGGAATTATACATTTGTAACATTATACATGTTTACTGTCACTTTTGATCAATTCAATGCATCCTTGCTGAATAAAAGTATTAATTTCTTTTTTAACAGAAAGTGAGGCAGAAGAACCAGGAGATGAAGGTGCTGATGGACCAGATGAGGAACCTCCTGTGGGACGTCAATGCCATGCTCACCATGAGGAAATGACCTCGGTACGCTTCCTGTTAAACACCTGACCATCTTCAGTCCAGACTGTGTTTCGTTCACGGCTCGTTCATCTGGACAGAGGAGATCAGACTCAGTTACAGGGTTAAATCCCAACACTCTGATTAATAACAGCTTTATCAAAGCACTGAATTAGCATCAGTTTGAGGAAGTAATGTCAAAGCCATGCTGATGATGATGTTTGCACGACTAAGCTTGGTAAATAATAGTGCTTTTACTATGGTGTTTTCAGTGATGTGTGTCACACTCTTGCTCCTCAGGTAGTGTGTATGTGTGTGTGTGTGTGTGTGTGTGTTTTCCTGAGCTCTGCATTACACTCCTGATATCTGCCTTCTGGGTGAAGAATCATGTTTTTTTTTTACTTTCTTTTTTTTATACAAATATAAAAAATAAAAACAACTTTTTTGTCTCATGTTATTTCTTTCAGGAAATACTGAACAGAAATCACATATCCTGAATTCTTAACAATTGGATAATTATTGTATACTATAAGTTGACACTACATGGAACATTTGCAATACCGTTCAAAAGTTTGGAGTCTGGATGGTTTATATTTATATTTAAATCTTTTTAATGATTTAAAGCAGGGTTCACCAATCTCGGTCCTGGAGGGCCGCTGTCCGGCAGAGTTTAGCTCCGACACACCTGTTTGAAAGTTTCTAGTATGCCTAGTGAGACCTTGATTAGCTGGTTCAGGTGTGTTTAATTGGGGTTGGAGCTAAACTCTGCAGGACAGCGGCCCTCCAGGACCGAGATTGGTGAACCCTGATTTAAAGATAATAACGCTGTTCACCAGTTGCAGAATGACTGCTAAAATCACAGTACTGGGTGTTTACCAGCATATGGAGTCATTGTGACTTTGTTTCTGAAACTGCTCCACATGTTTCTCTTTGTTTGACTGGGACAAATACCTGGCAACCAATCAGTGCAGCTCCTCTTTCAGCAGAATTGAGTGAGAAGTGAGAACACGTGGGCACCAGCTCTTCAAATACAAACTATTAATTTAAAAAAGACTCCCTGTTCTATCCCTTAAAAATGCTGTGAGTTGGATGAAAGAGGAGCTTGATCATCAATGCATCGATGAGGTTTGCCCTGGGCAGAGAGTGTGAGCTTGTGTTGCGTTCCTGTAGCACGCAGACCTTAAAGAGCAATGTGAATCTCTAATGTGCATAACAGCAGCACACACTCTCATTGTCAATGTATATACAAATATGAGTGGATGTTTCATGATGCCGGTTTAATACAGAATGAGATTGCTCAAAGAAAACAGAACATTTTAATGAATTATTGTGGAAATCTAAAATGTCTTGGTTACATTGGGAGTGGTGGGAACTTTGGGCATGTATTTAGGCCAGGTTCTCAGGATCACGTGAGATGAACATCAATGGTTCGTTGACCGAAAATGCAAGTGGAAGTGAGCGCAGTCAGGAGCCACTTCTGTATTAAAGCACTTCTTCTGTATTAAAAGACAGGATTTTAAGCTCAGCTGTTCAGAGAGGACCACAGAGAGATCCCAGGCATGGCCTAGGAGGATTTAACCCCATGTCAAGAATCTGATGACCAGGTCGTGCTTTCACACTTAAAGGCAATTATAATAATGACAAAAAAACAATGGTAGACAAATTTTCTAAATCATCCTTTTCAAAATCAATATGCCGTTACTGACAATCTTTAATTTTTGAAGGTGGATTGAATTGTATGTCCAAAGTCTTGAAAGGTTTACATTGTGCTGATGTTGTGTTTACTGAGCGCTACATTTCTTCCTTATTGAATGAGAAAGCAGACACAACCAGAACTGCACAAATAAAAGAGTACTGTTTACATTGAGCACACATCCTTTTCTTATGACAGAACTACACAATATTTGAATAATTTTTCCTTGTATGCCAGGAAAAGTGTTGTGATATAAGAACATAAATAATGGTATTATTATATTAAATTGAAATGTTAGCATGACAATTACTACAGTGATCAGTAAATGGTACTGAACTGTAGGCTACCTGAATTTAACTCAAATCCTGCTAACAATGCATCTGCAAAATTTGCAAATGTAATAATGAAATCATTTTTTTTTTGTTGTTGTTGTTGTGAGAAGACACAACTGCACTAAATCAATTTACTCAACCACAATATGAGTGAAATCATTCTGCACCAATACTTCGTCTTCATGTGTATTTCTTCCCTTTTTTGAAAGTTGTGAAAACATTATTGTGGACTTTTCTTTTGCTATTTGAGCAACTGGGAACATAAAAAATATAGCTCTTTTATTCACCAATATAGAAGTTTACACAACTATGATACTTAAACTTGAAATCGCGCCGACACCACGTGACTATGTGTGAGACGAGTGTGGGCTTTGTTGTTACTCTAGATTTTTGGAAAAAAATATTAACTATTAATTTAAGGGCATTTATATTGAAATCATTTGTATTCTGAGAAATTTTGCTGCCTTCCCGTGCTCTCAGAATTATCGTAAATACTAAGTCAAGTCAACACTAACACTAAACACTAACTCAAGTCAAAATTTAAATGCTATGTGAGCTCGTAATTATGACTTCGGAAGTGGTAAGTAGGAAATTTATGATAGTAGGCTACGTGAGGATTTTGGTCATGTGATCATAAGCATAATATGCTGAGTGTTGTTTTTTCTTTATATATGTATTTTTGTATTTCTGTGTTTTTGTTTTTGTTTTACTCTTCTTATAAATTTGTTAACCTGTTGTTAAAGGGGGGGTGAAATGCTATTTCATGCATACTGAGTTTTTTACACTGTTAAAGAGTTGGATTCCCATGCTAAACATGGACAAAGTTTCAAAAATTAAATTGTACGTTTGAAGGAGTATTTCTGTGCTAAAAATTGTCCTTCCGTTTTGTCACAAGTTTCGGAAAGTTTTTTTCGAGTATGGGTCTGTGTGACGTCAGATGTAGCGGAATTTCCTAATATGGGTCCTAAGGGCACTTCTCCGGTAAGATCGCGGGCGCGCGCGCACTCGTAGACCAGAGCAAGAGAGCGAAAGCAGTACGCCATCAAAGCGCTCTGCTCAGCTTTTGGGAAGTCAATGTCACCAAAGAAGTGTGTTTTTGGTTGCCAGGGCAAGACAACCCTGCACAGATTCCCAAAGAACCCAGCGTTAAGGGACCAGTGGATGGAGTTTGTTTTTCCTGAGCATCAACGGAGTTGTGTAAGACTGTTGTTCCCTGCATTTCGACAATGATTGTTTTATAAACAAAGGCCAGATCGACGGATTTGCAGATCGCCTAATGCTTAAGGATCGAGCAGTCGCAATGATAAAGGTTCGCGGTCGTGGTTGGAACCGGGCGGTGAGTAAAACTGCTTCAAATGTCTCTGTGTGTTGTTAGCTCGGCGCGTTAGCACAGCTTTAGCTTCACCCACACGGCCTGCCTCCAGCCGCTTGTTTTTTTCCGGGAAGACTCGGTACAGCCAATCTTTCTTTTATAAATATAATAAAACTAAAGACTTTTTGGAGATATGAAGGATGCAATACTACTCTATAGGTACTCAAGATTAACAGGAGATTGAGTGAAAATGAGCATTTCACCCCCCCTTTAAGGAAGCGCCGTTACGTCATGTGTAAGCGTGAGCGCGCTCTCTTTTCGCGGTATGTCATGACGACGAAAGGTATGTTTTTATCAGCTCCTCAAAGAAGTGCTTAAAATAATGTTAATTACTTATAGCTTATAAATGTTCAGTGTGATATGCGTTTGTTTGTTAACTTTTTTAAAATGAGAGATTAGTTATCAAAGTTGGGAACGTAAGAGTATGTTTAATCGAAGTATGCGTTCGAGTACTCATTTCTACCGCGGTCAAGTGAGCCGTCATCTGGAAACGCTCGTTCAAGCCAGCCGCCGCCTAGATATCAGCCGTTTCTCAATACCAAGTACGCCGACTTCGGATTTGCATCCTCGGTAGTTCGGACTTGACAAGTTTGACTCGGACGGAGCACTCAAGTCCAGTATCTTCTGCAAATGGAACAGCAGCGTTCTTGATAGTGTCACTCAGCTCGCTCTGGCTGGTTATGTATATTTAGGCTACAATAAAACAAAATATGTTATAAAACACCACTCTGTCTCTTTTCATTTTCATTTAAAAAATCTTAAACATATTAATAGCCACAAAGATGTGGTTTAGGCAATGAGTAGCTACAATGATTATCTTCACACGAACTATAAAACAACCCTTTTTTGTTTTCATTTAAAAAAATATGAAACAATATAATATTGATAATTAAAACTGACATTTAACAAAAAGAGACGGTTGTGTAATTTTATTTTATTATAGCCTGCATAGAGTGAAGAGAATGTACATAAATATTTGAAATATATCAAATAAAATGACAAAACCCTTTTTGTTAAATGTCAGTTTTAATGATCAAGCAAACGATTCATTAAAACATAGGTCACCTCTCTAGTAGGCTACAACGTTAAAGTTAAAGCTGCAGTCCGTAGCTTTTTTGGGTTAAAAATTATCCAAAATAATTAAAAGTACATAAAGAGCCAGTGTTCAAAACTATCTGCTTGCCTTAACTCGTTTCAAATTGGTAAGCTTGTAATAATGTTTTTAATTCCAGTGGTACTCACAGGATTCTCAGTGGGTGTATCACTGAGTGGGGAGAATCTATTTGATGTTGTAATCAGAATGGAAGAGTGGTGTTTTGTCCCTCGACTACAGCGCCTCTCCGTCACCCAGTTGCCCTGCTGCACAGGCTCTACTTCAGCCGGAACCGAACAATGTACAGAGTTCACTAAGCTAGTCGCATCCAAAGCAATATCTAAAGTCCTTGCACTCTTACAATTAACCTCAATTAAAGCTTGGATGCGTGTCTCTAGTTCTGAAATCTTCCCTGTCAGATTGACTATCTCCCTGCATTTATCACATGTAAATCCTGTGCTGACAGAGAAGGATATGCTAAACATGTTGCATGAGGTGCAAGTAACAATAAGAGGAGAAGATGACATGATTCACCATGTTTGTTGACTGATCCTACTCACCTAAGTTGTTTGATGGACTCGTAAAAGGCGCAAGAAAAATAAATAAATAAAGAGCGCACGGATGGCACTCTAACAGGCTAGCGAATTACTAGCGTGTTGTGGAATAATAGTAAATAATGATTCAAAACAGAAAGATATACAGTATACAAAGCTTACAGACGCAAACCAACACAACAGCAGCAGAAGCAACGAGGCAAACAGGAGCAATCGATCAGGGAGAAATGAGCTCATGAGTGCACGGTCTAGACTACCCTCATGCATGTCCATGAGTGTCTTGGCCTGACAGACCTGCAACAACGCCATGGCATGCAAAGAGGAGGCGGCTTGCCAGCTAGCTTTGTAGGCTCTGACCGTCAAACCTGACAGGAGCTCACAGGCCTGCGAGGGGAGACAAGGATCTCCCAGATGCAGCGGCCGTTGGACACAGGTGTGTCGCAATCTTATAGTTCTCTACTGCCGCAGCAATGATGTCTCCTCTGCTCCCGCAGGAGCTCTGTTTCTCTGTCTAATCTTCTCCACTGCCGCCGCAGGAGCTCTGTTTTTCTGGCTAATCTTCTCCACTGCCGCCGCAGGAGCTCTGTTTCTCTGGCTAATCTTCACCACTGCCGCAACAGTGATGTCTCCTTTGCTCTCGCAGGAGCTCTGTTTCTCTGGCTAATCTTCTCCACTGCTTCAGCAATGATGTCTCCTCTGCTCCCGCCATAGCTTTGTTTCTCTGGCTAATCTTCTCCACTGCTTCAGCAATGATGTCTCCTCTGCTCTCGCAGGAGCTCTGTTTCTCTGGCTAATCTTCTCCACTGCCGCAACAGTGATGTCTCTTCTGCTCCCGCAGGAGCTCTGTTTCTATGGCTAATCTTCTCCACTGCCGCAACAATGATGTCTCCTTTGCTCTCGCAGGAGCTCTGTTTCTCTGGCTAATCTTCTCCACTGCCGCAACAGTGATGTCTCTTCTGCTCCCGCAGGAGCTCTGTTCCTCTGGCTAATCTTCTCCACTGCCGCAGGAGCTCTGTTTCTCTGGCTAATCTTCTCCACTGCCGCAGCAATGATGTCTCCTTTGCTCTCGCAGGAGCTCTGTTTCTCTGGCTAATCTTCTCCACTGCCGCAACAGTGATGTCTCCTTTGCTCTCGCAGGAGCTCTGTTTCTCTGGCTAATCTTCTCCACTGCCGCAGCAATGATGTCTCCTTTGCTTTTGCAGAAGCTCTGTTTCTCTGGCTAATCTTCCCCACTGCCGCAACAGTGATGTCTCCTTTGCTTTTGCAGAAGCTCTGTTTCTCTGGCTAATCTTCCCCACTGCCGCAACAGTGTTGTCTCCTTTGCTTTTGCAGAAGCTCTGTTTCTCTGGCTAATCTTCTCCACTGCCGCAACAGTGATGTCTCCTTTGCTCTCGCAGAAGCTCTGTTTCTCTGGCTAATCTTCCCCACTGCCGCAACAGTGATGTCTCCTTTGCTCTCGCAGAAGCTCTGTTTCTCTGGCTAATCTTCCCCACTGCCGCAACAGTGATGTCTCCTTTGCTCCCGCAGGAGCTCTGTTTCTCTGGCTAATCTTCTCCACTGCCGCAACAGTGATGTCTCCTTTGCTCTCGCAGGAGTTCTGTTTCTCTGGCTAATCTTTCTTCACTGCCACAGCAATGATGTCTCTTCTGATCCCGCAGTAGTTCTGTTTCTCTGGCTAATCTTCTCCACTGCCAAACAGTGATTTCTCTTCTGCTCCCGCAGGAGCTCTGTTTCTCTGGCTAATCTTCTCCACTGCTGCCACAGGAGCTCTGTTTCTCTGGCTAATCTTCTCCACTGCCGCAGCAATGATGTCTCTTCTGATCCCGCAGGAGCTCTGTTTCTCTGGCTAATCTTTCTCCACTGCCACAGCAATGATGTCTCTTCTGATCCCGCAGGAGCTCTGTTTCTCTGGCTAATCTTCTCCACTGCCGCAACAGTGATGTCTCTTCTGCTCCCGCAGGAGCTCTGTTTCTCTGGCTAATCTTCTCCACTGCCGCAACAGTGATGTCTCTTCTGCTCCCGCAGGAGCTCTGTTTCTCTGGCTAATCTTCTCCACTGCCGCAACAGTGATGTCTCTTCTTCTCCCGCAGGAGCTCTGTTTCTCTGGCTAATCTTCTCCACTGCCGCAACAGTGATGTCTCTTCTGATCCCGCAGGAGCTCTGTTTCTCTGGCTAATCTTCTCCACTGCCGCAACAGTGATGTCTATCCTGCTCCCGCAGGAGCTCTGTTTCTCTGGCTAATCTTCTCCACTGCCGCAGCAATGATGTCTCCTCTGTTCCCGATGGAGCTCTGTTTCTCTGGCTAATCTTCTCCACTGCCGCAACAGTGATGTCTTCTCTGCTCTCGCAGGAGCTCTGTTTCTCTGGCTAATCTTCTCCACTGCCGCAGAATGATGTCTCCTCTGTTCCCGATGGAGCTCTGTTTCTCTGGCTAATCTTCTCCACTGCCGCAACAGTGATGTCTTCTCTGCTCTCGCAGGAGCTCTGTTTCTCTGGCTAATCTTCTCCACTGCCGCAGCAATGATGTCTCCTCTGTTCCCGATGGAGCTCTGTTTCTCTGGCTAATCTTCTCCACTGCCGCAACAGTGATGTCTTCTCTGTTCCCGATGGAGCTCTGTTTCTCTGGCTAATCTTCTCCACTGCCGCAACAGTGATGTCTTCTCTGCTCTCGCAGGAGCTCTGTTTCTCTGGCTAATCTTCTCCACTGCCGCAACAGTGATGTCTCCTTTGCTCTCGCAGAAGCTCTGTTTCTCTGGCTAATCTTCTCCACTGCCGCAACAGTGATGTCTTCTCTGCTCTCGCAGGAGCTCTGTTTCTCTGGCTAATCTTCTCCACTGCCGCAGAATGATGTCTCCTCTGTTCCCGATGGAGCTCTGTTTCTCTGGCTAATCTTCTCCACTGCCGCAACAGTGATGTCTTCTCTGCTCTCGCAGGAGCTCTGTTTCTCTGGCTAATCTTCTCCGGCCAAGGCTGCCGGTCAGGGGTCCGCGAAGAGCCTGCTAGGCACTACGTGGTAGGAGGTCAGTGGAGCACTGCGCACCGCCCCCTAGGTGATTTTTCGGGGCAGACCGCGCCGGGCCCGAGGGGTATTTCATAGGTCCTAGGGAGCTGAAACATGGTACGAGTACTAAAAAATAAAGAGATTGGAAAAACTTGAAAATTTTGGAGGTTCTGAAGACTGCAAATTGCTCAGTGGGGCCGAAAGAGTAACATAAATCTGATATTTAATTATTTTTATTAATTTTTTATCAATCATGGCATCAAAATATAAAAAAGATCCCACCTGTAACTTATCTGACAGGGCCCCTGTGAGCTGTCCGTGGACAGTTAAATTTTATGCAAATTATGCATAAATAATGGCTGTAATGTACATCAGTGTGTTGTGTTGTGTCCGCTGTGTGGTGTACAGTAGATTTCACCACATAAAACCAATTTAGTTATGAAATATGACCTTTTAATGTAATTTCCACAGACAGCCTACAGGGGCCCTGTCAAATAAGTTACTCATCGACCTTCACCTACTTAGGTGAAATTCCCAAATCGTTAGAGGAATTCAACCTCTGAAAATTTCTAAGTCAAAAACAGCATCCCACCTGTAACTTATTTGACAGGGTTCCTGTAAGCTGTCCGTGGTCAATGCATTAATAGGTCATATTTCATACTTAAAAAAATATTTTATTACTTAGAATGTGCAGTAAAGTGCACAGGGAAGACAATCAAACATTATGCATTATTAGCCTTAAAATGACATGTCCATGGAGAGCTTACAGGGACCCGGTCAAATAAGTTACAGGTGGGCACAGGAAGGGCCCACCTGTAACTTATTTGATGGGACCTCTTTAGGCTGTCCGTGGTCAGTGCATAAAAAGTTCATATTTCATAATTATAAATGTTTTATTGCTTAAATCATAGCCACCAGGAGCCGAGATACGGCTGGGTGAGTTGTTGGAAAGATACAAGTGAGTTGTTGGAAAGATACAGGTGAGTGGCCCCCCCTGAGTTGAGCCCCCCAACATCCCCAGCTCAGCAAATTAAGCACTTAACAGGGTACTACGGGCCCCAGTCTTTGCATACCATCTAAGAGGAACCTGAGGTTTGAAACCACAGGTTTCAAATTGGAGCCATTCGGAGCCATTGGGACCGTTCCGTGGGATGTTCACCAAACACCTGTGAAAATGAATGGGATAAGTTGCACGTGTCAGTGGCTCTCGCCCGGCCCCCGGGGGCCCAAAGGGCCCCAAACTCGACTAAAAGTTGTGTCACGTGGCCCTCTGTGACATAGCGAGCGGGCTAGGTCGAGAGATGCCAAGTTTATTTTTTGCTATTTTTTATGCATCTCTCTGTCTCACATTGATCTCTATGGGAACATGTGTCTGCTAGGGTTAATGGAGCAGTTAGGGTTAGAGGGCCTAATAGGCTCAGGAAGCATCTAGAGCCACGAAACTCGGGGGCCCGATTCGGTGTGACAACGAAACACCTGTGAAAATGAATTCTACTAGAAGGACTCAGGAGATAAATTGATATAACAAGCGTATATTTATTAACAGCCCAGCAAGCATAAATTTATAAAGTTCTTTGGTGTAGGCCCCGTCCTTAGCGCGCAATGCGAGGGTAGCGGAAGCTGCATATCCTGCCTGAAGACGAAGGCAGGGGCGCAGCTGACCCCCTGGATGTAAAGGAAGGGACCATCCTGGTGGTGGCGGGGAGGATGAAGGGGAAGGTACCATCTTGGTGGTGGTTGGGGAGGATGGAGGTAATTGGCTGCGTCAGCATCTGCGAACTCAGACAAATGTAAGTACCAATCTTTTATACTGAGTGTTAGCACATGATTGGTTAGAAGTGAGGTAATACATGACGCGCTGATTGAGTCTTCCTGGCAGAACTTACGCTAAAGCTTTCATTGGTGTAAGTTGCACGTGTCAGGGGCCCCTGTTCGGCCCCCGGGGGTCCCACGGGCCCCAAACGGGTGCTGGTAGTCTTCGGGCCCCCGAACGACATATTAGGAGGACGAGTCTCTAGAACTCAGGGGCAATTTTTTTCCTTGTTAAAGTTTCTAGCACAGGCCTCTTGCACTCATCTGACATACCCTCTTAAAAGGTCAAACTGAAGACACACTTGGAACCGATCTAGAACCCTGCGACCCAGGATCTAGAACTGGGGGCCCCTCGACTACCACCGTGTCAAATTTGGGATCGCTGCGACCTTTTGACCCATTTTGGCCCCTGATTTTTAGATGTCCCACTTGCAACTTATTTTATTAGGCTGTTGGTGGCAAATCAGTGTGAAAAATGGACGCATGTGTCAGTTTCGGGCCGATCGGGCCTTTCTGTCAAACACATACTTGGAACCGATCTAGAACCATGAAATCCAGGATCTAGAACCGGGGCCCCTGGACTACCACCATGTCAAATTTGGGGCCACTGTGACCTTTTGACCCCTTTTGGCCCCTGTTTATTAGACGTCCCACGTGCAACTTATTCTACTAGGCTGTTGGTGGCCAATTAGCGCAAAAAAGGTCAAAGGGACACAGAACTCTGGACACCGTCCCTGGGGCCCGTGACAAGACGCATACGTCAGTTTCTTGACAATCGGACCTTTCTGTCCACGACTTCATGAAGCACATGGTCAAATGAATGGTTGGCTTCTTGCACTCATAGACAGACATACCCTCTTGAAAGGTCAAACTGAACCAAAATGAGGAGAATTTTGCACTGCAAAAAGACATACTTGGAGCCAATCTAGAACCCTGCGATCCAGAATCTAGAACCGGGGGCCCCTCGACTACCACGATACCAAATTTGGAGTCGCTGCGACCTTTCGATTCCTGTATTTCTGGCCGCCCACATGCAACTTATTCAGTTCAAACTTCACAGGCGCTTCCAGGTCAAGGGGGTCTTTTTTGGCCAAACTAGCAGACGTGGACACGGGGCCCGTGATGGGATGTATGTGTCAATTTCAGGCAATCGGACCACCGTCCACAAAGTACCTATGAAATCGCATTGAATTAGTTGCACATGTCACTGGACTTCGTTCGGCCCCTGGAGGTGCTAGGGGCCCGAAACTTCATAGAAAGCTGCATCACACGGCCCCCGAAAACATACAGAGAGGGGAACGTCTACACAAAAAAACTTGTTGCCCAATGTCCACAGAACACCTGTGAAAATCAATGGGTTAAGCTGTATGTGGGGAGCTTTGCCGTTTGGTCCCTGGGGGCCCTGGCGGTCCCAAACTTGATCTTCCTGCAGTCACTGGGGCCCAGAAAGACCCTTGTGGATGGAGAAAGCTGAACCATGTGTGGATCAGGCCGAACCGCTGAAACACACACTTCTGAACACACGTGTCTTCTGATCCCGCAGGAGCTCTGTTTCTCTGGCTAATCTTCTCCACTGCCGCAACAGTGATGTCTCCTCTGCTCTCGCAGGAGCTCTGTTTCTCTGGCTAATCTTCTCCACTGCTGCAACAGTGATGTCTCTTCTGCTCCCGCAGGAGCTCTGTTTCTCTGGCTAATCTTCTACACTGCCGCAGCAATGACGTCTCTTCTGCTCCCGCAGGAGCTCTGTTTCTCTGTCTAATCTTCTACACTGCCGCAGCAATGATGTCTCTTCTGCTCCCACAGGAGCTCTGTTTCTCTGGCTAATCTTCTCAACTGCCGCAGCAGTGATGTCTTCTCTCCAGTACCTCACTATTCAGAATTAATATTCCCATAACTCACCGTTAAAACCCCTACTCGAAAAATGCTTTGAGTAGGATGAAAGATGTGCTTGATCATAGCATCGAGATTTGCCCTGGGCAGAGAGTTTATGACGGTGTGTGTATGACGGTGTGTATATGTGTGTGAGCAGGTAATCGGAAGTGTGTGATCTTGTTGCGTTCCTGTAGCACGCAGACTTTAAAGAGCAACATGAATCTCTAATGAGCACACACTTTCATTGTCAAGGTATATACAATAGGGCTGTAGTACTCGAGTCCGGTCTTGGACTCGAGTCCGGACTCGAGACCGCTTTTCTATGGTCTCGGACTTGTCTCGGACTCGCTTGTATTCGGACTCGGACTTGTCTCGGTCTCGGACACTGGTCTTGCCAAATATGGCTTTTGGTCTCGACCGAGTCCAGGTGTCTTTATTATATTCCCAGTAATCACACATACGTCGCCGCGATATTAAAACAAAATATTATTGGAGGGAAAGTGAAACACTGGCATGTCGGCTTTTTCGTGAGCCGTCTCGTTTCACTCAGCTCACTGAAAAGAGCCGGCTCTTTTGACTCACAAACGGATCTTTAAAAAATAAATGTTTAAATAAACTCGCTGAAAGTCCACCGCTAGTGCAACGTGAATATTCCCATTTTTAATTGTCCATAACACCCCGAAAACTAGCCTGCTTGCCTAATATCTAATTGATGGGCAAATACCTTTCTTTCTTTGCCTATTCCACGAGTGGTAGGCTAGGCTCCAATAACTGGCTGTTTTAAAATATAGCTAATATCGAAACAAAATAACCCAGCTCATAAATTTTTCATTTGATTGCTTCAGCCGCCACCCACCCGAATTTAATTAAAATATTATTTTTCGTCACGTCATCCGCCCAATCCGCGGTTTATCCGCATCTCTTGTGTGTGTGTGTGTGTGTGTGTGTGTGTGTGTGTGTGTGTGTGAGTTGGCTCGGCCCTCCCTCATGCAGTTTAATTGGTTGACATCGCGTGTATGATTGACAGGAACAGAATGTAAGGCTGATCAGACAGTCGAAACGAATGTGTGTGCTCCTTTTGGCCTATATAATTATTATTTTTTCGTTGTTCTTTGAATTAGTCAATTATTTTAAATAAAATTAAAATGATTAATTATTTCATTATTACATAATAATTTAATTTCTATAGGCTAGCCTATATTTTAGCCTATACTTTTTTTTTTCCTGTCCTGGACTCGGTCTTGACTCGGACTCGAACCTTTTTGGACTCGGTCTTGACTCGGACTCGAACCTCTTTGGACTCGGTCTTGACTTGGACTCGACTAGTCCTGGTCTTGGACTTGTCTTGGACTCGACAAAGGTGGTCTTGACTACAGCCCTATACAACGTTAAGTAGATGTTTCATGATGCCGCTCTAATACAGAATGAGATGGCTCAAAGAAGACAGCATATTTTAATCTGGGGTTTTTTTAATAACTAAAAACGCCTTGGTTACTGAATTAAACCTTGCTTCCCGATGAAGGGAATGGAGACGTTATGTCGCCTGACAAATGGGGTCCCTATGGATAGTGCCACTACCACTGAACTGTGAAATGAATGTTAGAGACGCAGATGCTTGCAAGTTGAACGTGCCCTTTTGGCAACTGCTCTCTTAAGACGAAACTTACCCAGAACCCCACATAAGCCCTCAGTGATAGTTTTCCAACCAATGTGGTGGAAGGAGAAGGGCTTACCATGGCTAATGTTCCTTGGAGTGTTTCTGAAGAGTGATTCTTTTCTTCCCATTTTTCAGTTTTCTTTTCAGCCATGACCAGTGTTTTTAATGGTGGGGAAGCATACCTAGTCCAGACGGAGGCCACATCATACCTGTACGGAGGAAACCTGTGGAGATACACATATGGATTGACCCGTGGGAAAAGACGCTGCGGTAGGTCCTACCTAGAAGGGACGGAACAACTACAGGGACAGAGCAGAATCGGCCCTGGGAAAGGCAGGTTTACCGAAAGGGAAACCTGACATGGGGTATCTAGCCCAGTACAGGGGCTTACCGACCGGGCATGCATCTTGAGTCCTGGGCCTCGGGTTGGACACCTCCGCCGAGCCTGAATGCTGGCGGATGCTTGGAGGAACTCGAGCTAGGGTTCGCCAGCTGGGGAACTTACATGAAGATCATAGAAGGCACTCGCATCTCCTCATTAGAGGTGAATGGAGCTGCAAGCCAGACACAGAGTCTTACCACACATTACCTGTTTGTACCCAACACAGGAAGAACCCGGCTCAACCCGGAGATTGTAGAATCTCGTGAATCGCCCAGCCTGTAGCTCTGCAAATATCTGCCGGAGAGATGCTGTGCACAAACGTCCAGGAGGAGGCAACACTCCTTATAGAGTGAGCCCTCACTCCAAGGGTCATGGCACACCTTGGGATTGGTACGCCAAGGCTATCCAGTGGGCCAACCTCTGCTTGCAGTGTAACTAACACGCCCATAGCGCGATCAACTAACATGTTCATTATAAAGCTAGCCTGTTTAAAACACAAGATGCATAGTCTTGCACATATTTGAAAATCGGAATATCATTTATTTCACAGTATAGTTAACAAATTCGTGAATATATTGCAAAGAAAGAAAACATAGAGAGGCTTAAAGATAAGGCTTGGAGATTTTGCATATCCAAGGTCTTGATAAGGCAATGTAGTGTACTTTGTGCTAATGTTACAGTATGTTACTGAGCGCTACATTTCTTCCTTTATTAAAAGTAAACACAACCAAAAAGTGCACATGGCACCAGGACACCCTAGGCCGGAGGTTGATGATCGACTTTGTGGTCGTTTCATCCGACCTCCGGCCGTATGTCTTGGACACTCGGGTGAAGAGAGGGGCGGAGCTGTCAACTGATCACCACCTGGTGGTGAGTTGGATCCGATGGCGGGGGAGGAAGCTGGACAGACTCGGCAGACCCAAACGTACTGTGAGGGTCTGTTGGGAACGTTTGGCCGAATCTCCTGTCAGAGAGATCTTCAACTCCCACCTCCGGCAGAGCTTCGACCAGATCCTGAGGGAGTCTGGAGATATTGAGTCCGAGTGGACCATGCTCTCCACCTCCATTGTCAACGCGGCCACTCGGAGCTGTGGCCGTAAGGTCTCCGGTGCCTGTCGAGGCGGCAATCCCCGAACCCGGTGGTGGACACCGGAAGTAAGGGATGCCGTCAAGCTGAAGAAGGAGTCTTATCGGGCCTGGCTGGCTTGTGGGACTCCTGAGGCAGCTGATGGGTACCGACAGGCCAAGCGGACTGAAGCCCGGGTGGTTGTGGAGGCAAAAACTCGGGCCTGGGAGGAGTTCGGTGAGGCCATGGAGAAGGACTATCGGTCGGCCTCGAAGAGATTCTGGCAAACCGTCCGGCGCCTCAGGAGGGGGAAGCAGTGCCCTACCAACGCTGTTTACAGTGGAGGTGGGCAGCTGTTGACCTCGACTGGGGATATCACCGGACGGTGGAAGGAATACTTTGAGGATCTCCTCAATCCCGCCGTCACGTCTTCCATTGAGAAAGCAGAGGCTGAGGGCTCGGAGGCGGACTCGTCCATCACTCAAGCTGAAGTCACCGAGGTAGTCAAGAAACTCTGCGGTGGCAAGGCACCAGGGGTGGATGAGATCCGCCCTGAGTACCTCAAGTCTCTGGATGTTGTGGGGCTGTCTTGGCTGACACGCCTCTGCAGCATCGCGTGGCGGTCGGGGACAGTACCTTTGGACTGGCAGACCGGGGTGGTGGTCCCTCTTTTCAAGAAGGGGGATCGGAGGGTGTGCTCCAACTATAGGGGGATCACACTTCTCAGCCTCCCTGGGAAAGTCTATGCCAGGGTACTGGAGAGGAGAATCCGGCCAATAGTAGAACCTCGGATTCAGGAGGAACAGTGTGGTTTTCGTCCCGGTCATGGAACACTGGACCAGCTCTATACCCTCTACAGGGTGCTGGAGGGCTCATGGGAGTTTGCCCAACCAATCCACATGTGCTTTGTGGATTTGGAGAAGGCATTTGACTGTGTCCCTCGTGGCGGCCTGTGGAGGGTGCTCCGGGAGTATGGGGTCCGGGGCCCTTTGCTAAGGGCTATCCGGTCCCTGTACGACCGGAGCAGGAGCTTGGTTCGTATTGCCAGCAGTAAGTCAGACTTGTTCCCGGTGCGTGTTGGACTCCGGCAGGGCTGCCCTTTGTCGCCGGTTCTGTTCATCATTTTTATGGACAGAATTTCTAGGCGCAGCCAGGGGCCGGAGGGGGTCAGGTTTGGGGACCACACGATTTCATCTCTGCTCTTTGTGGATGATGTTGTCGTGTTGGCCTCATCAAGCCAGGACCTCCAGCATGCACTGGGACGGTTTGCAGCCGAGTGTGAAGCGGCTGGGATGAAAATCAGCACCTCCAAATCCGAGGCCATGGTTCTCAGTCGGAAAAGGGTGGTTTGCCCGCTTCAGGTTGGTGGAGAGCTCCTGCCTCAAGTGGAGGATTTTAAGTATCTTGGGGTCTTGTTCACGAGTGAGGGAAGGATGGAACGGGAGATTGACAGGCGGATCGGTGCAGCTTCTGCAGTAATGCGGTCCCTGTACCGGTCTGTCGTGGTGAAGAAGGAGCTGAGCCGCAAGGCGAAGCTCTCGATTTACCAGTCAATCTACGTTCCTACTCTCACCTATGGTCATGAGCTGTGGGTCATGACCGAAAGGACAAGATCCCGGATACAAGCGGCCGAAATGAGCTTTCTCCGCAGGGTGGCTGGGCGATCCCTTAGAGATAGGGTGAGAAGCTCGGTCACTCGGGAGGAGCTCAGAGTAGAGCCGCTGCTCCTCCACATCGAGAGGGGTCAGTTGAGGTGGCTCGGGCATCTTTTCCGGATGCCTCCTGGACGCCTTCCCGGGAAGGTGTTCCGGGCATGTCCCACCGGGAGGAGACCCCGGGGAAGACCTAGGACACGCTGGAGAGACTATGTCTCCCGGCTGGCCTGGGAACGCCTCGGTGTCCCCCCGGAAGAGCTGGAGGAAGTGTCTAGGGAGAGGGAAGTCTGGGTATCCCTGCTTAGACTGCTGCCCCCGCGACCCGGCCCCGGATAAGCGGTAGAAGATGGATGGATGGATGGACAACCAAAAAGTACCTAACTGCACAAATGAAAGAGTACTGTTTACATTAAGCACACATACTTTTCATACTGACATGACAAAACTACACAACATTTCTATCATGCTTTTTTCTTGCATGCCAGGAAAAGTGTTTTGATAGAAGAACATAATGATATCATTAAATTCCAATGATAGCATAACTATTATTACATTGATCTGTGAATACTACTAAAATTTACCTGAATTCAATTCAAATCCTGTTAAATTGTACAACATGTATATGTTGTAAAAACTTAACACTAACAAAGTTTTTCTGTACAGAAAATTCACCTTGCTTTGTAATATCATAATATTGTCACATGCCTGTCCTGTCTTGTGCTACACATGGGTGTTTTTGTTATGTTTGCTGTGTGTTCTTGTCTATTGTCTAGCCCCTCCCATCTTGTTATCTGATTATTTGGTTAATTTGTCCCACCTGTTGTGTTCGTTACCCTCCTTTGTTTGTTCCCCTATTTAGTCTCCTTGTGTTTGTAGTCTCGTGCTGGTTCGTTGTCCGAGTTACCTGTCCTTGATGTTCCTGTCTGTTGGATACCTGAGTTCTGAGTTTTTGTACTTCGTCTGTGTTTGTTTATTAAATCTCCTCTGCACTTGAATCCTCGTCTCTTGTTTAGTGTTCCGTGATAAATATAATGTGTAGGACATGCATGAATGTAATTGGAGGATGTTTTGAGTTTAGCATCCCAATCCAATCTCATGTGGAGCATGCGGGGAAATCCACTGTCTAGTTTCAGCTGTCAACAAAAATGGTTCATGTTATCCCAACTCAAAAACACCATAAATTCATTTTCATTTTACAATTTTAATTGAATCACAGTTCGGCAATATAATGTTAATGTCGCTACAATAACAGACCAGCGTGCATCTAATAAATGATTAAAGGGATAGTTCACCTTGAAATAAAATTTTGGTATGTTTTAGCTTACCTCAAGGTCATCCAAGATGTAGGTGTCTTTGTTTCGGCAGTAGTTTCAATTTTGATATTTTTAGGTCAAACCGTTCTAGTCTGTCAGTAATATAATGCAGGTCTATGGTCACCACCTCAAAGAGCATGCACAGAGAAGTCCGAATTAAACAATTCCCCATCGTAAGTACACATTGATGGCCTAAGACACGAAACGAGCGGTTTGTGTGAGAAAATGAACAGTATAAAAAAGTAGTAGTTATAGAAATGCAAGTAACCCCCCCCCCCCCAAAAAAAAATTGGTTTTACTAACTTACATCAAAAATACATTTTATTTCTCATTTCATGTATTGCCAGCTTTACAACTAGAAAGATCACGTACAAAGACGTTGTTCACATACCTCTGTTGGATGTGAAAACACCATAGGCACAGCTGATGATGTCAGTACTATGCGATCCACTCCTTGGTTTATAAAATCATCAGGGGAAAGATGATCGCTGCAGACCCTCCTCAACTTTAGTAAGTTTATGGGTGTGTTGATATCCAGCCGAAGAGCGATCAACCATAACTTCAAGAGAGAAGGCTTATAAATTGGGAATTCATGAAAACTCACCACCCCCAGATGAGTTCGTGCAAGCATACGTAATTGTTTTCTTTTACGTCGGTTTAAACATCCCAGATAAGCACAAATCAGTACCATTTCTATTACCCGTCTTACCTACAATCTCTGTTCTGTGTAAACAATGAGTGACGTAACGTACACGCCCTCAGATCACTTGGACGGGGTTGTGTACAAGAGGCAAAAACGATTTAAATACTGTTCGATTTCTCACACAAACCGCTCGTTTCGTGTCTTAGGCCATCAATGTGTACTTACGATGGGGAATTGTTTTAATTTGAACTCTGTGCATGCTCTTTGAGATAGTGACCATAGACCTGCATTATATGACTGACAGACAAGAACGGTTTGACGTAAAAATATCAAAATTGAAACTACTGTGGAAAAAAAGACACCTACATCTTGGATGCCCTTGAGGTAAACTAAAACATACCAAAATTTAATTTCAAAGTGAACTATCCCTTTAATTCAAGAACATTGTGCAAGTTTACTGCAACAATGGAACAGTGAACTTCTTTTGAAAATCCAGCATTTAGTTGATCCTGGTAAGCACTCATTGTCACAGTTGTAAACACAACGGCTTTCTTCTTCCACAAGGGGTTTTTGCGTGACACATTTGTTTCCAGAAAGACCGATAAAGAACGCGACACACGCGTCTCTTGGACATCCTTTAGAATTCAATCAATCAGATTGTGACTTCGAAACTCCAGAAGTGTTTCCAAAATAAGTGTTCCATATGCATTCAGCCAACCGTCCGTGAGCATGACTTCTGAGGCTGAGACTAGCCGTCACCTAACACCTGTGCAAGATTCTACAAAAGTCCTGAAGTGTATCCAGAAAGAATGGAGACTCCATCCCCAGGTATCTGGAGTTGATTCGAGATGTTTTATTCCCTGACCAAGGGGACTCTTGGCACGGATGCATTGGCACACAGCTGGACCCGGGGCCTACACAAATATGCATTTCCCCAAGTGAGCCTACTCACACAGACACTGTGCAAGTTCAGGGTGGAAGAGGACCTCCGTGGTGGACAGTGTTGGGGGAAATTCATTACAAGTAAACCTGAGTTATGTAATCAGATTACTTTAACTTAGAACTCAAGTAACTAGTAAAGTAATGCATTACTTTTAAAATTTACAACAAAATATCTTAGTTACTTTTTCAAATAATTAACGCAAGTTACTTTGTTTTTGTCACGAACCACACACGAACGAACGAGAAAGATCCAAATGCAGTTTAGTATTTAATGGGGAATTCCAAAAGCATAATCCAGTCCAGGCATAAGTCGTCATCAAATCCATCCAAAGAACAAGAAACATAAACCAGGAAACTACAGGGAACAGAAGTGGTGAGATAAAATACAAGGACACCGTGACACATACTAAAACAGACAGGGTTATATACACAGGGAATTGACAATGCTAATGGGGAACAGGCTGGGTGCAATGATCAGTGATAAGGGACAGCTGAATGCAATGAAAAGACAAGGATCATGGGGGATGTAGTTCAAGAGTGTGATGGACACCGTGGGGAAGGAGGACATCTAGTGGTGACCCAAGGAACATAAACCAGACACTGTGACATAACCCCCCCTCTACGGAGCGGCTGCCAGACGCTCCAAGACCCACAAACAAAACCAGAGTCAAGGAGGGAGGTGGAAAGGTGGATGATCAGGGGGTGGGATGGGGGGCCAGGTCCATGGAGGGGAACAGGAACAGGGGGTGATGGCTTAGCCAGCGGCCAGGGCGAAGCAGACAGTTCATCGGCCGGCCAGGGTGAAGCAGACGACAGTCCATCGGGTGGCCTGGGCGGAGCAGGCTGTGCAGACGGCCAGGGCAGAAATGTCAGTCCATCGGGCGGCCAGGGCAGAGCAGACATTCTCTCAGGCGGCCAGGACGGCGGAGACTTTCCCTCGGGCGGCCAGGGCGGAGACTTTCCCTCGGGCGGCCAGGGCGGAGACTTTCCCTCGGGCGGCCAGGGAGGAGCAGAAGACAGTCCATCGGGCGTCCACGGCGGAGACGACCCCTCGGGCGGCCATGGCTCAGGAACTGGAACAGACACCACCGGCTCAGGCACTGGAACAGACACCACCGGCTCAGGCACTGGAACTGGCACCACCGGCTCAGGCACTGGAACTGGCACCACCGGCTCAGGCACTGGAACTGGCACCACCGGCTCAGGCACTGGAACTGGCACCACCGGCTCAGGCACTGGAACTGGCACCACCGGCTCCGGCACTGGAACTGGCACCACCGGCTCCGGCACTGGAACTGGCACCACCGGCTCCGGCACTGGAACTGGCACCACCGGCTCCGGCACTGGAACTGGCACCACCGGCTCCGGCTCAGGAACAGACACTGGCTCCGGCTCAGGAACAGACACTGGCTCCGGCTCAGGAACAGACACTGGCTCCGGCTCAGGAACAGACACTGGCTCCGGCTCAGGAACAGACACTGGCTCCGGCTCAGGAACAGTCTCTGGCTGGGCAGATTGTATAAGAGGAACCGATAAGGCGAGACACTGGGATGGCGCTGGCAGAGCGAGGCGCTGGGGTGGTGCCGGCAAGGCAAGCCGCTGGATCGGTGCCGGCAGGGCGAGACGCTGGGGTGGCGCCGGCAGGGCGAGACGCTGGGGTGGCGCCGGCAGGGCGAGACGCTGGGGTGGCGCCGGCAGGGCGAGACGCTGGAGAGGTGCCATCAGGGCAAGCAGCTTGGGGACGGCCTCCGGGACGACAGCAGGCTGCTCTGGTACGACCTCCAGGGAAACAGCGGGCTGTTCGGGGACGACCTCCAGGGAGACAGCGGGCTGTTCGGGGACGACCTCCAGGCCATTGGGAAGGCAGGAAGTCCTCCTCCTCCTCCGCCGTTTCCGGACCACCGGACTCGAGACCACCGGTACTGGGACCACCAGCACAGGGACCACCGGCACTGGGACCACCGGCACAGGGACAGAGGAATTCCTCCTTCTCCTCCCCCGTTCTTGCGAGGGAGTGGATGCTGCTGTCCTCCCGGAATCTACCGGGAACGCAGCACTCTGCTTGGTGAGATGATCCCACCAGGAATAACATTCCACTAATGTCATTGAAGGCTCTGGGCTGGACGGAACCAGCGGCGGATGGGGCTCTGGGCTGGACCCCACCAACCCAGGGTTGAAGAGTGGCCAGAGTGGAGTCGTGATTCCTCCCGACCAGTACCTCCACTGCGGCCTCCACGGGACCCGCGAAACTTGGCTAACCGGGTCCCCTCAAACAGTTCTCTTCTTGTCGACATGATACACACACACAAAAAAAAACAAAAAAAAAACTGCTGGATCTTGAGTTTGACGGAGTCCTTCTGTCACGAACCACACACGAACGAACGAGAAAGATCCAAATGCAGTTTAGTATTTAATGGGGAATTCCAAAAGCATAATCCAGTCCAGGCATAAGTCGTCATCAAATCCATCCAAAGAACAAGAAACATAAACCAGGAAACTACAGGGAACAGAAGTGGTGAGATAAAAAATACAAGGACACCGTGACACATACTAAAACAGACAGGGTTATATACACAGGGAATTGACAATGCTAATGGGGAACAGGCTGGGTGCAATGATCAGTGACAAGGGACAGCTGAATGCAATGAAAAGACAAGGATCATGGGGGATGTAGTTCAAGAGTGTGATGGACACCGTGGGGAAGGAGGACATCTAGTGGTGACCCAAGGAACATAAACCAGACACTGTGACAGTTTTCCCATGTATTGGCTGACAGCTCTCCTTTCCCCATGCTGAGACCAATTGAAATGCAGAGGCGTTGTCTAAACATGATGGTTATTGTAGCTCTAGACCAGTGGTGCCCAATAGGTCGATCGCGATCTACCAGTCGATCGCAAAGACAATGCTGGTAGATCGCACATCATTTTAAAATATGCTTTTGTTAAATTTGAATAAAAATAAATATAGCATTGTCCTTCCTTCTTTTAGTGTCTGTATAACTTGCACTTGACGAATGAATTTTTACCAGGCGCAATTTTTGTTTATTCGGTTGTCATGACAACTAGCCTGCTTCTGCTTTCCAGCTCAAGAGCTTCGGGGGAACAGAGCGCGAAATTGTGAAGCTAACAGTATTCGGAATCGGTAGCGTACACAAATGCCATTCATTCATTCATAAATTCCAACCATTTGAAAATAAACTGTTTGAAAATGATCAAAACACCGGTCCACCATGACTGATGACAACGTGGAGGACTGTTTGAGACTAGCTATCAGCAGCTTCTGCCCGGATTATATAAAACTGTCTGATTCCAGTCAGTGCAAGTCATCAGAATAAGGCAAAATGTTGTAGGTATTTTGAGTTTAGTGTTAAAATTGAATATCAACAATGAACATTTATTATTATTTTTCTCCTTAATTACAAGATTACATGCAGTACTGTAGTAGCAACAAGCATTTGAAGTGTTTTTTTTTTTTTAAACTGTGTTTTTTAGTTGGTAGTTGGTAGATCTCATTGTGTTGATCATTTTAAAAGTAGATCATCAAGCAAAAAAGTGTGGGCACCCCTGCTCTAGACTAAATGTGAGCATGCATTTACTAATTTCATTTGTGCAAAAAAAAGATTCAATATTCCTCAAAATGAATAAAGTCAGTAATGCAGAATCAGAATACTATGCAAACCTCCAATAACTAAATATATTAAATAAAACATGCATTTTTGTGCATTTAATCTCAATTTATTGACCAGTGTACTTCCTTCTGACCTTCGATGATTCAGTTAAACCGGGGGTCGGCAACTCGCGGCTCTAGAGCCACATGCGGCTCTTAAGCGCCGCCCTAGTGGCTCCCTGGAGCTTTTTCAAAAATATGAAAATGGAATAAATATTTTTTGTAACCCTTTCGCACGTACAATCACACCGGTGTGATCAGTCTAGGCTGGTCCCTGGAGCGTACGATCACACGGGTGTGATTAGAACAGTCAGTGCATGACGTGATCAACTGCTAAATTCAAATGTGCTTTTGCGCATTGGCTGGCGCTGAGCCAGAGACAGGCGCGCTCAGAGCTGTCATATATCACAACTTTTCAGTGTTTTCAACCACATTGTTCGGATCTTTTTAATTTTTCAGCCATCCGAATGGGCTAGTGACAGGCAGCACACATGGCACGACTCGTGTTTGTCATTAGTCTTGTATTTTTGTTTTTATTTACAACAGACCACAGGTCATAAACCTGAAATAAGAAATAAACCAGTGTTACAAATATATCCATTGAATATATAATGCAAAATAAACAAACGAAGTAGTTACAATAAAATAACTAGAACTATTCTGCTGTAAATAAGAATACATTATTATATAATCTCCTATACAGTCTTACAGAACTGCGTCAGAAACCCCGCTGAAACTACATTTGCCATCATGCATTTCAGCGCACCTGCGCAGAGTACAACTATCACACGAGTCAACAGGCAAAGTGCAATAATCATTATAACACTTCAATTCAATGTTTAACTAAATGCAACTCCGTCGCCTACCACACAGCCAACTGCTACATTAGTTTACTTGGTAATTTGTTAATTATCCAGCGTTCGAACATATCGCAAACCGAGAGAACTGAACAGTACACGCGCTAACTTAAACTACAAATTAAGTCTCTCAGCACGGACTAGGCGCAGCCAATGTCAACAATTACACAAGTACGAAACTTTAAACATTCCTAAATTAAAGTACAGCAGACCGTAGCTCATGGTAAACATTTAAAAAGGTTCTAAATTCGCTACATACCAACGGGCTGTGTGCTCCTGACGATGGGTTGTGAATAAACAATGGACGCGTCGCTAATCCCTTTACGTTTTTTATGAAGCTTACGGCGAAACTGCGCATACTCATACCCAAATAATCATCACGCAACAAATAATCATTATGAACTAAATATAATTTGCTTAAATAAATCCCTTTTGTATACACATACATATATATATATATATACACATACACATACACACATATATATATATATATATATATATATACATACATATACACACATATACATTAATATACACATATATACATACATACATATATACATATATATACATATATACATATATATATATATATATATATATATATATATATATATATATATAAATCCTACTATTCCCAATATTTTAAGCAGAATTTTTTATAACCATGATTTTTACCAATATATTTTTTCTAGTGACCCAAAGAACCGAACACCTCCCACTTGGCCGACTGATGCAAATTCAAAGAGGCCACTACAAAGTCACTTGAGTCTTTCAGTAAAAAAAAAAATAAAAAAAAAATAAATAATAAAAAAAAAAAACTGCTTTTCAATGTTATCATTTGCTCACTAAGGAGGTAGGCCCCACCACCTTGCCTCCTACTGAGTGTAGGTTTGCCCTTGAACCACTCAGCCGCCTCCCAGGGTTACCCACTAGCTAAAAAATAAATGTCTCTTGGGTACCCAATGGTAAGGACTTTATACTTTGTGCTGGTCTTCAACAGGAAGCAACACGACCAGTCTCCGCACATCCCTGCGAAGGACGATAGTAGAAGGTAAGGTAGAATCTTTTGCCCGGGTCCTAGCAACAAGAGAGGCAGGAAGGCCTATACAGTTTGCCACGTCAGCATCTCGGACCACTCCAGACTTGTCCGGATAGGTGACGACGATTCGACCGAGCCGGAACTGTCCTCTCAGGGCATTTTGGTCTGCGATCCAAACCAGATCTCCAACCTGGACACTTCTTTCCACTCTATGCCACTTATGCCGGATAAACAAGTTTGGTCCCGCTAGTTCACTCCACTTTGACCAGAATTTGTCAACTCCCGCTTGAACAGCCCTTAGTCTACGCCAAGAGTGGGTTTCTAAGTCGATACTGTGCATATCTCCTCTTTGTCCGGTGCGTCACAGGATGAGGGAGTTAGGAGTCAAGTACTCTACTGTATCCTCTTGCTCTTGCGCTTTGGCGTCGATGGGTCGTTCGTTAGTTCGGTTGACTGCTGAGTAGAGAAGAGTTTGGAACTCCCCCCAAGTGTAGCTGCCGGTTGTTCCGCCGAGGCTATTGAGAGCTCTTTTGATAAGTTTAACAGCTGCCTCGGCCGCTCCATTTCTGTGGGGCGAGTCCGCAGGATGGAAATCCCACTGCCATTCGGTTCCATTTTTGGCTGCTATGTCCTCAACAGCCACCTTCTGTAAACATGCTAAGTGCTTGTGTAGATCTCTCAGAGCAGACTTGGCACCCACGAAATTTGTGCCCCTGTCGGACCATAACTTCCGAGGGTGCCCCCTCAGGGCAGTGAATCTGGAGTAGGCTTGAAGAAAGCTCTCAGCAGACAAGTCGTCAACGAGGTCCGCGTGGATGGCTCTGGAAGCCATGCAACAATATACAACTCCCCAAACCTTTTTCTTGGTCCGTTTCTTTACTGCATCTCTGACCTCAAAGGGACCGAAGAGGTCCAAAGTGGTATACTCAAAAGGGTTTGCTCTGCTAGTACGCTCATGAGGAAGGTCGCTCATTACTTGTTGGCATAGCTTTGCTCTTTGCTTCTTGCAAGTAACGCACTCGTTAATAATTTTCTTGACTATCCTTCGGCCTTCTATGACCCAAGCTTTTCTTCTTGTACGTAGCAGTGTAGCAGCAACACCTTCATGATTGGCCTCGTGAGCTTCTCTAGCCAGCAAAGTCCCCAACCATGACTGGAAAGGGATCAACGGTACCGCTCTACCGTCTTCACTCCAAGATTGTACTCTACCGCCACAAAGCAAGAGTCCTGTGTTTTCATCTTTGGTTACAACTAGGCGGTTCAAGGCTGTAGTCTTAAAGTTCAAGCCGTCCTGGGCAGCAAGGGCTAAGTCTTGAAAAGCAACTGTTCTCTCTTCTACAGACAGGTTAGAACTCTTTGCCTCCCACTTTGCTGAATTCAAGGCTCGGTATTTCACACTTAGCCAAGATTCTGCAGCTCGTCGAACCCAAGCGACAGTTCCACATAGTTTTGATAAGCTACTGAACCGTTTGGGCTCCACCAGACGCACAAGAGCCACGCCCCAAAGTTTCTTTCTCTGCCTTTCTACTGCTTGAGTTGGACCTTGGTCTTTTGGCAGTGGTTGGAGTACATTAACTCCCACGCTAGCGCCATCATCAGCGCTGCAGGGTCTTGAAATCTTTTGCGATTGAGCTCTGGTGGTTACAGCTGAGAATGCCTTTCTTTGTAACTTTTTTACCTTATCAGCAACTTTGGTCACAATTTCGCTGGCCATCTTTACAGGCCATTCAACTTTAGGTCTTTTTAGAAATTCGGGGCCTTGTTGCCATTCTGACTCTTCATCGAGCTCTTCAGGAGTTGCTCCCCTAGTGACGATGTCAGCAATGTTGAGGTTGCCGTCAACCCACCTCCAGTCATCCACTGGCCCAGCCATCTGTATTTCACCGATTCGGTTGGAGAAGAATGTTTGGTAGCCATAACTATCCTTCTGGATCGCCCCTAAGATAGTTAGGCTATCCACAAAGTGGACCCAGCATTCGACCTCAAGGCGGCAGTGCTTCTCAAAGTACCTTTTCAACCGGGTTGCGAAGACAGCGCCACATAACTCTGCCTTGATCACGTCCCCTTTTTGGTTGAGAGGAGTAAGTTTGGCTTTCGATTCAACAAACCTCACAACAACTCCTCCTTGCGTTTCCCAGCGGAGATAAAGCACAGCGCCGTAGGAAGCCTCACTCCCATCCGAAAACGTGACACCCATAGGGCGGCCCATGGCTCCAAAAGGTGTGAGACTTCTTTCGAACTTTATCTTGCCAAGTCTCACGTACTCTTCAAAGAGTCTAATAGCAGCCTCCCGGATTTTTGGCGACAGTGGGTCATCCCAAGTATCTTTAGTTGGATTGCCTATACTTGCTTCTTGGTAGGATTCCCTTACGAGCATTACTCCTTTCTGCTTTGCTGGAGTGCCAAGACCGATAGGGTCGTAGAACCCAGCGACCTGACTTAGAAGTACTCGATGAGTTAAGGGGTTTGGAGTTCCACTTCTTACTTCATCTTCTTTCAAATCAATTCCCGTCCTCATCTTGCTTCGCTTCTTTGAGAAATTGATGGATGTCAACACCCGAAGTTTGTCGGTCTCTGGTTCGTAGCCGACACCCAGTGCTTTACTTTCTTCGTCTCGCATCTGATTAGGCAACACCAGAGTCTTAGGCGCGGACAAAGTTGTCTCACTGTTACTGGAGTTAGCTGCAGTTTCTAACCTCCCACTTTGGCCTGTCAAAACCCACGGTTTTAGGAAGAAGCTTCCAGCCTCCAAGATCTTTTCAACTCCGTTGGTAATCTTTTCCAGTGTTTTGATGTCATTGTGGGATGTTAATATGTCATCGACATAGCTGTCTTCTACCAGAACACGGCGTTCTTCAACCATGGCTGCAAACTGTGGAAGATTAGCAGTCTCCCTCATAGCGACCTGGGCAATGCAGCCAGCAGGTTTATCCCCGATGTTAACTCTGACGACAGCGAAGGTTTGAATCTCATCCTCTGGGTTGTCTCTCCAGAGGAATCGATGGAGATGAACTTCTTTGTCTTTAAGCCAGACAGAATTATACATTTTCTTCACGTCGCCTAAGGCAGCGTACAATCCAGTCCTGAATCTTAGAAGGACTCCTCTGATCTGATTTAGGATGTCTGGGCCCTTGTACAAAAGGTCATTCAAACTCACCCCGCGGAACTCTTGGCTGCTGTTCCATACAATTCTTACAGGGGTAGAGGATGAGTGTGGATTGGGTGCGACTAAATGGCTGATGTACCACTTCAGTCCCTTCCAGCTATCAAGTACTTCTTGAGTGAGTTTGGTGGCAGCTCCCCTTGAGATCATCTCGTGGATTTGCTCCCCGTATGCAGCCTTCCACTCCGGCTCCCTCTCGAGGCGTTTCTCAGTGTTGAGGAAAGTCGCCTCCACTGCACGTCTGTTGTCTGGTAGTGTCGCAGGGTCTCCTTTCCATGGATAAGCTGCATCCCAGTGAGGAGACCTGCTGTGCTTGTCTGCTTGCACATAGGTGAGGCATTCTTTGATCTTTTCTATTTCTCTTTCCTCTCCTAGTGTCATTTCTTTCCCACCAGGGGGACATCTACCGCATTTGCAGCCACCACATTGAGGGTCGCAGGCAGCGCCGACGCTGTCCCACTTGAACCAATCGAAAATTTCTTTGTTGGTGACCGCAGTACTCCTGAGGATTGTTTCTCCATCAACCATTTTAGCTTTGGTAAGTTCAGTTGGGTCAATAAGGACTTCTTTATAAGCCTTCGAAGCTGATCTCATTGAACGTGCAAAATGAGTTTCGGACCTGTGCACCGCTAAGTCTACTTTCTCGAAGAGGTCAGGATGAGCTCCACCGACCGTTATTCCCAGAGGACCGTCCCAGAGAACAAGGTCTCCTTCCACTTTGATTGGCTGTGGGACCAGGCGACCTTCCCTATGACTTATTAGTAGGTCAATCTTCTCTGGACGGACGAAGTCGTGAGCGGCGACGTTAGGAAAGAATTTCAGTAGTTGCTGTTGCGTGACTGCTTGGTTCACTTTTGCAATGTTTTCCAGGCCGTAACATAGGAGCTTGTGCTCCGCCACTGTACCCTTCTGTGTTTTTACTCTTAGTTTCAGAGTATACCTTTTGGTAGCAACTATCTTCTCCATTCCTCCAACTCCTTGCACAATCAGCTTGATGTTTTCGCCTTTCAGCTTAAGACGCTCAGCGGCTTCATTTGAGATATAATTTGTATCTGACGCAAGATCGATAAGTGTACCGATTAGCTGGCCCGAGTTAGTCGTCACGGAGAGTAGCATCATTACTACGGGGTACTCTAATGGCTCACTGTCTGAACTAGTGCACACTGTTGTTGAAATCTTATTTGAAAACGCTTCTTTGACCTCTGCTTTCAGCTCAGGGGAGAGTTTGGCAAGAACCTTCTCTTGTTTGTCTGTCAATCCAAGTCTCTTCTTCTCTACTTTGGCTTTGCATTGCTCTTCATTCTTTTTATCGTTCTTTTTCGTCTGTGGCAACGGGCAGAGTAAGTAGTTGTGGTCTGAGGACCCTCCTTTCTGACAGTCTTCTTTGGAGCATAGAAACCTTTCAGTGCAGCTGCCGTCCTCATTATGGATGCGCAAACATTTGGGGCATACTCCTGACTTCTTTAACTGAGCTTTCTTGCTTGACAGGTTGAGCTTCTTGAAGGCTTTGCAAGCAAACAATCTACCTGCATGCCCTTCATCCCCACAGGTTATGCATGAACTAAGATGAGAGCCCTTTTGGATAGATGTAGCCTTGGTAAATGCCTTCTTTTCTCTACTCTTCTCCTGTGACCTCTCAGTATAGTCTTTAGAGCTAGGCTGCAGTTGATCCAACTCTTCAAGAATGTCCTCCTGTTTTTTCAGGTACTCCATTAGACAATCGAAGTGGTTTCTGGGTGAAAAGCCACTTGCAGGGTCGTTCTTATGAGTTAGCCACTTCTCTTTCAGGGAGTCTGGTAACTTACTTTCAATCGACTGTGCTACTAACCGATTTTTCACAGCATCTTCTTCCCCCAGGACTTGGAGGTCACGAAGAGCTCTTTCCACAGCTTGAATTAGTTCGATCGTCTTTCTAGGGCTGTTTCCCCTTACAGGCGGTAGGTCATGTACTTCTTTCGAGATAAGTAGCACTATTTTTGGCTTGTTTCCATATTTGTTGTCTAGAAGCCTGAACACGTCAGTGGCAGATCCACAGCTGGACAAGACGAGGTCTCTTTTGACTTTGTCGTCTAGACTTCCTATAAGATGGAACTTTCTTATATTTTCCAAACCATGAGGGTTCCCCAGCTGTTGAAGGTCCTCCCATTCAGCTTTCCAACGGTAGTAATCTCTCATGTTACCAGAGAATGTAGGCAGGCGTGCACGTTCCAGCATGATTTGGGGCTTGAAATGGAATGGCCCTGGGTACATGTTGGGAGCATCTTGGACTTGCAATGGCGTGCTTGTAGCATTTTGAAGTCCACCATAACTGAGATAGGTGGGAGCGATGGGCGGGATATGCCGAACTTCGCTTATAGGGGTGTGACTGTCTACGGGACAGGACAGTTTACGGTTAGGAGAAGAACTAATAGACGAGGCTTGCTCACCGGTTTGGCTTTCCTCGTCTTCGTCTTTCTTCCCAGTAACTTTCAGTTTCACCAGTTCTTTCTGCTCCTCTTCGTCATCAGACCAAGTACTGCGTCGCCATGCCCACTTATCCCTCAGTCTCTCTTGACGCTTTCTCATCATCCTGCTACGGTTTCTAGATTCCGTTAGCTCGGCATGAGGGATCATTTCTGTCCACTCAGTTACTAGACTGTTGACTTCACAGACCTCTCGTTCTAGGTTTCTATTCACCAGTTCACACTCCTTCCTAGACAGCTGTAGATGGTCGGTTGCTTCGGCCTGATCCAGCGCTGAGTTAGCCTCTTTTACGAGGGTGGAGATTTGCTCCTCAGCAAATCTGGTCCAGAAGCTGTTTTGGATGAGGTGTTTAACTGCATCAAACTTGCGGTCGCATTCCAATGTTTTCTCGTCAACCTGATCTGCCTTTTTTGTGGCCTCTTCATCTTCTAATTCTCGTAGGGCCATAGCATACTCAAATCCTGCATCTTCCACTCTGGTATGGTCTCCTTTGAACTCCCTCCACTCAGCCTTTAGATCCCTTTCTTCTAGTGCATTGGCCCTGGAGGTGAGATGGTTGGCTCTTTTAGTGAACGCAGTCTGGGCTGCTGAACGCTTCTGCCGTAACCTCTCTATTTTCTCCTTATCTGCCATCTTGTTAATTTGCTTTCTTTTTTAGCTTTGCAGACTAGCAAGTGAATAGTCAGTATAGATGGGCTTTTAAACTTATCTAGATAAGGTAACCAGTCACTGATTTATTTTCTGGTCTTCAGGCTTTGTTTTGGCTTCAGAACAGAGCCACAATGTTGAATGGCAGTCCTGTGGTTTATGACTGTTCGGATCTTTTTAATTTTTCAGCCATCCGAATGGGCTAGTGACAGGCAGCACACATGGCACGACTCGTGTTTGTCATTAGTCTTGTATTTTTGTTTTTATTTACAACAGACCACAGGTCATAAACCTGAAATAAGAAATAAACCAGTGTTACAAATATATCCATTGAATATATAATGCAAAATAAACAAACGAAGTAGTTACAATAAAATAACTAGAACTATTTCTGCTGTAAATAAGAATACATTATTATATAATCTCCTATACAGTCTTACAGAGCTGTGTCAGAAACCCCGCTGAAACTACATTTCCCATCATGCATTTCAGCGCACCTGCGCAGAGTACAGCTATCACACGAGTCAACAGGCAAAGTGCAATAATCATTATAACACTTCAATTCAATGTTTAACTAAATGCAACTCCGTCGCCTACCACACAGCCAACTGCTACATTAGTTTACTTGGTAATTTGTTAATTATCCAGCGTTCGAACATATCGCAAACCGAGAGAACTGAACAGTACACGCGCGATATCGAACATATCGAACACGTGCGATATCGAACATATCGCAAACCGAGAGAACTGAACAGTACACGCGCTAACTTAAACTACAAATTAAGTCTCTCAGCATGGACTAGGCGCAGCCAATGTCAACAATTACACAAGTACGAAACTTTAAACATTCCTAAATTAAAGTAGAGCAGACCGTAGCTCATGGTAAACATTTAAAAAGGTTCTAAATTCGCTACATACCAACGGGCTGTGTGCTCCTGACGATGGGTTGTGAATAAACAATGGACGCGTCGCTAATCCCTTTACGTTTTTTATGAAGCTTACGGCGAAACTGCGCATACTCATACCCAAATAATCATCACGCAACAAATAATCATTATGAACTAAATATAATTTGCTTAAATAAATCCCTTTTGTATACACATACATATATATATATATATACACATACACATACACACACATATATATATATATATATATATATACATACATATACACACATATACATTAATATACACATATATACATACATACATATACACATATATATACATATATACATATATATATATTTAAATCCTACTATTCCCAATATTTTAAGCAGAATTTTTTATAACCATGATTTTTACCAATATATTTTTTCTAGTGACCCAAAGAACCGAACACACATAACGTTTATCTTAGGCTTCAGACATATGTAATAAAAACTATTGTATGTGTTTAAAATATCAAAAGAAACACAAAAAAGTAGGCGCTTTTGTGTTTTTTTTCATTGAATCTTTCTTTGAAAGTGTATAAGAAGTAAGAAGGGAGAAGTGGATGAATTCACGTGTTGTAAATCCAACAGATCCGATTCTCTGAATTGCATCTGCAGCACAAACTAAAATGGTAGCTCGGAGTCAGCGGTAGTCCAGCAATAGTGGCTAAGGGACTACATCTCCGTTCCCTCCTTCAGGGAATGAGCGTTGCATACGCAACCAAGACGATCCCTTTCATTCGTTCACGTTCGACGTAGTCTACGTCAACTAAATGGGATCTACTATGGAAAGCGCCACTAGAGCTGCCACCTTCCAGTGACTAGACAAAAGCCTGCTGAACGTCCCGCATCTTAAGGCGGTGATAGGACAGGGCTTAGGCCAGGGAAGTCACTGCTGTTCCGCAAGACCCGCTCAGTAGACTTGGATAACACTGGGAAAGTGTGCCCTATCGATGGAAGGAAGGGACGCTACGGAAGCCACATCCAGCCCGAAGGGGGGAAATGTGGGAGATACACATATGGACTGGCCAAATTATTGGGCAGTACAACTTATATGGAATGTCACTGGCATGACTCCAGCCTATAACAGGGGGGAGGATCAACCGAACAGTGATGGCAGGGAGGACTCTGCCAAGAGAAAGACACAGGCTCACCTCGGGGAGCCGTACCGTGGAAGAACACACATATGGGATCGCCATAGGGATCACAATATATGGACCCAGTATAGCACAAGTTCCACCAGTGCATACGAGTGGTAAGCCTAGCATTGGATGCTCCGCCACGTCCATTGCTGCAGGGGGTACGGAGGAGCTCAACAGGGTTCAGCCAAAGGGGAACTCAATTGGAGCAGAATGGCGTATCCAGTCCATAGCAGGGGAATGGCGCAGCAAGCCAAAACATCGAGCGGGGCTTACGGTGTTAACTGGCTTCAATGTGAAGAGAGCACACAGGATGCATCCGGCTCGACACGTAGGCTATAGACTCCAGCGAACGTGTTAGGTGTCGCCCAGCCCGCAGTTCTACAAACATCTATAAGCAAGGCACCTTTCACCAGCGCCCAGGAAGCGGCTACACTCCGAGTGGAGTGAGCTTGCAGTCCCAGGGGACAAGGTACACCTTGGGATTCATACGCCAAGATGATGGCATCCACTATCCAGTGGGCCAACCTCTGCTTGGAGACAGCCTTTCCCCTTCTGCTGGCCTCCGTAACAGATGAGGAGCTGATCTGAGGTCCTGAGGCTTTGCGTTCTGTCCACATATAACCGCAAGGAACATAAAACAGAGAACAGAGAACAGGGACAGAGAAAAGCCAGGACTGGGTCTGCCTCCTCCGGGGGCATTTGCAGGCTCACCACCTGGTCCCGAAAGGGAGTAGTGGGAAACTTGGGCACATATCCAAGCCGGAGTCTCAGGAAAACGTGAGAGTTAGCTGGCCCAAATTCCAGGCACGATTCATCGAAAGAAAATGCGTGCAGGTCCTCTACCCTCTTGATGGAGGCCAAAGCAAGCAGGATAACTGTTTTTAAAGACAGGACTTTTAACTCAGCTGCCTGTAGCGGCTCAAAGGGAGGTCTCTGCAGTGCAGATAGCACCAGAGATAAGTCCCAAGAGGGTATAGAGGGGTCGCGAGGTGGATTCAGTATCCTCGCCCCTGTGAAGCAAGGTGACGAAGCTCCACCTGAGAGTGTCATTTCATTCACTTCAATCACACCTCAAACTCGACGTCAGCGCAGAAAGGGTCACAATAAGAAACCTGTAACTGCAGATGCACTCTCTGGGTTACTACAGCATATGACAGTCTAAAAATGTTGATGTGAATAAAGAGTTTTCTGTCCCTCTCTGCCTCTCTCAAGTCACATGAGAGAGCAGTGACAAGGGTCTTTGTCCACCCATACAAAGGAACTATTGTATCTGCAGAGGGACAGCCCCTGACTGGACAGTCAGGGTACCGAAATAGACTACACTAGCCAACGGTTACACATGTGATTGGAATCATGTGTGCCTTACAGTAAATATGATAAGGACACCTCAATTCGGGGTATAAAAGAAGGAATCTGGACGACACTCATGGCTCTTCCCTGCATCTCCAGTTCAGAACACCAGCAGTTTCTGGGCGCAGGAAGTTCCAAGCCTAGCTAACATTCCTCTGTTAGTTTAGTACTCTATAATAATCTGTAACAATTTTACCTTTCATTTTGATTCTTTTAATAAATATTGTTAAACATTTATTACAATCATCTGACTGGAAATTGGATTTTTGAGTACGCTTCACCTTTTCTTTCCTGGATCAGGACGATCCCAACCGGGGGAAAACTACAAGAGGGTGAGCATTCTTTTCTGATATAAGAAAATGTATGCACTGTTTGATTGATTAAAAGCCTAGCCAAAGAGGCAGCTTACGACAGGGTTATTGTTGTATAGCGAACACGGTTGAAGAGTACCTAAACAGGTAGACTTAGACTACGAAGGGGACATTTATTATATTTATAGTTCTTATTATCTTTATAATAAAATACGAATTTGTAGAGACTGATCACCTAACTCTTAAAAGTACGACTAAGGGTTAGGCTCCTTAGTTACCGCGGGATTATCCATATATCCTGGAGAGGATGTAGGATAATTTGGAACGGTATTAATCGTATAAACTTTTACACCCCCCTCAGGTTGTGTTTTCCCACGGATCTCCTATACACTGCATCGTGATGTGCGGCAATAGAGGCAACATACAGGGCGGAGGGAGAGAGCACTCACTCCAACCCATCTTGCAGGAAAGAAAGCACGGCGCCGATCGAGCAACTTCGGGGGTCTTCTCTGTGAGAAGAACACCATTCAACGAATAGGTTCCACTTCAAGGCATAAGCATGCCTCGTAGAGGCTCTCGTGGAAGTGATGGTGTCTACGACTGACTGTGATAGATCACCTAGAACCTCTGCGTCCCATCCAGGGACCAGACATGCAATTTCCAGAGGTCTGGACGCGGGTGCCATAAGGTTGCCTCATCCCTGAGAGAGAAGGTCTTCTCTCAGAGGAATGGGTTGAGAGGAGCGTAAGTTCGGGGAAGCAGGTCGGGTTGGGCCAATAAGTGGCAACTAGCAAGACCTGCTCTTCTTCCTCCCTGACTTTGCACTGTGTCTGTGCAAGAAGGCTCACTGGGGGAAACGCATACTTGCGGAGGCCCCGAGACCTGCTGTGTGCCAGTGGGTCCATGCCGAGGGTCCCCTCGGTCAGGGAATAAAACAACTGGTAATGGGATGAGTACAGAGAGGCAAACAGATCTATCTGTGCGGCCCCGAAGTGGTCCCAGATCAGCTGGACCGTCTGGGGATAGAGTATTTTAATAATTTCATAATTACTTTGTTCATTTTTAATATCAGAACCACCACCTATTAGAACATGGGAACAAGTATAAGTGAAATACAAGAATATTCTACAAAATGGTTATCTTTACTAAAAAGAAGTCTCTTTTAAAAAGCAGTTAATTGACAACAAAAAGGCAGTTGTTTATAACAACAACCAAGAAAAAGGCTGAACAAAAAAAACAAACAGCCAGTGGTCCTGCAAACCCACGTCACACCCCTGCGGAAGAGCTGGCCCTTGGGTTAAATTTGAATTGACCTATTGTGACGGGCATCCCTGGGGACATCAACTCCTTCATTACTGGTAAATGAGCTTTAAATTTAAATTAAAATTTAAATAAAAAAAATAAATAAAAAAATGCCACTAGAGATAGAGTTGCTTTAAAAGGAACTTCAGAGTTAGTGCTAATACATTATTTCACACAGAGTGCTATTGCTGACTTTGCATAATATCTCTTATTGCAGGCAAAATATGACTTAATCACTGGCTTTTCTTTACAAAGAATAATTTAAATAGAACTGAAGGAACTAAGCATATATGTCTTGTCTTTTATTAAACATTTAATAAAGTATTTTTTTACCCCCTAAAAAAAAATGGAGTTCCACAATTCTGTCCCGTACAGCTCTGCCACTAGATCGGTCCAAGTGCACAGGCTGGAGCCGTTGGTCATCATCAGGCTTCACCCTCACCAAAGGGCTCCTCTTCTTTCTGATGTGGCAATGTCGTGTAATACGGCACATGCAACAATAACGTCACAGGCCTTGTCAGGGGCAACCCCTCAGGCTTTTAAGACATATTCCCTTTAGGTCATTTCAATCCGTGCCATTGTCCTGGCTAGAGCTGCATTCTAGAGCTGGTTTGTGGTCCGGTGTTTGGGTCAGGGAATACATCATAAAATACTGCCTGCAGGCATAGCCGCTATCTCCAAACAGGATCCCATCATAATCTCCTGTATAATGGAAAAATGCAGTTCTGTTAGGATCAGCAAGTGTATGTAATACAGTGAGCTTGATATTTATATTTTCCCTTAACACGTTCAAATAATGTGTCAAGTCAAGTCATATTCATTTATATAGCGCTTTTAACAATGTAGATTGTTTCAAAGCAGCTTTACAGAGATAAACACTTGATGGTGTTTTAAGCCCCCAGTGGCTCCTTAGAGGCAGCTAACCCTACAATCAACCTTAAACCTACCTATCCCCTCGCTGCCTGGAAGGTGCCGTTGGGGGCTTAAAACACCAAGTGCCGAGATAAACGTATAATTTAAGGTAACAGAGATTGTTTTTGCTTTATAGCGGTTCTTTAATAAAGTTATTTTCCAGCTAAAGTTAGTTTTGATTGATTCGCTCCCATCGCAACGATCATTTATTAATTTAGGGGCCACTAAGACGACACCATTCTCTCTACACAGACTTTAACCCTCAGAGGTCGGAGATCACGCCGGCGTGATCTGCTCGCTTTTCTCCTTATGAGTTGAATTGAGACCCGAAATACTCTTTTGACTTTGATTTTACAAAACAAGTTTCATACATCAATCGATTCTGTTAAATGTGTATTATTTTTGTGTATACTCACAATAAAAACAAAGTGCTGTGCTTTTTGCCAAATAAAGAAAAATAAACACGAAGCGAATTCTGCCTTCTCTCTGCCAGTGTAGTCCATTCTGAAACGCGTCCGAAAATGAACAATAACTCAGCGAATACTCAGTCAAACAGGCATACAGTCACACAGGCATGAAGCTTGAGTTCTCTTCTTTTTAATGAAGTAATTTATATAAAAAACAAATATTCTCATCTTGTGAAATCTGTATTAAAAGAGAGCGATTCCAGTTGAGCTAATTACATCTGATTCAGATGTAATGTGACTCCGCCCACGGAGAGCGCGCGCTATTCAAACGCAAATGGCTGAGGCAATCCGCGCATTGGCGCAATCCTGTGAACGCCCCCATATCAGCTCGAGAAAAAACACAAGTTTATTCAGATCATTACTTGTTTACACCGTCTTGCAGCTGTGAGGAATAATAATGGAAAATGTCCCCCAGAAGTGCGGGTATATCGAGGAGCGAGCTGAGGAATACTAGAAAGTTTTTTTCCTTCTCACGTGAATTTCTTCATGTGGGTTTCTGTTTATGAATGAATGAACGGCAGAGATGCGCGCTGTTTACCACAGCTGGCAAAGACAGTTTAAATTTAAATCGCGTGTGTGAATGAATGATGATGTTTCAGCAAGCTGTATTGCTATACTGAGATGAGTAAAAATCGACTGAAATATGTTGAAATAAAATGTAGGCTATTTGTATAAGCAACGTATTAAACTGCAAATTAACAATATGCCCTAATATTTCATGAAAACAACGTTACAGTCAGGCGAAATATGAAAGTAATGAATACATAGATAAAATGTAGGCCTATAATCATTTTTTTTTTACAAAGAAAGAGTACACTTGAAATATTGTTGAAATTGTAATATTGTTGTAATTGTAACCTTTTTAATAAAATGGCAAAACATATTTACAAGATAGATGTAAGCAAAATCTTAAATGGTCAATATAAGTCTTCTTCTAAATATATCTTTCTCCTTGCATTGTGGCTCAGTCAGTGTCACACCTGAGTGAATGGCTAATTATGCAGAGTCATTATGCAGAGTGGGTGGGACATTGTATTCTAAGGTGTAAACCACTCCTCGTTCACGCCTCCTCGCATATTGGCTTTCCAAGCAAAACCTGTTTTACATCAATTTAAATCAATGTATGGTTTTATGTGAACGATAAAGCAAGACTATTTTCACATAATTTTGAAGAAAAAACACTAGGCGAGGACATCCATTATTCAAAAGTCTTATTGACACATATCTACTATGTGTTTTGTGGCCTTATTTCAGAAATTTTAGTTTTTAGTTTTTTCAATAACCATGCATAAACATTATTCTCTCAAAAATGAAAACATGTACATACACGTGGCTCACATATTATGGTAGCCCTGTTTGTGCTTTATAGAGTGAATTTACACCTTTGCCATTAATATGTTTATAAGCAACTGAAAAAAGCACAAATGTCAGGGCATGTCAGAACATCTCAAGGGCCCCAAAAACAGCTCAGACCCCAGAGGGTTAAACGTGAACCTGTGATAAACGCTGATGGCGCTCACATGCGCATTAAGAATTGGTTCTATAGTTATGTGTGTTTGAATCAGCCCGTTCTCATCCCAAGGCGTCATATACTGACGCTTTTGACATTTCGTCTACATCGAACGCACATGGCACCCTTTAGCGTCAATATGAGACGCAGATAGAAATGGCCCAGAAGGCGCCTCCTAGCGGTCTAACCCTAACCCTACCCCAGACCTAAACCTACCCATAACCGAACAAAACTCTGTGCGTCTCATATTGACGCTAAAGGGTGCCATGTGCGTTCGATGTAGACCAAATGTCAAAAGCATCAGTATATGATGCCCTAGGATGAGAATGCGTTGGTTTGAATATATGTGCGCAGGTTTGGAATTCCCTACAAACCAAGCCTAAACAAAGTACTGGTCTTTCCTTATAAATTTTGATACAGAATTTTATTTTATTTTGTCACTTCGGGGATAGGTATGTGAAACGAATTTTCCCGACAACACTTTATCTGTAGAGTGGTAAAGGGCTATAGGGAGAGACTAGATGGCATTTCAGCACTGCGTTGTCATTGGGTCCAGGCGAAGGTCCTTCGTCAGACCTGGATATGGCCTGGATCCGGCAGGGTGCGGGAGAAGGCTGCACAGTCATATTTAATGTGCATAAATATGACTCTGAAAATTTTTGAGTCATGTACAGATCCTGGCCATTTTGCTTCCAAATTTGTGATATGGAACATAAACACCATCTAAGAGAATTTAGTCAGTCCACTGCATACTTTTTCGATTTTTTTAAATTTGATATAATATTACTAATCTGGAATATTAAGAATCGTAATAGTAACTTGCCTGCACATTTACATTGTGAACCCCCTTTGGATTCACAAAACCCCTTCATTGAGGCCTTGATGGGAACTTGTGTGCAGTCTATGGCACCAATCACATTAGTGAAGCCTGAGGTATACGGAAAACGCATCCCAAAACAGGGAGACAGATCAAAAACAAACATAACCCTGACAGTAATGGTCCATTAGATATTTATTTTACAGATATCAGATAAGACTTATTTGGTTGGGAGGGCAATAGCTCAACAATAAATAGAGCATAATTTCTGAGCACAATATTATTGAACTAGACCATCTTCAGACTGCTGGTTCGTATTAATATTTATATCTATATCTATGTTTAATAGGACATTTTTGTTTTGAAATGTTTTGATAGGGCATAATATAACTTTGCAATTGTTTATAAACATGTATTAATATTGCTATTTGTTGTTTATATAGAAATGTAATATTTTGTTTAAAAGCAGATAACTGCTGAATCGTGAAGGTTTTCTGTGAGGTTGATACATTGACGAATTCCAGGTGAGTTGAATGTTTATTCACTCTCTACACCGGGAAAACAGTATAATTGGAATCCATTAGTTTTCTTATTATTATTTTTCCCTAATGGGAGTCAATGGCAGCCATATGAACCGTAAGTAGGAAAATTTTAAAATATGGCAGACTTGCAGTGATGGTAAAGAAAAGTATTTTTTTTTTAAATTTACATTCAAATGGTTATAATTTTTTAAACATTTGATCTAGAAAATTAAAACATAATACATCTGATGCTGATCACATTAAACATCTTACATCAAGACTCTTTTCAAGAATTTTGAAAAGTACAGTATTCTGGTTTTTCACCACTCCTTCAAATTTTGTTCAAAATCTGATAAAATGATATTTGGACCGAGCCGCACAGAAATGACTAAACATTTATTTTTATTTTAAATGTATATTTGTTCAAAAGTGTACTTAACGAGGTCGACCAAAAATTGGTTCAGAGGCTGTATCTCGGCCGAACTTTGATCAATCGAAATGAAAACTGGTACGTTTAACCGGAACCACGATCTGAAAACGAATCTAAGGAATCTGAAAGGAGGAAGTTAATTATTATATAGCGATGATTTAAGCATAACAAAATAACAATACAGTTCCAAAAGAAAGAAAAGAAGAAAGTTTAAGTTAACCATAATAACAGTGTAAAGTTTTACCAAATTGTCTTAATATCATGGGCGTAGAAGATGAAATCAAATAAAAATAGAGCAAACTCAGCAAAGGAATTCAAAACAGCGCCCGAGATCTGCCCTCAAAGTTACTTGCGTTTCGCATTTGATATTTGCTTTTCAGATTGTCAAAATAGGGCCCATGGGGTTCTTCTATATCATTTTATCATTACAATAGCAATATATATGTTTCTTTGTTTAAATGAGGAGAAGAAACTGAAAATGATTCCTTCATATGCTGATATGAGATGTGTTGTTATGTCTTATATCAGGATGGCCATGCATGTGATTTTGTTTCTAACACTTTTTACTGGGATGTGTGTCGCTGATTCCCAAGGTACGTTTAGAATAATACAAGTAAAAATCGTGTATTACCATAACCCTACCCATTTTGTATTACATTTTGATCAGATTGATTTATTAAAATTATACCCTGAAATATGGTAATTGAAAATGTGTTTTATTTATTTATATTTATTTGTAATGCTTTGAACCTGTCTTATCCTTTATTTGATTTGATTTCATATCATCTTGAACAGGGAATCTTGCTCTTAATGGCATGGCTGTGCAGTCCTCCTTAGGAGACCCACAGGGAGATGCTCAACATGCAGTAGATGGAAACAGAGAATCCGATTACAAGAAGGACTCATGCACTTTCACTAAAACTGAGTTTAATCCATGGTGGAGAGTCGACCTTGGAAATGTCTACAGTGTAAGCAACGTTACCATCACTAATCGTGGAGACTGTTGCAAAGACCGGCTTAGAGGAGCTCAGATTCGTATTGGTAACAAGCTGGACAACAACGGAAACAACAATCAGCTGTAAGAAATGTTTTAATTGTTTTATCATCTTCCCATGTTTACGATGTTCAGTCTGGTTTAATAAAACAGGAGGTAAAATTGTAACTCCACAAACCAACCACTCAGTGAGCCACAGCCATGGAGATGTACTTGAACATATTTTATTCAGATTGTGATAAGACATTTGTTTCTTGTAGCAGTGCTAACCATTTGATTTCAATACAGCTGAATTGAATTTGTTAGACGTGTGCATTGTAGCTACTGTTTTTCACTTTAACACTGTTCTTGATGTATTTGCAGGGCTGCAACTATTCTCACTGCTCCTAATGGCACAGAAACATTTTCATTTGAGTCTGTTAATGGCCGATATGTCAACATTTTTTTACCTGGGAATGATGAAATCCTCACTCTGTGTGAAGTCGAGGTGTTTGCAGGTAAGGGACAGAGAGAAGGCTGATTGAATTTGTTTATGTACTTATTAATGTGTGTGTAACTTTTATTATTTTATCAACAGTAATGGACACACCATCATACATTTGTGGCCCAAGTAAGTGTTCTTCATTACTTTTAATGTTGTCGATAGCGCATATATAATATTCTTACTGAACATTTGGTAACCAATAAGGGAGAATGTACATCAAGACGGATGTTATCGCAAAATAAACCCGGCAGCGTGATCAAGACCCCAGCTTATTACATGGCTACTAGCCACAACAGAAATAATTTTGGACACAAAATATTGTTTTGAGTTGAAATATTTTATAAGCTCGCTTGACATAAACGCAAAGCTTCTATGAAGAAAAAAATATTCCTAGCAAGACAAATATTTAAGGGATATTGTACAGTCATGTAAAACAAATAAATGGTTATATGGACATATGATTTGCGATGAAACGTGTAAAAATAGTATAACATTAGTATAACATAGCTTAGCATTATTTGGCCCATTTTACTGGGATTATACTTTAGCACATTAAAGTAAAAAAAAGTTATTGTTTATTATTTTATGTTAAACAGGGAATCTTGCTCTTGGAGCCACAGCTGTCCAGTCTTCCACAATCTCTGGAGGAGAAGCTAAAAGGGCTGTCGATGGAAACAGGAATTCAATTTTCAATCTGGGGTCATGCATTCACACTAATGCGGACAGAGACACCTGGTGGAGAGTTGACTTGGGGTTAGTCTACAAGGTAACCAGGGTTAGCATCACTAATCGTGGAGATGGTGGTGCAGAGAGGCTAAATGGAGCTCAGATCCGTATCGGCAACAGCCTGGAAAATAATGGCAACAATAATGAGCTGTAAGTATTGTCTCTCTTTTAATAATTACACAAATGGTTATAAAATGAGTAAATAAGATAGCATTCATTTTTAATAAATACTTTCAATACAAACTTGCCTTTGACAGAAAAATATTTAATATGCTTCTTGTAGTTTAGATACGCCCCTCTCTATTTCTCTGTTACTCTGTCTTCTCAGGGCTGTGACTGTTGTGTCCATCCCACTTGGAGAGACAAAAACATTTGAGTTTAAGCCTATTAAGGGGCGATATGTCAACATTATTATACCTGGGCGCAATGAATATCTCTCACTGTGTGAGGTTGAGGTGTTTTCAGGTGAGCAATAAAAGAAGAGAGAGATGGTGTGTAGACATTTGTACTATTTTACACTATGTGTATGTTGCCTTCATAATGGTTTTCTGATTTCATTGCCAGATTAAGTGGAATGAGAGGATGTTACGCCACAGTCCACTGATCCTACAAGCAAAATACCAAACTTCTGTTTTCTGAGCAATACTAATATTGCATTTTTTTCATTGTTTTCATTTTACCTATGCACCTTTTATCCTTAAGATAAATGATAAGTTTCAGTGCACATTCAGTAAAGGTTTGAAATGGTTTTTAAAATGCACCTGATTCTTAACCCCAGTTTGATCCAGGGGTTTGTGTATTTACTTATCTTTGTTTATCTCTGCTTTCCACATCAATAAATTACTACAGCATTGCATGTTGTATTGTATGTTTCTGGATCAAAAAAAGAGGCTTATTTGAATATTTACAATGAGGAGGAGGTATAGTGTTGCAGAGCTACCCATCTAGGGTTGAGGAGCTGATAACAAAGTAAATAAGAATGACATTTTACAAAAAAGAGAAAGAAAAAGAAAACCATGGAGAGAACAAGGATTTTCAACCTTCTGTCCCAGAATCAACAACACAACCACCAATTCAACCAATATTAACTTTCAATTTTCTGTTATAAAGAGTAAAAAAAGGCACAAAAGCAACAATAACCAGACCTGAAATATCAAAAAGAATAATAATGAAATTAGGGGCTATAGCTTCAGGGGAGAGCCTGGCCAAAATAACAAACAAAACAAAAAACTAACTACCCCAGAAATCTCTCTAAATTACCTGGAGAAAGATAATCCAGAAATATAGCTGCGAGCAGCGATTACGGGCCCAAGCCAGTGGCACCGCAACCCCAGTGCCTTTAGTAACCTAAAGGCACCGGGGATGGCGGTGCCGCCGGCTTTGGCCCTCCATCGCTGCTCGCAGCTATATATATATATATATATATATATATATATATATATATATATATATATATCTTTCTATCTATCTATGTCTATATATGTATATATATATATATATATATATATATTTACACACACACACATATATATATAAGACAGAAAATATTACTTGTCTTACCTTATTCTGATTTTATGATACACTCAAAATATTCCACAACAAATCATTTAAATTTAATGTAAAAATAAAAACGAAAGTAAGCAGTGTTGGTCTCACGTAACCCTCTCATTAGAATAAAAAATTTCAATATTTGCGATGTATTTGGATGTTAAACTGTTCTTTATTATAGGCTTTGTACTTCACTCGTGTTCCAATATCGATAGAAAAAAATCATACTCTTCACACGCGCAAAAATGTGCTTGGAAACATCACAGTGGAGCTCTGCTTACTGTGAATGGTACAAATTGTACTACTGACTATTTAAACAGAGCAGTGTAATTCGTATATGTTAGGTTGACTATTTTTATTATTATATTGTATTAGGGCTATAATGAACAGGCTTGCAATTCTGGAATGTGTGTGTGTGTGTGACGCGGTTGCGGTTGAACAGTGGACACATAAAAACAAATAAAATGTTTAAGTTCATTCCTACTTCCATAGGCATACATTGAAAATGCTCGCTTTACTCAATGTCTGCGCGGACGTCTGTATTTTACTTTAGCTTTTAAGTTAGCGATTTAAAAGCCCTCAGCGGTGTCACACATCGATTAACTGGTGGGAAAATTTTATCACAGTCACATCCCTAATATATTTATATATAAATACAATAGGCCTACCTGAAAGAGAATTTTACTTGCCAGACCAGAGTATAGCCTGATTAGAACGTCAATAACAAAAAAATAACTTGGGAATCACTAAAACGAGAGATTATTCTAATTTCATTACATCCATTTTAAGTTGCAATCAGCAGTTCATAATAAATGTATTACTGATCAATGGTAACAAGGTTGCCCTGCTGAGGCTCATGCTGCTTCTCCAGGAGAATTGTAAACAAATGAGCGCAGCAAACTAAAACGCAACGCAGTTAACAACATACTGACTATAAAAATTACAAATATGGAGTTTTTATATATTTTCTAACATATGATAGAGTTAAGCAACCTCATTTGACGAGTAGGCAACTATTTCCTGAATACAATCACAATTGAAACTGTGACATTGATTTCATACAACAGGTTAATAAACAGTTACAATTAAGTCACTTACATTTTAGATGCAATATTGACTGTTTTTGTTCTGTTTCAGCAGCAAAAATAGTTAAACAAAGATCAGCAGAACCATCGCGCATCTCACAGCAACTTGTTTTCTCATTACTTAATGATTCAGCATTTTGAAACGAATCGGTTGACTCAAAGATTCAATGGTCAATCCATAAACATCTGTCTCAATCATGAATGACTCAGTCATTCGAACGAATCGTTTGAATGAATGAATCAATGACTCGCTCATTAAGATGGTCGCCTGGCGACACCTGATGGCTGTTTAGTGTTATGTTTAAAAGTATCATTTTTTCCAACGTGCACCATTATCAATGTCCGTGCGGACCTCCGTTTTTTACTTTCACTTTTATATTAGCGATTTAAAAGCACCCGCTCGTGTCACACGTCGATTAACCGATGGGAAAATATACTCACACAGTCATATACCTAATAAATTTATATTTAAATACAATAGGCCTACCTAGTAAAACGTTTTCTATACTATTTTAATATCCTTTTGGACACAAGAGGGCAGTATAGCCCTATGTTTGATTTTTTGTTGAACCAAATAGCACTAAATAGCCTGTTTTTAACTTTTTCATACTCCTTGAATTGCAAAAACAGAATGAAATGGGTTTATTTGTAATATTTGTATCATTTTAAATAAAAATAAATGGTGTATAATTACATTTTAAGAAGTTATGTTGAGATGTTTCCTGCTTCCTTTTTGACATTATAATCCCTCGCCATAGCAAAACCGTTTGAGATATTCAATATCCGTTTACAATTTAGCATCATTAATATATTTTAATCAGGTTGAAAAAGTTTGGTGGGAATAAAATAAACCTTTTTGGAGGAGTAACTAAAAACTCAGAGGCTGATTTAGCAAAAAATCCATATTCAGACCAAAATATCTGACACCCTGTTGGTCATAGCAAATAACTGTCAATTAGAAAGTTGTCCGGCTTGATGAGAACAATACACCTACCAAGTTTTGTGATTCTAGGAAAAACTAAGCCCCCATTTTTGACTAAAGGTGGCGCTACTGAGGCATTTCACCACGCCCCTTTCTGAAACTTTTAACATGTCTACTGGCTAATAAGTGTTATGTGTCTGTCGAGTTTCATCCAATTTCAAGCATGCTAAGAATCTCAAAAGCATCAAAAAAGAATATTAAAGTTTGAAGCGTTGCCACGGCAACAGTATCTAAGATATCAATCATCCTTTCACAGGTCTACATCTGCAGTGTGTCTACCTTATACACATAAAGTTTGAAGCAAATCAGGTAAAAAGAAGAGGGTGATTTCAAAGCATTTTGAAAGTGACACACTTCCTGCTGCCAGTTGGTGGCACTATAACTTTGACTCACAAAGGTCACATCCATGTGATCGGCCTCTTACAACGAATACACTGCTGAAGTTTCATCAAGATCAGTCGATGTATGCAGAAGTTATAACACACTTCCTGTGTCCCATTATTCGCCATAAATTCGTTTCCTCGCCACGGCCAAACCGTTCGAGATATCAAAAATCCGTCCGCAATTTAGCATCCTCAATGTCTTGACTTCATTCACACCGAGTTTGGTGGTAGGAGTAGGAGTATTTCACATTCCATTGTATGCGTTTTCCAAACAACGTATAATAACTGACTTCCTGTTGGGCTGGTGTAAAACTTAGAGCACGAAAGTTGTTCGGCCCGATGAGATCTATATGTGTACTGAGTTTCATATTATTACATGCAAGCGTGTTTGATTTATGGACCAATTTTTCAGACACCATTCCAGGGGGCGCTGTCGAGCCCCCGTGCCACGCTCGGGTACCAGCTTCAGTCCGGCCCTGATGGCCGCGGGTTCTGACGTGTGTGCAGAAAAAAATTATAATAATAATAATAATAATAAACAATAATCCTACCGAAAACAATAGGGCCTTCGCCCTTTCAGGGCTTGGGCCCTAATAATAATTTACATAACTGTTCCCTATCTCCCTTGTAATAAAAAAAAATAAAAAAAAAATAAGACGTTGGGATATCTTTCAAGCAGAAGTTACTCTTTATTGAGGACTCGCTGTAGTCATCCTAGTCTGACTATTGCTCAGCACAGTAGAGTTTATACCTCTCAAGGGGAGGGATGCATAGAGGTGGAGACAATCTAAAGAAAGCATGCAAATGCATTACAGGAGTCAACCGGTTACCGGAATCTCCCCGGCCCTGATCTCATCAGCATAACAGTGTCATTCAAATGCATAGATGCTAATCCAATCAGGGCGACAGTATCGCCCATACCTCACTTCACCATTACAAAGATCATTAGTTATTAACTAAGGGGCCACTTACACGTCACTGTTCTAACAGAAAACCCTTAACGTGCTCCGGCCGCTCATTCGCATTGACAACAGTGTTTAGTGCTCGAGAACGCAAACCTTCAAATAGATTCCAAGCCTTGAAAAATGTAAAAAAAAAAAAAAAAAAAAAATCTCTATGCAAACTTCAAAACCGTGAACCTGTGAGAACACTGACGGTGTGCACATGTGTATTGCGTGTTTAGTCTATTGGTATGCGCGTTTGAATATATATGTGCGCAGGCATTGTAGTCTTTTTTTACAAATTGACCTAAAAAAATTACTTGTCTGGCCTTAAAAACATATTTTTTATCACTTCCGCATATCCATGTGAATGGAATTATTTGACAATGTTTTTTCCTTTTCAAAATCCCTTATATTTGCCGTTACTGACCGATTAATTTGCATGTCGAAAGTCTTGAAAGGCTTACATTGTGCTGATGTGGTGTTTACTGAGAGCTACATTTCTTCCTTATTGAATGAGAAAGCAGACACAACCAGAACTGCACAAATAAGAGTACTGTTTACATCGAGCACACATCCTTTTCTTATAGACATGACAAAACTACACAATATTTGAATAATTTTTCCTTGTATGCCAGGAAAAGTGTTGTGATATAAGAACGTAAATAATGATATTATTATTATAAAATTGAAATGTTAGCATAACAATTATTACATTGATCAGTAAATGGTACTGAACTGTACCTGAATTTAACTCAAATCCTGTTAATATGTACATGTTGAAAGAACCTCACACTAACAAAGTGTTTTGTAAGTTTATTTGCATTGTAATTTGCATTGTAAGATCATAATTTACTGACAAACTTGAATGTAATGGAGGATGTTTTGAGTTTAGCATCCCAAGTTTAGCATCCCAATCCCATGCGGAGCATGCTGGGATATTGACCGTACAGTTTCAGCCATCAACAAAAAATGATTCATGTTATTCCAACTTAAAAGCATGATTCGTTAACAATTTGAAGTAAATTGTGTGTAATGAAATCAAATGTTGCAATTCATTTCAAATAACTGAACTTGCAGCAAAAGTATTTGGAGTGTAAATTGTACTTGCCTGCAAGTTTGTTTTGTAGCATTTTCAGTGCGAGGCTATTTCACTCAAAAGACAGAAAGTTATAATAAAAAAAATACCAAGGTTATTTTTCTATATAAACAAAACTTGTGATTATGACTCAAAATCATTATTTTATAAAAAAAAAAATATCTAGACAGTTTGCAAAAATGCAAATTCTGTAATTTTGAGACCAAAACATCCATGCTATTCCTGCAAAACATGTGACATTAATGCAAACAAAGATAAACACAACTGAAGTTGTGTAATTATCCGCAGAAGTGAGGATCACATCCTGATCACAAGATCACACATTACGTGTCCGATTACATGACGAGAAGTTCCTGCATAAACAAGTTCTGTTCACAAGAAACAAGGAATGAATAAACTGATGAAATGTCTGACTTGAATGCACTTAATATATTATAAATATAATCAATTTACTCAACCACAATATGAGTGAATGTATTCTGCACCAATACTTCAAGTCTTCCTGTGCTGAAACAAAATGTATAAATAATTTTGAAATTACAAAAAATAAGTATGATTTGTATACATGAAGTTATCAATGAAACACTACAGAGCACGAGACGGATGTTTTTAGCACCGAAAAAAAAAAATCGATAACACAGCAACACAATTCAGCTAATGATGAAATTAAAATGTAGAAGAATTCAACTAGGATTAAAACAGTAATCACTCTGGTTGCAAAACTTTCTATTAATTGAAGCTATCATTCAGTACCCCAAAATTAAAGATACTCATTTATTACAGTATAATTACAAACATTTTGATGATTAAAATGTTACCAAGCTTGCCGTGTTTAATCACAAAATTTGATTAAAATTTGGTCTGCACAATATTTATTGTTTCAGCAACTGGACATGCAATGTCCAGCCAAATTTATTCACACACATCATTCTACAACTTTTTTTCAGAGGAATTATTTCACTTTATTTATAAAACACAGAGATTCACTGTGGAGTATAGCCCGTTTCAATTTGTGAATATATTGCAAAGAAAGAAAGAGAGAGGCTTAAAGATAAGGCTTGGAGATTTTGCATATCCAAAGTCTTGATAAGGCAATGTAGTGTACTTTGTGCTAATGTTGTGTTTACTGAGCGCTACATTTCTTCCTTTATTGAAAGTAAACACAACCAAAAAGTACCTAACTGCACAAATGAAAGGGTATTGTTTACATTAAGCACACATACTTTTCATACTGACATGACAAATCTACACAACATTCGTATCATGTTTTTTCTTGCATGCTAGGAAAAGTGTTTTGAAAGAAGAACACAATGTTATAATTTTTATAAAAACTTCTATGATATCATTACTATTATTACATTTATCTGTGAATGCTACCACAATTTACTTTGTACACCGACGCATGTTTCATTCCTATTTTGCACCCGCGCAAAGCGGACTTTTCCCTCCACAGACACACGTCGGTTAACTAAGAAATACACTTGCGCTCCCCGGGGCGGTTCAGCGCAAAGAGGAGGCGTGTTCCGGCGCAAACGTTCCCTCATGCTATTTTGCAGGTTTAGAAAACAATTCCGCCACTGGCCGGAAAAAAACAGTATAAAGTCAGTGGCGCGTTGCGCATGTTATTCATATGCTATTTTTAAGGGGGGGGGGGGTGTTACTGAGTTTTTTACACTGTTAAAGAGTTGGATTCCCATGCTAAACATGGACAAAGTTTCAAAAATTTAATTGCACGTTTGAAGAAGTATTTCTGTGCCAGAAATTGTCCTTCCGGTTTGTCACAAGTTTCGGAAAGTTTTTTTCGAGTATGGGTATGTGTGACGTCAGATGTAACGGAATTTCCTAATATGGGTCCTAAGGGCACTTTTCCGGTAAGATCGCGGGCGCGCGCGCACTCGTAGACCAGAGCAAGAGAGCGAAAGCAGTTCGCCATCAAAGCGCTCTGCTCAGCTTTTGGGAAGTCAGTGTCACCAAAGAAGTGTGTTTTTGGTTGCCAGGGCAAGACAACCCTGCACAGATTCCCAAAGAACCCAGCGTTAAGGCACCCGTGGATGGAGTTTGTTTTTCCTGAGCATAAACGGAGTTGTGTAAGACTGTTGTTCCCTGCATTTCGACGATGATTGTTTTATAAACAAAGCCCAGATCGACGGATTTGCAGATCGTCTAATGCTTAAGGATCGAGCAGTCACAATGATAAAGGTTCGGTGAGTAAAACTGCTTCTAATCTATTGTCTCTGTGTGTTGTTAGCTCGGCGCGTTAGCACAGCTTTAGCTTCGCCCACACGGCCCGCCTCCAGCCGCTCGTTTTTTTCCGGAAAGACTCGGTACATCCTATCTTTCTTAATATAATATAATAAAACTAAAGACTTTTTGGAGATATGAAGGATGCAATACTACTCTATAGGTACTCAAGATTAACAGGAGATTGAGTGAAAATGAGCATTTCACCCCCCCTTTAAGGACCATAATCAATGTAGCGTGTGCTCAACGCGCATATACTTTGATTCTCTCATCTACACAAAGACAGCAGTTTTCATTTTTGCAAATCATACATTATTACGATAGATAGATAGATAGATAGATAGATAGACAATTTATTATAGGAGTATACATCTAGCTTACACATTTACCCACATTATTATATGCCTGTTTAACCGAAGCTAATTTGGGTGTGTTTCTCCATCCCCAATGTCACTTCTCTCTCTTTTACGGCCGTGACGAGAGCGTTGCTCTACTCGGCTGTGAACCGCTCCTGGTGCGCGCCTGGCAAATCCGCCGTTATAATAGCAATACGCAAAGGAAAAAGCGCATCTGCTCTTAAAGGAAATGTGAGATGATGCTCTGATTGGTTTATTTCACGCTACGCCCAAACCACACCTATGAATAATGAAGCTACTTCAGACCAAACCCTTTTAGATTTGCGTCGGGCGCAAGAGTAATTTATCCCACCGGGAAAATAGCAACAGCGCAAAGACCCGCCTACAAAGTTACTTGCACTTTGTGCTTTGACACTTGCGTTTCAGATCGTTAAATTAGGGCCCCATAAATTAATGTTCATTTTACAATTTTAATTGAATCACAGTTCGGCAATATAATGTTAATGTCGCTACTCGCTACAATAACAGACTGCCGTGCATCTAATAAATGATTAATTCAAGAATGTTGTGCAAGTTTACTGCAACAATGGAGAAGTGAACTTCTTTTGAAAATCCAGCGTTTAGTTGATCCTGGTAAGCGCTCATTGTCACAGTTGTAAACACAACGGCTTTCTTCTTCAACAAGGGGTTTTGGCGTCACGCATTTGTTTCCAGAAAGACCGATAAAGAACGTGACACACACGTCTCTCGGACATCCTTTAGAATTCAATCTATCAGATTGTGACTTCGAAACTTCAGTAGTGTTTCCAAAATAAGTGTTCCATATGCATTCAGCCAATGGTCCGTGGGCGTGACTTCTGAGGCTGAGACTAGTCGTCACCACTCACCTAACACCTGTGCAAGATTCTACAAAAGTCCTGAAGTGTATCCAGAAAGAATGGAGACTCCATCCCGAGATATCTGGAGTTGATTCGACATGTTTTTTCCCTGACCAAGGGGACTCTTGGCACGGATACATTGGCACACAGCTGGACCCGGGGCTTATACAAATATGCATTTCCCCCAGTGAGCCTACTCACACAGACACTGTGCTAGTTCAGGGTGGAAGAGGAGCAGGTCTTGATGGTTTCGCCTTACTGGACCAGCCGGACCTGGTTTTCGGATCTGGTACTCCTCGCCAGGGCCGGCGCTAGCCATTTGGGTGCCCTAAGCACAAATGCTTGGTGGTGCCCCCCCCCCCACCCCCCACCCCCCCCCACCCCCCACCCACCAAGGGAATAACAACCATTCAGAATTTCTTAGTTAGGTTCTCTTTACTTCCAAAATAACTGCTGCAAATAAATAATTTTACATTAACAATGGCACCAAACATGAAAATAAATAAATAATATAAAGGTTAAAATTATAAATACCAAATACCACCACAATTACTAAAAACACAGATTTGGAACTGAACAATGTAAACACAGAAAGTTAAAAGTGCAAAGGTCAGGCACAATATAATAATTCTGTACATAATTTGACAACTCTGTGAATATGAAAATATACAAACACTGAGATTGTGTTTTTTTTTTTTTTTTCTTCTAATTGCAGTTTCAAAGTTTAAAAAAATATATATATATATTAGCCATGCAGGGCTAAAGCCCCGGATCTTTTGCACTACTATAGCGACGCCCCTGGACATGCATAGGCGTAATTTGCGGGTAGGACATGTCCCCACCACTTTTGAAACATCTCGCGGCACGAATGTACCAATACAAACAAACAAAACATCTCCAGTTAACCAGCAGAGCATTCATTTAATTCGTTTTTTAAATAAGAGTCGATCTAGCGCTGAAATGTGTTGTTTTTTTAAATCAACTGATCAAAGTGCTCGTTGCCGAGCGATCAGTGGCGCGGATACTATGTTTGTTTCTGGCTCGCGCACAGCCTTCACTCAGACGCGCGTTTCAATCCGTTGTGGAGAGACTCTCTATTCGCTCCGGTACAATTAAAAAACAAAAAGCACAAAAAGTGTCCCTGCCTGATATACAACCACTAAAAAACATAATCGGTTTTGATGAGAAAAAAAAAAAAAAAACTATATGAGTGCGGATTAGAACTCAGAACCTCTGACACGCTTGGCAAAAATTCTACCAGAAACTGCGTCAGTTTCTGACGCAGAAAAGTTAGTTCATGCATTCATGACCTCGAGACTAGATTACTGTAATGCGTTATTAGCCGGTTGTCCTGCATCCTCAATAAACAAGCTACAGTTAGTCCAAAATGCCGCCGCTAGAGTTCTAACTAGATCAAGAAAATATGATCATATAACACCGATTTTATCATCCCTACATTGGTTACCTATAAAGTCCCGTATTAATTACAAGGTATTGCTACTGACTTATACAGCCCTAAACGGCTTAGCTCCAGTCTATTTAACGGATCTTCTATCGCCCTATAATCCATCGCGCTCTTTAAGGTCACTAAATTCGAGGCTTTTGGTCATACCTAGGATATCTAGGTCCACCAAAGGAGGGAAAGCATTTTCACATTTAGCACCAAAACTCTGGAATAGTCTTCCGGATACTGTTCGTTGCTCAGACTCGCTCTCCCAGTTTAAAACTAGATTAAAGACGCATCTCTTCAGCCAGGCATTCATATAATACTTTTAATTCTACAGTTAAATCCGACCTCTAGTTCATAAACGCCAGAGGAGAACTGGCCCCCGACTGAGCCCGGGTTCTCCCAAGGTTTTTTTTTCTCCATTAGGTCACCTGATGGAGTTTTTCAGTTCCTTGCCACTGTTGCCTTTGGCTTGCTCAGTTGGGGATATTTGGGGATATTTAATTTAATTAATCAATCAACGATACTATTGATCAGCATTACCGAACGTAGACGTTCCACTAGAAACAAACATTGATGTATTGTTCTAATTTATTACTGTGAAGCTGCTTTGATACAACCTGTGTTGTGAAAAGCGCTATATAAATAAACTTGACTTGACTTGACTTACCACTGGACCACTTAAATACACACACTTAAACCCAATATTAACATGCTTTAGACATATTTTATTTGTTATTTATACTAGTACCCTATTGTGATGATTTTTCACGATCCAGATTTTTTGGTGCCCCCCCAAGCACTTGGTGCCCTACGCGCAGTGCGTGATGTGCGTGTGCGGAGCGCCGGCCCTGCTCCTCGCGTCAGCCCCTACGTGGTGGACAGTGTTGGGGGAAACTCATTACAAGTAAACCTGAGTTACGTAATCAGATTACTTTAACTAAGAACTTAAGTAACTAGTAAATTAAAACATTACTTTTAAAATTTACAACAAAATATATTTTGTATTATTTCTTTTTAAAAATATTAAAAAAGTAAAATATTACTTTTTCAAATAATTAACGCAAATTACTTTGTTTTCCCATGTATTGGCTGACGGCTCTCCTGTCCCCATGTTGAGACAAATCGTAATGCAGAGGCGTTGTCAAAACATGATTGTTATTGTAGCTCTAGACTAAATGTGAGCGTGCATTTACTAATTTCATTTGCACAAAAAAAAAATTTCAATATTCCTCAAAATTAATAAAGTCAGTAATGCAGAATCAGAATACTATGCAAACCACCAATAACTAAATATGTTAAATAAAACATGCATTTTTATAAATTTAATCTCAATTTATTGACCAATGTACTTGCTTCTGACCTTCGATAATTCAGTTAAACCAAAGGCAAAATAACGTCTCGGTTGCGTATGCATCCCTCGTTCCCTGAAGGAGGGAACGGAGACGTAGTCAACTTAATGGGGTCATCTTCGAGCATGTTAGAACGAGATTCACGCGAGTTGCATCACACACGCCGCCCTGCCGCGTGGGTATAAACACGGAAGCGGATGCACACAATAAGACCCGCTCAGTAGACTTGGATAACACTGGGAAAGTGTGCCCTATCGATGGAAGGAAGGGACGCTACGGAAGCCACATCCAGCCCGAAGGGGGGAAATGTGGGAGATACACATATGGACTGGGCGAATTATTGGGCAGTACAACATATGGAATGTCACTGGGATGACTCCAGCCTAAAACAGGGGGGAGGATCAACCGAACAGTGACGGCAGAGAGGACTCTGCGAAGGGAAAGACACAGGCTCACCTCGGGGAGCCGTACCGTGGAAGAATACAGATATGGGATCGCCATAGGGATCACAACATTTGGACTCAGTCTGAATGGCACACGTATCCAGTTCATACGAGGGGAATGGCGCAGCAAGCCGACACATCGAGAGGGGCTTACGGTGTTAACTGGCTTCAATGTGAAGAGAGCACACGGAAAGCATCCGGCTCAAACCATAGGCCAGAGACTCTAGCGTATATGTTGTGTCGCCCAGCCCGCAGCTCTAAAAACATCTGTAAGAGAGGCACCTTGCACCAGCACCCAGGAAGCGGCTACACTCTGAGTGGAGTGAGCTCGCAGTCCCGGGGGACAAGGTACACCTTGGGATTCTTATGCCAAGATGATGGCATCCACTATCCAGTGGGCCAACCTCTGCTTGGAGACAGCCTTTCCCTTCTGCTGGCCTCTGTAACAGATGAGGAGCTGATCTGAGGTCCTGAGGCTTTGCGTTCTGTTCACATATAACTGCAAGGAATGTACGGAACAGAGAAAAGTCAGGACTGGGTCTGCCTCCTCCGGGGGCAGCGCTTGCAGGCTCTCCACCTGGTCCCGAAAGGGAGTAGTGGGAACCTTGGGCACATATCCAAGCCGGGGTCTCAGGAAAACATGAGAGTTAGCTGGCCAGAATTCCAGGCACGATTCGTCGAACGAAAATGCGTGCAGGTCCCCTACCCTCTTAATGGAGGCCAAAGCAAGCAGGATAACTGTTTTTAAAGACAGGACATTTAACTCAGCTGCCTGTAGCAGCTCAAAGGGAGGTCTCTGCAGTGCGGATAGCACCCGAGGTAAGTCCCAAGAGGGTATAGAGGGGTCAAGAGGCGGATTCAGTCTCCTCGCCCCACTCAGGAACCTGGCGATCAGGTTGTGCTTTCCCACGGATCTCCCATCCACTGCATCATTCTCATTGAGAAGAACACCATTCAACAAATAGGTTCCACTTCAAGGCATAAGCATGCCTCGTAAAGGGTGCCTTCGCGGAAGTGATGGTGTCTACGACTGACTGTGGTAGATCACCTAGAACCTCCGTGTCCCGTCCAGGGACCAGACATCCAGTTTCCAGAGGTCTGGACGTGGGTGCCATACGGTGCCCCATCCCTGAGAGAGAAGGTCCTCTCTCAGAGGAATGGGCCAGAGGAGGGCTGACGAGAGGAGCGTAAGTTCGCGGAACCAGGTCCGGTTGGGCCAATAAGTGGCAACTAGCAAGACCTGCTCCTATTCCTCCCTGACTTTGCACTGTGTCTGTGCAAGAAGGCTCTGTAAGAAAAAATGATGTGCATGTTGAAGATCTCAAAAATGAAGTTTATTACAGCTTAGCAGTGTCAAGGTACACAAAGCACCTTGGGTTCACCGGCATCAGAATGAACCCAGAACATCCAAATCTCAAACCTTTTATCCTGGTACAGTTTTACCACTCTTCATGTAAATGAAGTTGCTCTTCTTGCAACAGCTGTGATCTGTATGTTAATGTAGTTGTGACACCCTATTGTCTGAGAAAGTTCCCTGTGTCCCACACCCATTCCCATTCTACAATTGATTACCATTTGTTCAGGATGTGATCAACCGAAATGGTGAAGAAACAATATAACTTGACTTTCTTTTATCTCTATGATAATTAATAGGGGTGTGACGAGATCTCGTGTTACGAGATCTCGCGAGATTAAAACGCGACGAGATTTCTCGTCGAGGTAAAACTTTGTCTCGTGAGTTGTTGTGATGTCAGTGTGATGGAGCGTGAGGGTGAAATTAGTAGCCTATTGAAGATGCCCCTGCCACTTTTAAATCATTTGTCCAATCTCACAAACACTCCGCGCACACACACACACTCACTGTGTGACTCACTCGCACGCGAACACACACACACACACACACACACACACACACACACACACACACACACGCTCACTGGCGGGCTCACTCACGCACACTCACTCTCGCTCACACTCAACCCATCGTTGAGGACCGTTAAAGTTAAACATGCTAGTTTTACTGTCGTGATGTCCTGAAGCATCAAAGACGCGTAGGTTGTCGCCCATGTAAGGACCATCCATTGGCCCAACGACGGAATCCAACGGCCTGGCGAAGGTTTAAAGCGTGTATGTCTTTTCAGCGATCCAGTGAAGTTCACTTAATTTATTGGAACTTAGTTTTAGTATTACTTTAGCTCTATGCGTAATCTGACTCCAATTTCAAATGATAACCAAATTTAGATCGTATTTCTGATTAGAAAATACTCATAAATATTGATTATGAATTAATTTAGATCTTTGATTATTCTGATTATCCCATACTTTCAATTATTCGTTCATTACGGACCTAGTGTCGCTTTGAGACGTCACGTCGCGACTGCGCGCTCACGATCACAAACCAGCCAGTCCTGAAATAGTCAGAGGGTGTAGTACAAATATTTTACCCTATGCGGTCGCACACTACAGACCCATAGGTGTAATTTATATAATATTTGTAGCATACAACATGCTAAGTCAGGGAATAGTCAGAAATCAGAAGGTCTCCTAAGATGTGCCCCATGGTCCATTCAAAGTGCCTTCAGTTTGATCTATTCTGGACAAGGATTTGCGGAAACACCAGACTACACATTAATCTACTGGAAATAATGATTTCAGAAGAATGCAGAATAAATCAAGGTTAACATTTATTTGTCAGGTAAAAATGTATCATGCCAATTACAGAAGTAAATTATTAAAAGCCAATTCAAAAAGACATAACATCATTTACTCAAAGATTACTCTAAAAGTAAGTAATGTTTTCCTGACAAAGACACACAGTAATGTGTCAGGATTTTCCAACAGGAAAATACGGAAACATTACTGTGGGGGAATGATCCTGGTAAAAGATTCCCAAAGTGTGTTCTATTCCCTCGCCTTAAATACCAGACCAGAACAGAAGGGGGTTATACAAATGTTGTTTAGAGTTGGTTGGGCCAATCCATGTACCCCAGGGGGGTAGCACCTGGTTTCTTGAGATATCGTAAAGAGATATCAGCCAGAGAGATACAAGATTATCCTAAGTTCTCAATCTTTCTCATTAAACCAATGACTGCAATGAAATTAAGACCATTTTACCAGTCGCACTGTGCCCTTTAAAATGACATCAAACATGTAAAGGAAAAACAACACATTCACAAGAAACACCATATGTGTTAAATAGACATTCTTAATGAACTTTCAGTGCCTTGAGGAGGGAGAAGAGGAGGGAGAGGGGGGATGAGTTGAAGTCAAACAAAGGGACAAGGAGATACGTTTGGGCAGGACAAGGTTCTGTGCTCTGTCTTTGCTATCTGCTGTCAGGGGGCATTTTATGGCGTTATTGCAGGGTGAGTTTTGTTTTAGCAGGAAAATCAGTTCTTACAGACGGCCCCTGGCCCCTTGGGACAGATTTAGATCAGGCCTAAGGGGACATGTTTTGGACATTTTCCTGTTTCCACATTTTCAGTGTTATTCTCTGAGTGTTCATAGACCTGACCACTGTAGTTTGCAGTGTTAGTCGATTGGTGCAGGAATCCAGTCGTCACCTGAAATAACAGCATTAAGACAGGTTGAACATTAAAATGAAAGCATGGCAGAATGCGTGGATGCTGCAGCAGCTGGACAGGGTGTCATGACCCTCTTGGCCGGGTTTGCTTCCACCTGCACTTGGCTGCGTTGGTGTTCAGTCTGTAGAATGATCTCGTTGTATCAAGTCTGTTTGCGTTGGTCAGCATGATCAGAAAGTGTCAGTGGAAAGTGTCATTATAACGCTTTGCGGAAACATCTTTGTCCTCCCTAGGATGCTTTAACTGACCCTTTGAGAAGTCCTCGGTCACCTTCAAGCAGAAGGTTTCATTTGCCGGGTAGATCAGAACTCCATAGTTGAAGGAATCATTTCACTGATGACGCTCCACTGCGTGTAAGACACCTGAACAACTTCTGAATGACCATGCAATAATTGAACACTGATGTATTTGTGGTTATTGTAAGATGAGGAAAAGTTATTGGATAAACACAAGAATACAAGATAACAAAACATTATGTACTCAAAAATATGAAACCCAAAAGTCAAAGGTGCGAGTGGTAAATATGGTCTCTTCTTCAAAATCATATATTTAATGAACATGTGTAATTTGATCACCAAATTCTTCACTACCGCAGTGATTTGGTAGTGGGATTTAGACTTGGTCTGGATGAATCAAGGACGGGTAGCAGAAAGTCACCATACCTAGTATATTTACTGGCAGTATGCATAATTAGAGTAATTAGAGTATATCACATAATTAAACACGGAAATACGCCATTTCATAATTATAAAATTTCATTAGTTGTTATAAGTGCAAATCATCAATGAAACTTAATGTTTTAATAGATTCAATTAGAGAATGAAATGTATAGAAACAGAGATTTAAATTCTCTGGTTTAACTTTTGTAATTATCCTCTGTGCATTTGATGTACAGACTAGGTCACACTCAATAGTGCAGGTCTGACTGGGAATCGTTTAGTTGACAGATATAAATGCCTGCATTTTAGATTTAGCTGTTTAGATCATTGTCATTAGCAGAGGTGGAAAGTAACGAATTACATTTACTCGCGTTACTGTAATTGAGTAGTTTTTTTGTGTATTTCTACTTTTTTAAGTAGTTTTTAAAATCTGTAATTTTACTTTTACTTAAGTATGTTTTGTTTAAAGTATTGTAGTTCGCTACATTTTAAAACGTATCCGTTACTGAGTAAAAAAAAATAATAAAACATTATTAAAAAAAATGAACTAGCCTACTATGGGTAAACCAGCGCGCGCGCTCGTGCTCAGCATTGATTGATTGAAGGGCGGGAGAACAGACACGCAAAAACCACAAAAAATATGGAGACGGACAACACAGATTCTTTACACACACACGTGAGGCGAACCCCTGGTAAGTATGGGGATACTTTGGATATAGAAAAACGAACGCGTGGTTGTCCTCGAGGCTCGAGCATAGCCTAATCATTTTGCAAAAATTGTGGACGCAAATTGGCTGCAAAAGAAGGAAACACATAGAACGTGTTCGGGAACACCATCCCTCCGTGCAGATTAAGATATGTCCCGTTTATAATTTAAGGTCGAAGGATTTCTGTGATGCAGAGGGAATCCCGGAGTTTCATTATTATCATGAAAATGGAATTTAGCCTACAGTAACGCAGACGTCACGTAAAACACATGAAAGTAAAGCTGTACAATAAATCAAATTGCGACATGGTCTGTAGTCTATATATTAAAGCACAAGAGACTGCTACATAAATGTATAATCTGCGTGTCTATGTGAATCAGTGCGAATGAGACGAGCCGTTTCGTCTACTACTACATACTCAAGTACGCGACGCGCTAATAGTGTTTTCAGCATCTCACAAACAATATGAGAACATGAAAACATGAACATCTCCAGAGCTGCTCTGAGAGAATGACCTTTGAGAAAAACCTTGTCAAATAGCCTACACTCTGAAACAGGACTTCATTACAACCCATCAAAATAAAAGTTTGGTTTAACTACGAAGAAATGATGACATAACTGTTGTGGGCCTACAATAGAATGTACTTCTCATAATAATATTAACAACAACAATAATAATACAGATTATTTAAACATTATTTAAGGATTTTTGTCCATGGTTTAATTGAGTAAATCTGTTTTGCAGCACTTTGCCAAAAAATAAAAGGATAAAAAAATGTGTTAAACTTTTATTTGATTACCACCGTTTTGGATAATATATTTGTTTTAAATCATAAAAACAAAAAGGATTTTTCTGAATTAAATACATTTCATAGAAGTCTTGTTCTTGAACATTTTAATAAATTATTAATGATAAATAAGTTGTTAAATGAGTAGTTCACATTAAAATGAAAATTACCCCATGATTTATCAGCCCTGAAACCATCCTATGTGCAGGCTATATAACTTTCTTCTTTGTTCTTTCAGACGAATACAATCGGAGTTATATTAATAAACACTCTGATGCTTCTGAGCTTTATAATGGCAGTGGATTGCAACCATCAGTTTAAAGCTCAAAAAAAGTACACCATACGCAGTCTACTTACACCTTAAACGCAACTCATGACGTCAGAAGTAGTGTAGTGTGTCCTGGCGTAGCGTAAATATCAGCAGTACGTCGCATTACTCGCATAAGTTGCGCTTTAGATTTAAGTCGAATACATATGTTCGTTTGGCCGGAAACTAGTTATTTTACTTCATAAAGATTTAAATATGAATATCTTTCTTACACAAACTCAACGTTTTGTTTCAGAAGGCCTTTATTAACCCCCCGTTGCCATGTGGAGCACTTTTATGATGGATGGATGGATGCACTTTTATGAGCTTCAAACTGATGGTTGCAATCCACAGCCATTATCAAGCTAGGAAGCGTCAGGGTGTTTATTAATATCAGAGGCTTCCTTCACCTCTGTACAGATAAAACATTATCAAAATGATTCCAGTTCGCATGGATACGCGGAAGCGACAAATTTTTTTTTGTATTATGCAGGCCAGACAAGTAATTTGGTGAGGTCAATTTGTAAAAAAAGACTACCGGCATGCACACATTCAAATGCACATGCCTATAGATTAAACACGTAATACGCATTTGCACGCCGTCAGCGTTTTCAAAGATTCACGTTTTTTAAGTTTAGACAGAGATGATAGCGTTTTTCAAAAATTTTCAAAGCTTGCACCTTGGAACCTATTTCAAGGTTTACATTCTCGAGCTCCAAACACTGTTGTCGTGCAAATGAACGGCCAGAACACATTAAAGTTTTCTGTTTTCTGTTAAAGCGGTGTCGTGTTAGCGCCCCCTAAGTTAATAACTAATGTGCTTTTCGCAACGAATCAATCAAAAATGAATGAATCAAAAACTAACTTTAGCTGGACAATAACTTTATTCTAGAGCGGCTGTAAAGCCAGAACACTCTGTTACTGTAATCTCCTATTATCTCTGTAAAGCTGCTTTAAAACAATCTATATTGTTAAAGCGCTGTATAAATGAAGGAGACTTGACTTAATATAATTCTGATTGTATTCGTCTGAAAGAAGAATGTCATATACATGGCTTGAGGGTGAGTAAATCATGGGCTGGTTTCATTTTAAAGTTAACTACTCCTTTAATCAAATTCATAATCATTTATTGAAATTAGTTGATTAGACATGTTTTATTGAAATTTTAATAAACAAAACAAATGTTTCCAAAAATACTGTTTTCATCCCATTTACTGTAACTGTCATTTTAACTGATGATAATAATAACCCTAATTTAATAATACAGTTTTTATATTTAATAATTGTTTAATACCATTATATTAGTCGGTTATCATACTGTGAAAATCTCATACCTTTACAACCCTACTCGGGGGACTCCCCAACCCACCCCCGCTGTTAAAAAAGTAACTCAGTTACTTTTACTCTGAGTACATTTTAAATGAGCTACTTTTTACTTTTACTTGAGTAGATTTTTCGACCGGTACTTTTACTTGTACTTAAGTAAAAAAAAATTGTAGTAATAGTACTTTTACTTGAGTAGAATATTTTATTACTCTTTCCACCTCTGGTCATTAGTCATTTGTTGGAAACTAGGGGGCCCTCCTGGTTTGCAACAACGCTAACGACTGGACATAAAAAATATTTTGTCCAAAGACCAGTTGCATTGATTAATAGGTCTCAATAAGATTTTTTATGTGGATTTAAATCAATTGATGTGTGACCACAGCCATGCATGTCCTATGCACAGCACAATATTTACATACAGGAAGTTGACAAGAATGTAATGCTGAAAAGAAATTATTAAAATAATTTCCCTTGTCCTATATGTATGAAGGTAAATGATGTATTGCATGATGTGAATAATTTTGGCCTGGATAGTCTTATGATCTATGCCAGGTAGAGATGTTCTAAGATTGTCATAGTGATGGTGTGTATTGTGTATGTTTGTGTATAGGAGATGGGTGGTGTTTTATCCTACCATAATCTGTGTTGCATAATTTAGTTCCGGTGCTACACCGGGAGGCCACATAGCTTCTGTAGTGTTATGAGGTGTGAGCGGCCCCTTGAAGTTTCTCCATCCCCATCTCCTAATGTAAAGTTGTGTGTCCTGCTTAAGGCAGGCAGAACCAGACCCTTGTGGAATCTGGTTCTAAAGAAAGTCATTTGTCAGCCTGTAAGGAAATAGACCTAGAGAGGAAAACACAGTTTAATCTTGAGCCTTTATACAAATTGCATTTAAGATAGATGGTCTATCTCAATATTTATTTGATGGCTTTAGCCAGACAGTTGTTACTGATGGCTTTGATCTGTTAAGATTTTACGCCATTAGAAGAAAATGTGTTTTTGTTTACAAAGACATGTATCATTCTCATGATCATGTGTTTGCAAAGAAAAGGTCAATTAAACAGTGATAATAGTCAGATCTGACTGCTATTGCATCTAAACTCAAACAGTCTGCTGTGTTGTGAGCATTAGGACCCTCAGGTCTGCTAGGGAAATCTCTTTACATGATGTTGTTTATTTACACTAGCCAGATCTGTGTTTAGAGCAATTAGATCACCAGGGGTGGTGCTGTGCTTGTTTGTTTTAGCCTTTGGAATTTATGGTGTTATTCAAACTCTTGACCATTTGGATCTCTGTGGTCCATAAAGACTTTAGATTTTCTGCCTGATATTTACAATTCACACAACTGTACATGTCCAGTAAAATACCTTCCCTGATCAGATTCCATGTGAGCTGAAGCTCCCAGAGAGGAGTTTAACACTTGCACCACTTCGTTTGTGGTTTTGTTGCAAGAGAAAATTAAAATTTGTACCTCCCCTTGTTACTGGGTTAAAGATCTGTTAGATCAAAATGAAATCATCCTGTGGATTTGGATGGATATTTAAGACATGGTAATCAGGTTGATCATTTTAGTTGGTATATACTGAGCATTGTAATTTCTCTCATTAAAGATTCTTGCACAAATAGAAGGTAAAGAAGTTCTTTCTGATTCATACTTCCTTTCAGTTTCCTTTCCAATACTTTCTCTAACCATCTATTATCTCATTCCTCCCAACACTAGTGTTCCTTCTTGTTCCCTACATACACGTACCATCTTTCTACATTCTGATTCTTTTAATTCTCATTAAACATTCTTTCCTCTTCCAACCCAATGCTGAATCATTACGAGATTAAAGCCATTCTTGGCCATTACAATATAATATATATTACAATCTGGTCATAATATAAATTATATTTTATAAAATTGTATAAATCATACCAATCTTATTTACTGGTCTCGGGGGTTTTTACTGAGTAATTTGTCCAAACTGACTTGTTATCTTCTCACTGATCTTTTAGAAGGTGATTGGCCCTGCAGCTCCAGCTGTGCTGGCATGAGCATTGTGTACACAGCAACAACACAAACTGGAAACCAGTTACAGCTGCTTTGATGCTGTGAACATTCAATGGACTGCATGAATTGAGAAACATGGGTCAAATCATTGCTCAATTTAAAGATTTTTGTGACTACAATTTAGAATTGGACACAATTATCTTATTTTAGGCTGAGATGTTATCAGTTGCATTCTTTTAAGAATCTTATTTGAATATGAAAGAAAGGTTGGACAAACAGGTCTCATGGAGGGCGCCAAGATTGTTTTATGGTTTGTTGCTTTTGTCAGTCTCTTTTGAGACCTCAAAAACATACAATAATGCAGTGGTTGCAAAGTCTGACATAAAACCAAATTAAAAGCTATGTTTTATAAAACTGAGCCTTAAATGGTGTTGTTTAAACCATATTTGGGACATCAGTCATGAACTTTTTTGACACTATTGAAAGATTTTCAAAGAACAATGATTACTTTGATGTAATTCATAGTGGTCTTTGTCTAAATTATCTCATAAGATAAGGACAAGCTGTGCATGTCCTCTGACACTATCAGGGCTGGTAACAAGCCTCTTAGTAACACAATAATTTTCATTATATACATCAGTTGTAAAGTTTAGCGTATTTTTCCAAATTTCAGCCTCTAGGACTTCTGCATAGCAGCTGTTCTCTAGGACTGAAATCAATTTCTCAGATAATTTCTTTTGAAATATTCTAATTGCATTGCACTGTTTTGTCCAACTTTACACTTCACACACAAGGGATTCAAGTGAGACAGTTTTACTTGTTATCTTTTAGCTCATCAAATCACAAGGTTTTTCACAAGTTAGCGTGACCATTTTCTTATTTCCAGTGTTGCAATGTTGTTGCAACAAAACAAATAATTAAATGTAACGACATTATTTACCTCAGAATTTAAGTTTTTAGTTTTCAACCCTCTGTTGAGTACCAGAATAAAAAATTTAATTATGTTATTCCAATTTAGGTTTCATCACTTGTTGCTTGGGCAAACAAGGAGGTATTTAAAGTTAAAGCAAGGGATATCTTTTCTCATCTACGCTGCCGCTATCATGTCCCTGATATGTGGTTTTATCTAATTCTCAAGCCCCACCGGATTTTGCGTTCTCCGGTCTAACTGGGTATGCCGACCCATTCTACAAATGTGTCTATATGAGGTGCGTCTGAATTTACCCTCAACACTTCTAAAAGGCAAAATAGAATTGACTTACCAAACGGCTGAAGAAAGAGAAGGACATCTTACTTCTCTTATTTGTTGCAAGTCCCAATATTTCACTGAAAAGACACTCACAACCTGGAGAATCACGGAGGGACTGTCACCACTTTGTAAGGACCATCCATTGGCCCAACGACGGAATCCAACGGCCTGGCGAAGGTTTAAAGCGTGTATGTCTTTTCAGCGATCCAGTGAAGTTCACTTAATTTATTGGAACTTAGTTTTAGTATTACTTTAGCTCTATGCGTAATCTGACTCCAATTTCAAATGATAACCAAATTTAGATCGTATTTCTGATTAGAAAATACTCATAAATATTGATTATGAATTAATTTAGATCTTTGATTATTCTGATTATCCCATACTTTCAATTATTCGTTCATTACGGACCTAGTGTCGCTTTGAGACGTCACGTCGCGACTGCGCGCTCACGATCACAAACCAGCCAGTCCTGAAATAGTCAGAGGGTGTAGTACAAATATTTTACCCTATGCGGTCGCACACTACAGACCCATAGGTGTAATTTATATAATATTTGTAGCATACAACATGCTAAGTCAGGGAATAGTCAGAAATCAGAAGGTCTCCTAAGATGTGCCCCATGGTCCATTCAAAGTGCCTTCAGTTTGATCTATTCTGGACAAGGATTTGCGGAAACACCAGACTACACATTAATCTACTGGAAATAATGATTTCAGAAGAATGCAGAATAAATCAAGGTTAACATTTATTTGTCAGGTAAAAATGTATCATGCCAATTACAGAAGTAAATTATTAAAAGCCAATTCAAAAAGACATAACATCATTTACTCAAAGATTACTCTAAAAGTAAGTAATGTTTTCCTGACAAAGACACACAGTAATGTGTCAGGATTTTCCAACAGGAAAATACGGAAACATTACTGTGGGGGAATGATCCTGGTAAAAGATTCCCAAAGTGTGTTCTATTCCCTCGCCTTAAATACCAGACCAGAACAGAAGGGGGTTATACAAATGTTGTTTAGAGTTGGTTGGGCCAATCCATGTACCCCAGGGGGGTAGCACCTGGTTTCTTGAGATATCGTAAAGAGATATCAGCCAGAGAGATACAAGATTATCCTAAGTTCTCAATCTTTCTCATTAAACCAATGACTGCAATGAAATTAAGACCATTTTACCAGTCGCACTGTGCCCTTTAAAATGACATCAAACATGTAAAGGAAAAACAACACATTCACAAGAAACACCATATGTGTTAAATAGACATTCTTAATGAACTTTCAGTGCCTTGAGGAGGGAGAAGAGGAGGGAGAGGGGGGATGAGTTGAAGTCAAACAAAGGGACAAGGAGATACGTTTGGGCAGGACAAGGTTCTGTGCTCTGTCTTTGCTATCTGCTGTCAGGGGGCATTTTATGGCGTTATTGCAGGGTGAGTTTTGTTTTAGCAGGAAAATCAGTTCTTACACCCACTATGACACACTATTCGTAGTTGTCGCCCACTATGACACACTATTTGTATTGTAAAAAGTGCTATATAAATAAAGGTGACTTGACTTGACTTGACTATTCGAAATGAAACGATCGAATCTTGCGTCCCGACGCCCGTTGTCCTTTACGAATCTCCACGAAACGGATCGTGCCAAAATCGCGCTAAAATAGTGTAATCTGAACCAGGCAGGTAATAAACATTTGACCTATCGCGCAAAGAACCTATTAAAGCACTAAGACATGGGAACAGTAGGCCTATAGCTAACATTCACATATCACAAGTCATATCGACATCGCAATATTAAACAATGTTATCGCACATCGCAGCTTTTCCTCATATCGTGCTGCCCTAGTTAGCTACTGCCCAAAGGTCTCAACTGCTGCCAGAAATCGTCGACATGCTTATATTCTTGAAAAAAGAACATGACCATAATCTTAGTCTGTTCTGTGTAGTTAATTTTTTCTCTTTTTCATGCTTGAAAAAAAATGCTTCTGTTTGAACTTGTAGTTTTGAGAGAGCAGTACTTTGATTATGGATACACACTTACTGTTTGCATTTAAAGTGTTATTTCAGTTATTTATATTTATTTTATTTATACTGTTTTATTTTTTTTTATGTTCTATTTGTGGAAAGGATTTCTCATGTGAAATCGTACAGGGGAGAAGCCAGACAGTAGAGTTTATAGCAAAACATTTTGCAGTGTTTGCATGTCCTTTACTGCATAGAATTCATTAAAATAGAAGTAAAATAACATTCATTACAAGTTGATTTCAAAATGAACTTAAATTGTTTTGCATTTTTTGATTTTCAGTTGAATAAAAGACTATTTTCTATTCATATATTTCATCATTGAGGATTTCTTAAAAATTGTGTAAAAATCTTGTCTTGTCTCGTTCTCGTGAACCCAATCTCGTGTCTCGTCTCGTCTCGTGGAGTAAGCGTCTCGTCACACCCCTTATAATTAAGCCATTTTGGGGATGAACTCATTCTAAAATATAGTTTGGAGTGGAATCTGGGTCGAGGCAGGCCACAATTTCTTACAGCTCACTGGGGGAAACGCATACTTGCAGAGGTGCGTCCCTGCCGAGGGTCCCCTCGGTCAGGGAATAAAACAACTGGCAATGGGACGAGTCCGGAGAGGCAAACAGATCTATCTGTGCGGCCCCGAAGTGGTCCCAGACCAGCTGGACCGTCTGGGGATGGAGTATTTTAATAATTTCATAATTACTTTGTTCATTTTTAATATCTGAACCACCACCTACTAGAACATGGGAACAAGTATAAGTGAAATACAAGAATATTGGTAACACTTTACGGTAAGGGTACATGAATTATCATGAATTCATGTATAAATTCATGCATGAAATATGAATTCATTCATGCATTAATATCTCATGAATCATCAGGAACTAACACGAGTTCAACGTTTTTCATTCATGACTTCAAGGATGAACAACAGCTTAATTAAAACATTAACAAAGATGAGTACATCATCATGAATTATGCTTTATTACGCATGGTCATGATGTTTTCTTTGTTCACACAAAAAATTGGTCTTTACCACCCATTGTGGATACAGCTATGGTTATGGTACATGAATCATCATGAATTCATGCATAAAAAGTATTAATTCATGCATGCAAGACTACTCTTCGAATTATTAAAGGAATGTACAAAAATCCACATTATCTAATGCATGCATACAGGCTAGAACAGTATATCAATTAATGTGAGAACTTTTTTTCTGAATTATGATCTGAGTTATCCAGCATGTTCATGTCTTCTTCATAGCCTGCAGGTAAATGGACAGACCCCAAAATTGGCCAATCACAGCACATAACATACGAATTCTGTTGGCATTCAAATACAGTAGTCATCATTAACTAAGCATTATTTATCAATGATTTCATCATGTGTGTGGCCCCTCAACTAAAGTGGTGACTTGGTGCTTTGAAACACTGATGAACAATGTGGCATAACTGTGAAATGACATGAATATGAGCATGAAAGTTCAAGACTTTGCAAACAATGTACTGTGGACACAAATGGACTTTGATCTTAACTGTACTGCTTTATTCTTAAATGGTATAAACCAGTTAAAAACCATAAAACCATGTTTAAAAAAATGTTTCACAAACAGCTTGATCTCTATTTGGGTAAAGAGTCACCTTTTAACGTATAAAGCTACTGATATGACTCCTCCATATCATGAAATTGTAAAACAGCTTTATGGTTTTGTAAAGAGTTCCCTTTCGTGGTCACTCCGAGTTACGTCGGATGACGACGATTGGGGTTTCGCTTAGAAGCCTATCACCTTTGAGTATTTAAAACGAGCCAATGGCAATGAAATGCCATGGGTCTGCGGAATTTGCATAGCGTATCTCAGCCCACCGCAGGGGGTATATAAGGAAGTACGCTGGCAGAATGCAGATATGTTTTTCGCTTCGGAGCCGAGAACTTCTCCACTCCTGCAAGCCAAATATTCTGAGTTAGTCTTCTCCCTTAGTTATCCCTTCGAGACGAGCGAACTCTCCGGCGTTGGTGTGATGGCGATTTCAGCGAGTGCTCACTACCCTGCTGATCTGTTCAGTGATCTGACAGATAGTGTGTTTCTCCCTGTTCGCTTCAACCGCGGAGTTTTTCCTCTCACAAAAAGAGCATTGCACGCGGCATGTCTTTTTAAAGATGCCTCGCCCGTGCACTTCTGATTGCGGTCGCGACATATTCTTTTCTGATGGGCACAATCTCTGCTTAGCGTGTTTGGGCGTTGATCACGCTGAAGCAGCGTTTGTGGATGACTCATGTTCCCATTGCGGGAACATGACCATCTCCATGCTGCGGTCGAGACTCAATGAGCTCGTCAGAGCGAGAGTCCCCTCATCCACACCCCGATCTACGGTCTCCCCAAGAGGCTGTACTTCGGCTGGTGGCCAGGGTGACCTGAGGGTGACTGTGTGGGACAAACCGCCGACACGTCCACGGTTCACACACCCCTCTTCAGCATCGGTACCCGCGAGTGTCCAAACCGAAACCGCTGGTCCCTCTACGGAGGCCCTGCACGTTTCGGTTGGCTCTTCAATGAGCTGCGCGCCGCCACCGACCTCGCTCTCCAGGCGACGAAGGTGACCGCGCGCTGCTCAGCCGTCGATACAGAATCCTCAGCCTGCTCGCCGCCGAAGGCGCCCTCCCACGGCTCCCGCCCCTCCCGCACGGCCCCAGCAGCAGCCTTCACCCGGGCCGCGTCGTGGAGGAAGCCGCAGGAAGGCGCCACAGCCCTCTCCAGCCCCGCGGCCCGCTAAACGCCAGGCCAAGCGGCGCTCCTGAGACGGGCAGCTCAGGATTGGCTCTCTTTTCTGTTCAGGACCTGGTAGCAGGGCCACTCCTTCCCCCGGTGGAGGGCCGGGGGAGAATCTTTTGTTCTCCACTCCCCGCTGCTCGTCTAACGGCGAGCAGTACCCTAATGTGGTTAAAGACAGAATCGAATCCCCCAATCCTGAGCCCACACAGTCCGAGGGCCGCAGTGCGCGCCACCCTCGGGTCCCGCCACTGCCGCCCTCCTCTGTCCCAGAGGTGCGGGATAACAGCACGCGCCGCCCACGGGCCACGCTCCTCTCATCCCCCTCTGTCGCCAGACCCCTGCCAGAGCACGCTCCCGTGGGACGCGCGCTCTCCCCTGGCCTCCTCTGGCAGGACGCGGTTAATGACCGTGCCCCCGCACAGGGCCGCTATGCCACCCTCGCCGGTGCCGGTCATTCCGCCTCGCTGCCCCACCGACGGTACGTCCGTGGTTCGTATGACCCCGCTGGTGCACTTTCTGGAGGCCTGGCTAGAGCTTCCCAGACTGGCCCGCTGGGTCGCGAGAACCATCAGGCTCGGCTACGCGATTCAGTTCGCGATATCTCCTCCCCGCTTCAGGGGAGTTCGCTTCACTATGGTCGGCGGCAATGCCCCTGTCAGGAGAGCGGAGGTCGCCACCCTACTGGCGAAGGGTGCGATCGAGATTGTCCCTCCAGCCGAGATTAAGTCTGGCTTCTACAGCCCTTACTTCATTGTACCCAAGAAGTCCAGTGGTTTACGGCCAATTCTCGACCTGCGCGTCTTGAACCGCTCCCTTCACAGGCTGCCGTTCAAGATGCTAACGGCCAAACACATCCTCCAGTGTGTACGGCCGCAGGATTGGTTTGGTCCCCCCTCTGGGCGACCCCCACATGTGTATTCCACTGTAAGTCTCTGTGGGAGCGTGTGTCTTTCCCTTGGCAAGCCACCTTGCCCCCCCTGGGGGTTAAACATTCCACCTGCGGCTGGACACCCCAGTGATACTCCATATGCATCCCTCTGGGTCATATGTGTATTCTAAGTCCCCCCCTTAATGGCTGGGCATAATTGCATATTTCTCTCTTGAGATATGCTTCCCAGTGTACCTTAGTATTCCTGTGTTAAGTAGGACTCCTTCGTTCGTGCTAGTCTCACAACAGGGAGCTCAGACTTACGCAGGGCACTGGAAGACAGCCGAGGTGGCGTGATTAGACTGGAACCCCAATCGTCGTCATCCGACGTAACTCGGAGTGACCACGAAAGGGAACGTCTCGGTTACGGATGTAACCCTCGTTCCCTGAGTAGGGAACGGAGACGTTACGTCTTCCTGCCACTTCCGCTGTACTGCTGAAAAACGCCTGGGTCCAGTCTCGACTCCTCAGCGAAGACATATCTGCATTCTGCCAGCGTACTTCCTTATATACCCCCTGCGGTGGGCGGAGATACGCTATGCAAATTCCGCAGACCCATGGCATTTCATTGCCATTGGCTCGTTTTATATACTCGAAGGTGATAGGCTTCTAAGCGAAACCCCAATCTTCGTCATCCGACGTAACGTCTCCGTTCCCTACTCAGGGAACGATGGTTACATCCGTAAGCGAGACGTGTTCAGATATACAGACACTTAAAATAAAGTTCATGGTGTATGTACTGAATTCCTTCTCAGCTCTTTCCAGCTGTTGATTTAACTGGTTTATACCGTTTGGTTTCAGAATAAAGCAGTAAAATTACATAAGATTATTATGATTTTACAGCTAAAAAACGTATGTTAAACTATTTACGAATATTTCATATCATAAAGATATCTGTATAATTTCCCTTTTACCATTTAATAGTAGAAATGCACTGATTACAATTTTCTAGGCCGATTCCGATTTACGTTTTTTTATTGAGTTTGACCTGCCGATACCGATTTTAGCCGATTCCGATTTCATTTTTTCTAACCACTTTACAACACACACAAATATTTATTTTTTCCTTTAATAGAACATTTTGCATAGAACATAGAACATTTTTGAACAGATAATAATCACTATAAAAAGAACTATAAATTACTCCTGGTGTGGGAAATTCACACACATCTAAAGTGTAGTGTTATGGAAGAACCATTTCCTTTTCGCATCCAATATCTTATCCAACTAAAAAAAACATGATATATTCAGCAAACTAAACTTCTGTATGAATACAGGGAAACCAGCTAATGGCAATAAAATAATATATAAATAACAAATAAGAATAAATAAATATAGCCTTGCAGTATAAAGGTATTTCTCAAAACACACACAGGCCTATTGCAATCATTTGTACATCAATGGCAAGTTTTTCTTCACAAACAGAAGCATTTCTGCTTTGTCACCAGATAGTCTGTTTCTTCTCTCATCTGCCACATGTCCAGCCAGGCTAAACAAGCGCTCACTGTCAACGCTTGTACATGGAGCAGAGAGGTAAGCTCGGGCAAGTGGAGCAAGTGCAGGGAAATTATCTTTGTTGATCCTCCAGTAGGTCAATGCATTTTCACTTCTGCCAATGGGCACCTCTGACAGGTATCTCTGTACCTGCACAGACAAGGGGCTGGCCAGTTGTTGCTCCACCTCAGTATTTTCCTTAAGGATTTCGTCACGAACTGAAAACAGTAAGCTACGTGGCTTTTTGGCTGCAGATGCTTCCTCTGGGTCAGGTCCATGAGCCATGGATACTTCAGCAGCATGTTCCTCTGGTGGACTGCTGGTCTCCCTCTGCAGTGCAGTCTGAAGCTCCTGTTTCACTTGTTCTTTCACTTCATTGGAGAAGTAGCGATTCTTGTACCTTTGGCACAAACCAAATTCATTCAAATTCATATATTTATTCATTCATTAATAAAATAGGCCAAATAAATACATAAATAAATGTATTAATAAATAACCAACCAACCTCGGGTCAAGAACTGTTGCCAACATGTAAAGAGGCTCCTTCTCTACGTCACTAAACCTTCTCTGAACTGCCTCCAACAAGGTGGCTTTTGTAGTGCCCACTCCGAAGTCTGTATCAGCACTTTTCTCCAATAGCAGTTTCAGCACGGTGATTGCTGGAATGACATCTGCAGCTGTTGCTGTCGATGAGCTTATTTCTTTTGTAAGTTCTTCGAAAGGAGCGAGGATTGTGAGCACATTCTCAATTAACCCCCACTGGTGCATAGTGAGCGTGGCCGGTAGGCGCACGTCTCTGCTCAATCAGCGATGCTAGAATATAGAAAGTACTGTTCCATCTTGTGATGACATCTTGCTGCAGGCATTTCCTTGGTTGGCCGAGTTGTTCCTGGATATCATGAAATTGCGAGTAAGCCTGTGGTGAGTGTTTAAAATGTCCAACAATTTTCTTCCCAGTTTTCACCATGTCAATGATGCTTCGTTGGGACAGCAGCCCCTCGTTCACTGCCAACTGTAATGTGTGCGCCATGCAGGGCAAACTAGCCAAGTTGATGTCATTCAGTGCTTTGACCATGTTCCTTGCATTGTCTCGCAACACCACATGCACCCTACTCCTGTCGATTCTCCAATGTTGTAACATTCTCTCGAATGTAAAGGCCAGATTGGCAGCAGTGTGGGACCCGACCATCTCTTGACATTGTAACATGACTTGGTGCAGTTGGAGGTCATCATCCACCCACTGTGCAGTTAGGCTTAGCATGGACATCAGGCTCACATTTGACGTCCAAATGTCAGTTGTAAAACTAATCACTGCATTGGGATTGGCATGTAAGATGCTGCGAGTGTGTTTTGACACATTGTCAAACATTTCTTTCAGTGAAACATCTGAGAAATACCGTCGACTTGGTATGACATATTTTGGGCTCAGATAGTTTATAAGATTTCTGAAACCCAGATTTTCAACCTCAGAAAACGGCTGGTCATCCAGCGCAATGAACTCCATTATTTTTCTGGTTATGCCTTTGCTCTTTTCGTTGCTTAAAAAAGCTAACAGAGGTTGCTGACTTGTGGATGACTCAGTGCTAGTTTGAACTTGGTGTTTACCTTTAGCCCCTGAGAGTTGACCTTTGCTAGCTTCAAAATTCGCAAATTCAGCTGGGTGATGTTGTCTCAAGTGTCTGATTAGATTCGTTGTGCCAAAGGTTTTTGGTGTTGTCCCTCCACACCCTACTTTTTCCTTGCAGGTGTTGCATATTGCAAACTTGTTATCTTCTTCATACACGCTGAAGAATTTCCAAACAGCTGACATGTTGTAGGTTAACTGCCGTTTCACACAACAAATGTGAGCGGCGCGTGAACACCACGTGAGCGTAACTACATCGTCACTGCAGCTGCAGACGCGCGGGCGTGTTCACACTGGAAGCTCTGTACACGCGGGTTTGATTTGGGCATGTACCTGTCTGTGTAGGCTATTACATAAACTAAAAGAAAGCTTATACATGTATATTCAGGCTAGTTTACTTGTTTTATTTTATAACCGAAAAATAAAAGCGCCGAAACCCACGCTTCACTGATACTCACGCGACGCTCCTGCTTGACGCTCACGCGCTTCTCCTGCTGCCGGTTTGAATGCACTCATTCATGCAAGCCGAAAAAAATACGCGCCACTCACGCTTGCAGTTTGAAACTGCCGTGATTCACGAGGTTTCCTACATGTGTGTTCTGTGTGCATGTGTGATGCTGATGTTGCGCGATGTTAATCATGCGGCGCCCGAGTGGATTTACCCGGCATAAAATCGGCATATGTCAGACTGCCCAGGCCGGTCGCCGGTCATGGCCGGTCACGTGAAAATCGGCCAATTCCGGTCACTAGCCGATCAATCGGTGCATCTCTATTTAATAGATTATAAATGTAAGATCCTTTAACCCTAACTCCACACCTAAACATACCCATTTTATAGATAATATTAAAAGGATAAAACGTAATGGACATATGTGTAGGGAAATGGCAGCTTTATTAACAATGTAGCATTAAAAGATTTGAGCCACTAATCCTACCACTAAACCTAACAATTTCTTAAAACTACGTAACTACAATTATAACTTAAAACAACAGACAGACACATATAATCACAATCATTTATTTATTGAGAAAATGTCAAAACCGGTACCAAAAGTCGTTCACATGACGATGTGTCGCAGTCCTCTCTGGCAGTAACGTTATATAATAGTTATGTATGAGGTAACGTTACAGAGCAGAATTTAAATTATTAATCCATGAAAATGTTAATCCGGTTGCGCGCGCTTCTCCATTTCAAATGTAGTACACAACTTAAACACGGCATGTCGCAATCTGTGACGAAGCATGCGAGAGCCAATGAGCGTTTGATATCACTGCCGTAAAACACGTCGTAACGCTTCGGGCGCAATTTTTGAATTTGAATTCACCACAAGCGCGGGATTTGACGTTTACGGTCTCTGCTGAGAATGGAGATGAAGATCACTGGATAAAGGGCTGCATTTGGATCTGTTTCTTGCAAACAACGTATGGATTCTAAAGATTTGGATCACATTAAGCTAATAAAATTGATTTCTTTTGTGAATTTATGTTGTGTTTTAGTGTATTATGTGTCAAAACATTAATGCCACAATTTTAATATGCATAAGTTAAACAGGAATACGCCCAAATGTATACGTCGTTGTTTGTATAAGTTGTTTATAAGTAAATAAATTACGTTTTTGTGCGGTCCACTGTCAGTATTATACGTTTCTGTGTGTATAAAACAAATAAATGTACGTATGGTAGAACTACACTTTACGTAAAAATACACACTATTCTCATGAGATCACGTTGCAAGTTAAGATCAAAGTCCATTTGTGTCCACAGTACATTGTTTGCAAAGACTTGGACTTTCATGCTCATATTCATGTCATTTCACAGTTATTCCACATTGTTCATCAGTGTTTCAAAGCACCAAGTCACCACTTTAGTTGAGGGGCCACACACATGATGAAATCATTGATAAACTAGATGTACCGCAGGGCGGTACAAAATATGACCGCCGCTCAGGCCTGCACTGGCTTTCCACAAAAATAAATGACGTGGAGCAATTTGGCTGTATTGCGTGTTTATGTATATACCTAAAAAAAGTAGTATGTGCATGTCTGTGTGTATGTGTGTGTGTTTGTGTATGTGTGTGTCTGTGTGTGTGTCTGTGCGTGTATGTGTGCGTGCGTACATGTGTGTGCGCGTGTGTGTTTGTGTGTGTGTGTCTGTGCATGTGGATTTGTATGTGTGTGTATGGGTGTGTGGATGTCAGTGTGTGTGACAGTATCATCCTAAACCAGCAACCCTTCGCTCAACAGCACCATCTACAGGCCGATGAGTGTACAGTCACCTTATGTGCACATAAATGAATTTATTTTATACCCCCCATGGATGAAATTCTACGAAACTTAGCATACCCCCAGAGGATGTCAAGTTAATCATACACATGAAATATGGTACAGTTATGAACATCTCAACTGAAGATAGGGGCGATTAAAGCAGAATAATATTGCATTTTCATTTTTTATGGGAGGGGCGTAAATCACAAATGAGTGATTATGGGCTAGGTTGATGTGGGCCCTTAAGACCAACATACCATAAAAATTTCTTCGTCCTCGGTGCCACGGTTCAGGTAGTTATGTAGGAAAAACTGGGGGGGGGGGGGAGTGGCCCCCGGGGACCAAACGAAATTTTTCCGTAAAAGTCTAGTGGGGCTACATGCCCACAAAATTTCATGTTCCCCGGTGTTTCGGTGTCCCTGGTATCGTTGACGGAAAATTCAGTAGGTGACGAAAAAAAAAAAAAAAAACTTTGACAATCGATTATGGGCTAGGTTGATGTGGGGCCTTAAGACCAACATACCATAAAAAATTTGTCATCCTCGGTGCCACGGTTCAGGTAGTTATGTAGGAAAAACTGCATTTTTGGGGTTTGGGGGGCCCCAGCTCGGGGGGGGAGTGGCCCCCGGGGACCAAACGAAATTTTTCCGTACAAGTCTAGTGGGGCTACATGCCCACAAAATTTCATGTTCCCCGGTGCTTCGGTGTCCCTGGTATCGTTGATGGAAAATTCAGTAGGTGACGAAAAAAAAAAAAAAAAACCTTTGACAATCCCTATATGACCGCTTTCGCTAGCTACGCTAGCGGCGGTCATAATAATGCTTAGTTAATGATGACTACTGTATTTGAATGCCAACAGAATTCGTATGTTATGTGAAGAAGACATGAACATGCTGGATAACTCAGATCATAATTCAGAAAAAAAGTTCTCACATTAATTGATATACTGTTCTAGCCTGTATGCATGCATTAGATAATGTGGATTTTTGTACATTCCTTTAATAATTCGAAGAGTAGTCTTGCATGCATGAATTAATACTTTTTATGCATGAATTCATGATGATTCATGTACCATAACCATAGCTGTATCCACAATGGGTGGTAAAGACCAATTTTTTGTGTGAACAAAGAAAACATCATGACCATGCGTAATAAAGCATAATTCATGATGATGTACTCATCTTTGTTAATGTTTTAATTAACGTGTTGTTCATCCATGAAGTCATGAATGAAAAACGTTGAACTCGTGTTAGTTCCTGATGATTCATGAGATATTAATGCATGAATGAATGCATATTTCATGCATGAATTTATACATGAATTCATGATAATTCATGGACCCTTACCGTAAAGTGTTACCAGAATATTCTACATAAGTGTTATCTTTACTACTGTTCTTAGTCTCTTTTAAAAAGCAGTTAATTTATAACAAAAAGGCAGTTGTTTATAACAACAACCAAGAAAAAGGCTGAACAAAAAAACAAACAGCTGGTGCTCCTGCAAACCCACGTTACACCCAGTGTTGTTTTTGGCAGCCCTTTTAGTTTTAGTCTTAGTTTTAGTCTTTTGGACGAAAATGCTTTTTAGCTTTAGTCACATTTTAGTCACTTATAAACTTGATAGTTTTAGTCAAGTTTTAGTCGACGAAAACGCAAAAAGGTTTTAGTCAAGTTTTAGTCGACGAAAACGCAAAAAGGTTTTAGTCAAGTTTTAGTCAATTTTTAGTATTAAAAAAAAAGTAGTCTTTAACAAATTAATTTAGGTTAAAAAGTACTGTCACTGTTTTACTCCAAAAAATCCAGGAATAAAAACATTCTTACTTTGGCAATTGTGGCTTTATTAGAGAAATTGCTAAATTGCTAAATTGCTAAAGTGCAATGAACAACATGCCCAAAATATAAGCTATTGAGGAACACATACTTATGCTCTACAACATGTGCTTCAACTTGTCTGCCAGTGCAACAACAAGATGCATATTATTTGCAAACACAAACATCATACAACCCTGTCTATCTTTAACTTGTGCAAACTGCAAAGCTGCAAACATTCTGAAACAAAATAATAAAATAAATAAATAATACAGAGGTGCATTGAGCATAGGTTGTTAGGAATGCATACTTGAATTTAAAGTATGAAACAAACATGACACTTGAAGTGTGTTGAACATAAAAATGAATAAGACAATCCCTGAATACTGTAAACACTGTATTTGGTCTTTAAAGAAAGCAAACTAACTTACTAAATAAATAAAAACAACGTTGGTTTACAATGAATTAGAGGAGGGCCCTACCTCTAGTGCAGTCTCACAGCAAGCCCAAACAGAATATCACAGTAACATATCTGTAAAAAAAATTAAAACATTAAATGCTCGTTAAATTAGCCTACTGATTCAGTTTCAGGAAAGCACTTCTTTCTAAAATGACTCTTGCTCTATTACGACGGCCACGACTGAGGTCACCTGTAATGCTAAAGACTCTCTCAGCAAATGCTTGAGATGCTAGCATGGCCAGAAGGTCTAAGGCAATAGGTTTTAGGCTCAGATAAACAGAATCTCCCTGTGCAGCCCAAAATTCTAGGGCAGTCTCTTGGTTTGTAGGCTGTGACAACTGCTCCTTGAATTTCTTGATTTCCTCCTTGACACACGGCAACCTGAACTACTGAGTAGGGTGACCACCTGTCCCGCATTTTGCGGGACAGTCCCGAAATTTGAAGCTTTGTCCCGCATCCCGCAAGTCATAAGCAGTGTCCCGCATTTTAATTTTGTCTGCGTCATTTTATTTCATCGTCCTTTAAATTACAATTCTAAAATAAAAAATATTAATAAGAAAACACTGAACATGCGCAGCGCAGCCGTTATTATTGGTTCTAGCCAGAGCGGGAAAACAAACACTGAAAAAAAGAGGGTGTTTTCTCTGATGACTGCTGCGTGGACAGAGACGCGCAACTGTGGACCTCATAAAAAGTGAACTGAACTCCTGGTGAAAGTGAACTACAGCTACACCTGCCAGGAGTTCTAAAGACACATAATAAATGAGAAGGCCCTACTCGAAGCTGCCAGATCAGACAAAAAATATATATATTTTTTAAAAATTCAAGATATCCGGTAAGAACGCATTTAATATTTCTAGTCTTTCCTAATGGAATTTATGTGCTTATTTGGAAATTTGCTTTTTAGCGATTGGATTTGGATTATTATTTTTACTTAATTATTTAGATTGAATAGACACGTGCTGTTGAATTGAGTTTTATTGACGTTCACACAGCGCCGGTCAACACCGTCATTTTTACAAAGCCCATTAGCAATTTAAAACATGTTAACATCACTGCAAAAAGACATCTAATATAAAATCTATATTTATTCACCTAGTATAATAATAGTAAGTTATCTTCCGCGTGTCCCGCATTGTCCCGCAAAATCAGGTCTGCTGACCTGCAACAGAGCAATAGCCAGGTGGTCACCCTACTACTGAGTCCTTGATTTGGAGAAGCTGTGATATCATCTGATATGTGCTGGACCATCTAGTAGGGCAGTCTTTGACCAGGGTTAGTTGACACAGCTGCAGCAGTCGCTCAGTTGCCACCGATGACTTGCGGAAGAGCTTAACAAGACCTCTAACTTTGCTCAGCAGTCAGGTGACACTTGTGTCTTTCTGGATCATGTTCACCACAAGTTGTAGAGTGTGTACAACGCAGGGGGTCCTACTCATAACTATGGCTCCAAACCTAGAAGAGACAAAAATACAGAGAAACATAGATAGTTTGAAGGACATTCAATAAAATTGCCTAGCCTGACTACGTCAGACTTCCTACTTCCGCTCAATTTCATTTCGCTTCTGTAGTCAGTCTGAGATAGCAGCCTATCTTTCAGTTTTCCAGCGGCCTTCGGACGGCCGGGCCAATCAACGAACAGAGGGCGGGCTGAGAGCCGTGACGTAGACGCTGATTGTACCGTGGATGCGTAGATTTACTTCACATAATCTGCAAAAGTCGTTCACAGCCATGTTTACTCCGGTATTTCGCTCGATGGTTTTGTTTTCGCATCATACATGTGTTTATAGTGGAAGTTAGATGCGGCTGAGCATGCGCATAACACACGCCATAACCAAACGTCATGTGATTGGCTTACGGGTAACCAATGATTTTAAACTTCAGACAAGCGACCCCCCGCGATAGAGAAAACACTTATCTATTATGCCATTCCAGACTCTGTCTACGAAGCAAAGCGAAGTAGCAGAGTTTGGTATTACCAGGCTAAAAATTGCCATGAACAATTGCTAAAAAAAAGTGACTATAACCTACAAGCATAACTCAAGAGTGACTGACATACTGAAAATTAACAGCAAACTGAAGTAATTTACCTCTGGTGTTCTCTAACAGCCACCTGAGAATCTTCAGGGTCACTCATCTCGATGGATTCATCCTCGGAGTCGGAGCTAGTGGGCACATCCGGTTCATTGGACTAGAATGCTGCAATCATGTTGCTTCCGTTGTCATTTATGACTGTTAGAATTTTGTGTTGTGGTATTCCCCAGTCCTCTATGCATCGGTCAACACAATGTTTTATACACTCTGCCGTGTGTGGGTGTGCGATCTGATCAAGTCTCAACAATATGTGCTGTGCTTTATTTACCACAGTGCAAAAAAAACATGCACTAATTGCCAGAAATGAAGCTGTAAGTCCTTTTTTGGTCCATATGTCCAGCCCAATTGTTACTTTACGTGCTCTGGCAAGCCGCTCTTTGTACTTTAGTTTTTCGTCATCATAAATCTTGTCAACTAAGTTGTTTATTTTTGTTCTTTTGGGTATGGTCATCCTTTTATCAAAGGTCTCCATCATGTGGATGAAATCTTCATCCTCGACTGTGCAAGCAGGTAGACCAGTGCGTCCAATCCAAAGAGCGAGCGCTTGTTCTTTGACATGCTGTTCCACAGAGTTTGACTTGTATTTGGATCCTGCGGCGAAGGCTGTTTCGATAGATGTCTGTGGCTGTGCCCTGTCATTATTTGGACAACCAGATTTCTGTATAGGAGTTCTGGTCTCTGGGATCTGGATGAGGAGAAAACAAAGACAATTACTCTCTATACAAAGTACATCTGTAAAAGTCATGTCATGTGAATACAAAATCAAATGTGTATGTGTGTATACTGTATATTATAGTAGTAATAGTAATAATAGTATATATATTATAATGCATATCATCATGTTTCAACACATTACGTTTAAAAAACAAAAAGGTCTTTACTATCAAACATGTAAGACAAATTACCAAAAGCAAATAACATATAACTCCTGCTGTTACAAAACTGATTGTGACTTTTTTTGTAGCGTTGTCGCCACAGTTTTGTCTCATATTTTGTATTTTCATCCTCGTTTCATCGCTGTTTTGACACTTTGTTCAAGAAGCTTTTCGATTTGGGAAACTGGAGAAAATGTGCTCGGTTCAGGAATGCTAATTTTCCCTCCACATTTCAGACTGTCACTGAAATCAAATATGGTTTAACAATGACGATCTACACTTCCTACCCGGCCAAAATCCCTGCATGTTCAACAAATAGAAGTGACACAAACATAACTTACGCTATTGACGTTAGCGCAACCAAGCTAATATTAGCCTGAAGTTAGCAGCACATTTGCGCCAGTAGATATATGTAACCTTAAGATTACCATGAACTGTGTCACAAGCCGATTGTCGAGTAAAATTGGATGTATATGATATGTTAACAGCGTGACTTGTTAGTTAACTTACCTTTGAAAAAATATCAGCGTGATGAGCCTTCAGGTGCCGCTTGAGGTTGGTGGTATTCTTCCCACCTAGTTTGTGGCCACATTTACCATCGTCTCCCAATACTAACGTTTATTGGCGTCGCCGCCATGGTCCTTCGAACGAAGTTGTGTGGCGAGTGACTAGCCGCAGACGCAGGTGTGTTGTTGTTGTTGTGTGGATTCTGGTGCGCGGCTTGGCGGCAGCCGGGTGGTGGGCGTACCCAAAACAAGGATAGGAAGCGGCAGCATTGCTGTCGCTGATATATATATATATTTTTTTTAGCTCAGACCTATAATCATTTTCATTCCGTCTCGTCAACGAAAACTCGAAAACGTCTCGTCATATTTTAGTCACCTTAGAGACATTTTTAGCGAGTCATCGTCGCGTTATCGTCATAAAAAAAGGTGCGTCGACGAAATCATTTCGTTATCGTCATCGTTGACGAAAACAACATTGGTTACACCCCTGCAAAAGAGCTGGCCCTGGGGTTGAATTTGAATTGACCTATTGTGAAGGGCATCCCTGGGGACAGCTCTTCCTTAGACCTACAGCCAGGGACCAGTAGCATCAACTCCTTCATTACTGGTAAATGAGATTTAAATTCTCTTAGTAAACTGTAAAATAAAATAAAAACTGGCACTAGAGATAGTTGCTTCAAAAGGAACTTCAGAGTTAGTGCTAATACATTATTTCACACAGAGTACTATTGCTGACCTTGGATAATATCTCTTATTGCAGACTTAATCACTGGCTTTTCTTTACAAAGAATAATTGAAATAAAACGGAAGGAACTAAGCATATTTGTTTTGTCTTTTATTAAACATTTAATAACGTTTTTTTTTACCCCCCTAAAAAAAATGGGAGTTCCACAATTCTGTCCCGTACAGCTCTGCCACTAGATCGGTCCAAGTGCACAGGCTGGAGCCGGAGGTCATCATCAGGCTTCACCCTCACCAAAGGGCTCCTCTTCTTTCTGATGTGGCAATGTTGTCTAGTATGGCACATGCAACAATAATGTCACAGGCCTTGTCAGGGGCAACCCCTCAGGCTTTCGAGACACTGAAATCTTCCCTTTAGTTCAGGGGTGCCCAATCCTGCTCCTGCCGATCAACTGTCCTGCACAGCTCATCTTCAACCCTAATCAAACACACCTGAAGCAACAAATTAAGGTCTTCAGGATCACTTGAAAATTAAAGGCAGATGTATTTGATTAGGATTAGAGATGAACTGTGCAGGCCAGTCGATCGGCAAGAGCAGGGTTGGGCAGCCCTTTTTTAGTTGCTCAAAGGTCATTTCAATGTGTGCCCTTGTCCTGGCTAGAGCTGCATTGTAACAGGTTTGTGGTCCAGGGTTTGGGTCAGGGAATACATCATAATACATCATAGCCGCTATCTCCAAACAGCATCCCATCATAATTTCCTGTATAATGGAAAAATGCAGTTCTGTTAGGATCAGCAAGTGTATGTAATACAGTGAGCTTGATATTTATATTTTTCCTTACCACGTTCAAATAATGTGCATAAATATGACTCTGAAAATTCTTGAGTCATGCACAGATCCTGGCCATTTTGCTTCCAAATTTGTGATATGGAACATACAGGTACACACCATCTAAGAGAATTTAGTCAGTCCATTGCATCACTGCATATAATATTACTCATCTGGAATATTAAGAATCGTAATAGAAACTTGTCTGCACATTTACATTGTGAACCCCCTTTCGGGGATTGAGGACTTGATAGGAACGTGTGCAATCTATGGCACTAATCACATTAGTGATAATTTATCAAAAAGTAGCCTACTATCGCACTGCGCTAAAGGAATTCCCGCATCAGCTCCGCTTATAAAGCTGCAATCTAATCTTGTTGACATGTAATAAGCTGCTCGCGAGCAGGTTTAATCTTAAGCACATGTTGCTATGACAGCAAGTCCAGGATGAGTCAAAAACCAAACAGACCAAGATCATGCCATATCGCCAACAATCAAATTCAGCTAACTGAGTTAGCGACGTATGGAAAACGCATCCCAGAACAGGGAAACAGATCAAAAACAAACATAACCCTGACAGTAATGGCCCATTTGATGTTTATTTTACAGATATCAGATAAGACTTATTTGGTTGGGAGGGCCTTAATTCAACAATAAATAGAGCATCATTTCTGAGTACAATATTATTCAACTAGACCATCTTCAGACTGCTGGTTCGTATTAATATTTATATCTATGTTTAATAGGACATTTTTGTTTTGAAATGTTTTGATAGGGCATAATATAACTCATATGAATAATATATTGGATACAAAAATAAGTATAGCAATTGTTTATAAACATGTATTAATATAGCTATTTGTTGTTTATATAAAAATGTATTATTTTGTTTAAAAGCAGATAACTGCTGAATCGTGAAGGTTTTCTGTGAGGTTGATACATTGACGAATTCCAGGTGAGTTGAATGTTTATGCACTCTGTACACCGGGAAAAAAATATAATTGGAATCCATTAGTTTTCTTATTATTATTTTTCCCTAATGGGAGTCAATGGCAGCCATATGAACCACAACTAGGAAAATTATAAAATATGGCAGACTTGTAGTGATGGTAAAGAAAAGTAATTTTTAAAAAAGTATTTTTGAAACATTTGATCAAGAAAAATAAAACGTAATACATCTGATACTGATCACATCTGAAAGGAGGAAGTTAATTAATTGTACAGCGATGATTTAAGCACAGCAAAATAACAATACAATTCCAAAAGAAAGAAAAGTGTGATGTGGAGTGCCCGTGTGAGCCACTGGAGGGCACTCTCTCCCTGCATTGTTTCACCATGGACTCATTATGTTTAACTATGTTTCAGTGGTGTTTGATTATGGGTTATTGAGTTCCTTATATAAGTCTGAGTGATCTCTGTGTCCGGTGCGAAGTCTTGTCACACTGTAAGCGTACATCTCTGAGCATTCTTCCCTGTTTGAGTATTCCGTGTCTCTCTGGACTCTTGACCCTTGCCTGCTTCTTGGACTGTGTATGAACCTGTGCTGCCTGCCTCGACCAAAGCCTGTTATCACCACGAGTTACTGGATTGCCCCTTGTTTAACTGTATGCCGGAGTTTATGTCTGCTTGTGTTTGATGCTGAAATAAAGTGCTGCATATGGATCTGACCGCCTCTGTCCGTACGTTACAGAAGACTTCGCCACTACAGGATCCAGCGGACTTTCAGCATTTATCCACCGTGGCCAAGACCCAAGTTTCCATGCTAGCCTCTCATCATTTACAGCTGACGAGACTAACATCTCTCCTCGAGGAACTTACAAGCTTTACGCAATCTGTGTCTTCGCAGAGCTCAAGCACAGCCACTAATCAAGTCCAAGCTCCCGCTGCACCTGTCCCACCGCAACCCAGTGTGAGTGCTGCATCTAATTATTCTAGTCTGTCATTTCCTGAAAGGTTTAATGGCTCACCTGTGGCGTGTGAAGGATTCCTTCAGCAGTGCAGCTTATATATGAATCATCAGCCCCAGTTTTACACCTCGGATGATGACCGCATTTCTTTCATTTGTTCACTGTTCACTGGAAAGGCTCTGGAGTGGGTAGGCGCGTTCTGGGAATCAGGTCGGGTATCGTTCCCTTCTTATGATGTGTTTATCGCTCTATTTAGAGAGGCTTTTGAACTCCCCGCAGGAGAAGAGGATCCTGAAGAACTGCTCTTGTCTCTGCGTCGGGGAGATTCGTATGTGGCGGATTTCTCTCACTCATTCCGAACGCCACTAAAGCCTCATCTCGCCAAGCTGTTCGATCCTCCCTTGATGACCATTAGAGGGGCTTTCAAGTATACAGTTTCTGCCAAACCCATTCTTCGTGTCGGACCCCTCAAGCCCGTATTCCTCACTGGTCTTGTTGAACTTGTTAATCCGGAGACAGCGGAGGTTTCGCCGGCCGAACTGGAGTTTGAGCGCGTGCCAGCCGACTCGAAAGAATCGAGTATCGAGTCGAGTGAGTCCAGTGAGTCCAGTGAACCGAATCCCGAGTCCAGTGAACCGAATCCCGAGTCCAGTGAGCCCAGTGAACTGAATCCCGAGTCCAGTGAGTTCAGTGAACTGAATCCCGAGTCCAGTGAACCGAATCCCGAGTCCAGTGAGTCCAGTGAACCGAATCCCGAGTTCAGTGAGTCCAGTGAACCGAATCCCGAGTCCAGTGAGTCCAGTGAACTGAATCCCGAGTTCAGTGAACCGAATCCCGAGTCCAGTGAGTCCAGTGAACTGAATCCCGAGTTCAGTGAACCGAATCCCGAGTCCAGTGAGCCCAGTGAACTGAATCCCGAGTCCAGTGAGTTCAGTGAACTGAATCCCGAGTCCAGTGAACCGAATCCCGAGTCCAGTGAGTCCAGTGAACCGAATCCCGAGTTCAGTGAGTCCAGTGAACCGAATCCCGAGTCCAGTGAGTCCAGTGAACTGAATCCCGAGTCCAGTGAACCAAATCCCGAGTCCAGTGAACTGAATCCCGAGTCCAGTGAACCGAATCCCGAGTCAAGTGAATCTAGCCCTGAGTCAAGTGGATCAAGTCCCGAATCAAGTGAATCCAGTGTGGAAAGTGAGTCAAGTTCGGTTGAATTTATGGAGTCAGGTCCAGTTAAGCGAAACGATTATGTTCCCCTGGATCCAGAGTTATCAGTTCCAACAGTGCGCCGTCGCAGGAGGAAGAGGAGGAGGACTCACTCGGCTCGCCAGGCTCCAGTGAGCGTACCTAGACTCCTCGCCCTGTCGGCCCCGCCTCTGCGTCTCGCCCTGCCGGCCCTGCCTCTGCGCCTCGCCTTGCCGGCCCCGCCTCTGCGCCTCGCCCTGCCGGCCCCGCCTCTGCGCCTCGCCCTGCCGGCCCCGCCTCTGCGCCTCGCCCTGCCGGCCCCGCCTCTGCGCCTCGCCCTGCCGGCCCCGCCTCTGCGCCTCGCCCTGCCGGCCCCGCCTCTGCGCCTCGCCCTGCCGGCCCCGCCTCTGCGCCTCGCCCTGCCGGCCCCGCCTCTGCGCCTCGCTCTGCCGGCCCCGCCTCTGCGCCTCACCTCGCCAACGCCTATCAAGCTCTGGGAGCCTTTTCCAGAGGCTGTTTCCAGCCCGGAGGCTATAGCCTTAAATTTCCCCAAGAACTTTTTGGGGGGGGGGCAGTAGGTATCCTGTGAGGGCCATGGAGGTGGCGCTGACATGGACCCTGTCTGTGCTATTTCCACTTGAGCTTCTTATGCCGCTAGTCCTGTCTGATCCTGTGCTTCCCATGCCACTGGTTACGTCCAGTCCTGAGTCTGCTCCGTCCTTGTCTCCGCCTAAGTGGGCTTCGTCCTGGCACCTCTCCAAGTGTGCTCAACCCTGGTTTCCGGTCAAGTGTGTTCTACCCTGGTTGCCTACGACACGTGCTTCCCCATGGTCTCTTACCCTGCTCGGGTTTCCAGGCCCTAGGTCTCTCCATGGGTCTGGCCTCCTACCTCTCCACGGGCCTGGCCCTCCATCCCAGCCCCCGTTGACCTCCCCCCAGAGTTTTTAGGAGCGTCTGGAAGCCGCTCCTTTGGGGGGGGGCTATGTGATGTGGAGTGCCCGTGTGAGCCACTGGAGGGCACTCTCTCCCTGCATTGTTTCACCATGGACTCATTATGTTTAACTATGTTTCAGTGGTGTTTGATTATGGGTTATTGAGTTCCTTATATAAGTCTGAGTGATCTCTGTGTCCGGTGCGAAGTCTTGTCACACTGTAAGCGTACATCTCTGAGCATTCTTCCCTGTTTGAGTATTCCGTGTCTCTCTGGACTCTTGACCCTTGCCTGCTTCTTGGACTGTGTATGAACCTGTGCTGCCTGCCTCGACCAAAGCCTGTTATCACCACGAGTTACTGGATTGCCCCTTGTTTAACTGTATGCCGGAGTTTATGTCTGCTTGTGTTTGATGCTGAAATAAAGTGCTGCATATGGATCTGACCGCCTCTGTCCGTACGTTACAAAAAGAAAGTTTTAGTTAACTATAATAACAGTGTAAAGTTTTACCAGGTGTAGAAGATGAAATAACATAAAAATAGAGCAAACTCAGCAAAGGCATTTAAAATCCAAAGAACGAGGCAGTTAGTCACGTTATACTGACTTTAAGTCATGGGGCTCTATCTTGGGCCCTATCTTGCACACAGCGCAATTGACTTTGTGCACCGACGAAGTATCATTCCAATTTTGCACCCGACGCACAGCAAACTTTTCCCTTTGGCAGACGCACGTCGGAAAATGATGGAATGAACTTGCGCTCCGGGGACGGTTCAGCCAAAAGAGGAGGCGTATTCCGGCGCAAACATTCCCTGGTGCTATTTTGCAGTTTCAGAAAACAATTCCGCCACAGACCAGGAGAAACCTCGTCTAAAGTCAGTGGCGCGTTTTCAGATGCTATTTTAAGGGCGCATGCTTGGCCATAATGTAGCATTTGCACAATGCGCATACACTTTGCTTCTCTCATCTACACACAGACGCAGCAGTTCACATTTTTGCAAACCATGCATAATTACAAGGAAAAATGTTCCACACGAGGGAAATCATTGTGGTATCCAATGAAGATGTGAAAAATAGGCATAAATCTAGCTTACATATTTACCTAAATTATTATACGCCTGTTTAACGGAAGCTAATTCTCTGTGTTTTACGTCCCTGACGAGAACGTCGGTCTCCTCGGCTGTGAACCGCTCCTGGCAAATCCGCCGTTATAATAGCAATCCGCCATGGAACAAGCGCGCCTGCTCTTAAAGGGAATGTAAGATGTCGCTCTGATTGGTTTATTTCACGTTACGCACAAACCATTCCTATGAATAATGAAGCTACTTCAGGCCAACCCATTTTAGATTTGCGTCCGCCCACAAAGAGATCCGCCCACAAAGTTACTTGCGTTTCGCGTTTGATATTTGCGTTTCAGATCGTTAAAATAGGGCCCATAGGGTTATTCTATATCATTTTATCATTACAATAGGAATATATATGTTTCTTTGTTTAAATGAGAAGGAGAAATTGAAAATAATAACTGTATATGCTGATATGAGATGTGTTGTTATGTCTTATATCAGGATGGCCATGCGTGTGATTTTGTTTCTAACACTTTTTACTGGGATGTGTGTCGCTGATTCCAAAGGTACTTTTAGAATAATGCAAGTAAAAATGCCTGATTTAAAAATCTCTAACCATTGTGTATTACATTTTGATCAGATTGATTTATTAAAATTATACCCTGAAATATGGTAATTGAAAATGTGTTTTATTTATTTATATTTATTTGTAATGCTTTGAACCTGTCTTATCCTTTATTTGATTTGATTTCATATCATCTTGAACAGGGAATCTTGCTCTTAATGGCATGGCTGTGCAGTCCTCCTTAGGCCACCCACAGGGAGATGCTCAACATGCAGTAGATGGAAACAGAGAATCCGATTACAAGAAGGACTCATGCACTTTCACTAAAACTGAGTTTAATCCATGGTGGAGAGTTGACCTTGGAAATGTCTACAGTGTAAGCAACGTTACCATCACTAATCGTGGAGACTGTTGCAAAGACCGGCTTAGAGGAGCTCAGATTCGTATTGGTAACAAGCTGGACAACAACGGAAACAACAATGAGCTGTAAGAAATGTTTCAATTGTTTTATCATCTTCCCATGTTTACGATGTTCAGTCTGGTTTAATAAAACAGGAGGTAAAATTGTACCTCCACAAACCAACCACTCAGTGAGCCACAGCCATGGAGATGTACTTGAACATACTTTAATCAGATTGTGATAAGACATTTGTTTCTTGTATTAGTGCTAGTTTCAATACAGCTGAATTGAATTAGTTAGACGTGCATTGTTGCTTAGCTTCTGGTTTTCATTCTAACACTGTTCTTGATGTATTTGCAGGGCTGCAACTATTCTCACTGCTCCTGATGGCACAGAAACATTTTCATTTGAGTCTGTTAATGGCCGATATGTCAACATTTTTTTACCTGGGAATGATGAAATCCTCACTCTGTGTGAAGTCGAAGTGTTTGCAGGTAAGGGACAGAGAGAAGACTGATTGAATTTGTTTATGTACTTATTAATGTGTGTGTAACTTTTATTATTTTATCAACAGTAATGGACACACCATCATACATTTGTGGTCCAAGTGAGTGCTCTTCATTACTTTCAATGTTGTCGATAGTGCATGTATAATATTCTTACTGAATTTGGTAACTAATAAGGGATAATGTACATCAAGACGGATGTTATCGCAAAATAAACCCGACAGGGTGATCAAGACCCCGGCTTATTACATGGCTACTAGCCACAACAGAAATCATTTTGGACACAAAATATTGATTTAAGTTGAAATATTTTATAAGCTCACCTGTAATAAACATAAATATAAATATACTTTAGCACATTAAATAAAAAAAAAGTGATTGTTTATTAATTTATGTTAAACAGGGAATCTTGCTCTTGGAGCCACAGTTGTCCAGTCTTCCACAATCTCTGGAGGAGAAGCTAAAAGGGCTGTCGATGGAAACAGGAATTCAATTTGGGGTGGTGGGTCATGCATTCACACTAATGGGGACAGGGAGCCCTGGTGGAGAGTTGACTTGGGGTTAGTCTACAAGGTAACCAGGGTTAGCATCACTAATCGTGGAGATGGTGGTGCAGAGAGGCTAAATGGAGCTCAGATCCGTATCGGCAACAGCCTGGAAAATAATGGCAACAATAATGAGCTGTAAGTATTGTCTCTCTCTTAATACTTACACAAGTGGTTAGAAAATGAGTAAATAAGATAACATTACTTTTAATAAATACTTTCAATACAAACTTGCCTTTGACAGAAAAATATTTAATATGCTTCTTGCAGTTTAGATACGCCCCTCTCTATTTTTCTGTTACTCTGTCTTCTCAGGGCTGTGACTGTTGTGTCCATCCCACTTGGAGAGACAAAAACATTTGAGTTTAAGCCTATTAAGGGGCGATATGTGAACATTTTTATAGCTGGGCGCAATGAATATCTCTTACTGTGTGAGGTTGAGGTGTTTGCAGGTGAGCAATAAATGGAGAGAGATGGTGTGTAGACATTTGTGCTATTTATATTGTGTATGTTGCCTTCATAATGGTTTTCTGATTTCATTGCCAGATTAAGTGGAATGAGAGGATGTTACGCCACAGTCCACTGATCCTACAAGCAAAATACCAAACTTCTGTTTTCTGAGCAATACTAATATTGCACTTTTTTCATTCTTTTCATTTTAACTATGCACCTTTTATCCTTAAGATAAATGATAAGTTTCAGTGCACATTCACTAAAGGTTTGAAATGGTTTTAAATGCACCTGATTCTTAACCCCAGTTCGATCCAGGGGTTTGTGTATTTACTTATCTTTGTTTACCTCTGATTTCCACATCAATAAATTACTACAGCATTGCATGTTGTATTGTATGTTTCTGGATCAAAAAAGAGAGTCTTATTTGAATATTTACAATGAGGAGGAGGTATAGTGTTGCAGAGCTACCCATCTAGGGTTGAGGAGCTGGTAACAAAGTAAATAATTACATTTTACAAAAAAAGAGAAAGAAAAATAAAACCATGGAGGGAACAAGGATTTCCAACCAGGGGCGATTCTAGGATTTTTATTTTAGGGGGGCTCAGCCCCCAATAAGTGTAATGATTAAAAAAAATATTATTTGACTATTAGGGTAGGGTGGTTAATTTTTGAATTAGAATTAATAATTTAATTCAAAAAAATTATTGGATGTGGCCACAAGAAAATAGAGTTGGGAATGTCAATAATTATTATTATTTTTTTTTTAAATGAAGACCTCCTGATTCATTCACTGTACAAACACAAACACACTTTCCAGTACAAACACAACATTTTACTGTTTGCATTTCTATGCTCACACATAAACCTTAGATAGGAATTTTTCTGACAAAATTAAATAACATTTTAACCAGAAAATAACATAAAAGCCATAAACTTTGATTATCCATATCAGCAATATAAACAACACAGGTATGAGGCTGGACAATGGATTAAGTGGGGGCTGTGGTTAACAATCAGATGTAATGATTGTTGATTATTCAGAATGCTTCAGCTCGTCTTGTCTTCAACGAGCCCAAGAGGGCCCACGTCACTCCTCTGTTCATCTCTCTGCACTGGCTAACTCTCGCTGCTCGCATCAAGCTCAAGGCATTGACGCTTGCTTACAGATCTATCAAAGGCTCAGCTCCCTCCTACTTTCACTCACTCCTACGAGTCCAGAAGCCAACGATCGGTCAACGAGTGACATCTCGTGTTATCATCACAGAGAGCCACAAAATCACTTTCCAGAACATTCTCATTCACGGTCCCATGCTGGTGGAATGCCCTCCCCACCCTCATCCGGAATGCAGAATCCCTGACAACATTCAAAAGACAGCTGAAAACCCATCTCTTCCGTGAGCACTTAACTTAACTTCCTTTCCCTTTAAAACCTCGCTTATCGGGCTTATGCTACTCTGAATAATGCCTGAACTTTGTATTTTGAGCACTTTTTCCGTTGTTTTTGCCTCTTCACGATGACTCGCTTAATTTAGTCCTAATTTGTAAGTCGCTTTGGACAAAAGCGTCTGCTAAATAACTCAATGTAAATGTAAATGTAATGAAAAACAAGCAAAAATAAAGCAGCCGGTGAGAAGCAGCAGTCTTGCAGCCCAGTTACTGGTCTTTCATTGGGAGCATCAACCTGTGTCTTCTCTCCTTAAGAGTAGCAAACCTGTTGATAATTTTACCATGGTCCAATTGCTCAACAACATCTTTCTCGATGGCCATAAATATAGTGTTCAGCGTCAGTTCAGGCAGGCCGCGTAGTCAAGCTTAGCTATCAGCTGATACCTAGTATCCAGACCTAACAGCTGATCTGATTTCTAAGCACTCAATTGGTCCCTATCAAACAGGGTGCCGTATTTAAAGTCATTCTACAGTGTGCCTGCTTGGCTGCTTCCACTGCATTGCACTGCACTGTCTCAGGTTCTGGTCTTTGCTCCTAAAAAATTGGAATGGCATCTCCTTTTTTCATTATGATGATCTAGAGTCTTCTGCAGCCCTTAAATTGTATACAGATGCTGCGCCTTCTGTCGGTTTTTTGGGGTTTTTTAATGGTCATTGGTTTGCTAGTAAATGGCCAAAGGAGCTGCTATCAGCGCCTGATAATAACATGTCCACCGCTCTGTTGGAATTATATCCCATAGTGATAGCTTGTATTCTGTGGGGCAAACAATGGTCTAGGAAACAAATTCTGTTTTTTTTTGCGACAATGAAGCAACTGTTAATATTATTAACAAAGGTCGCTAATCAGTTCCATTTATTAACAGATTCTTAAGGCGCCTTACTTGGTATCGGTCATGAATAACTTCATTTTTCGTGCTGCTCATATTCCAGGCTTAAACAATCAAATTGCTGATTCTCTTTCTCGATTTGAATTTCAGAAATTCCAACTCCTGTGTCCAGGATCAGCGTCAGCCAGCTTGGTGTGCCCTCCTTTCAGCCAAACTGTGATAGATTAGACATGACCTTTCAATCTTATTTACATTCAGCAGCAAAGTACATGCGCAGTGGTCTAGCAACATCGACATTAAAAATGTAGGTAACACTTTATTTTGATAGTCCGTTTGTTGAGACTTTACTAGTTATTAGTAGCCATTCAGTAGCTTGTCAACAGTGCATCAGTTGACATTCAAAAACACTGTTTCAACTGACAAGAGACATACGTTCAACTGACTGCCTATAGACTATAAGGTACAATTCAAGTGTTAATCTACAGATCTTACGAAAAAGTGCCTGTTGACTGTCAATGTTATTTTGCAACAGGTTATTAACCAATTGTCAACTAACTTTCAATTGTCAACTAACTTTCTGTAGATTGAGTACCAACAACTCAAGATCAATCTGTCAGTTAAAAGTCAACAGTCATGTCAGCATATGAAGTATATGATACTGTATATCCTACTCAAGGGGTCTCATGTGCATCAAATTAATGATTATTTTAGCTGATTTAAAACTGTTTTTAAAAAAATGTTAACCATTTGTAGATAGTCTGTTGATAGTCAACTAAAGATTAGATCTGTTGCTTGTCAACAAATAAATTGTTTATGATCAGTACAATATTAATAGACATTATCCACTAAGTGTTTGTAGATATATTTTAGGACTATCTAATTAAAGTGAAAAACAGTTGATATCAGTAGAAAGTCTATAACCTATTAACAGATTGAAAACATACTTTTTTTGTACGTTTGGATAGATGCTGAAACGTATGATACAGACAGTCTGCAACGTAGAATTATTACGAATTCACAGCTACAAAACGTTTACGAATCATAAAGATATCTGTATCATTTCCCTTATACTGTTTTATAAATAAATGTAAGTTCCCTTAACCCTAAACCTAAATATAAATGACTAATTTTATACAGAATATAAAAAGAATAAAACACTTTATGGACAGAGATGTGTAGGGAAATGCCAGTTTTATTAATAGCATTTGAAATTGAGCCACTAACATTAATCCTACTCCTGCCCCTAAGCCTACCCATAACCATTTCTTAAAACTATGCAGGCTAAAATTATGAAGAAAAACAACAGATGAGTAATCATAATAATTTATTGCGAAAATGTAAATCGGTACCAAAAGTCGCTCAAATGACGATGTGTTGCAGTCCTCTCTGGCAGTATATAATAGTTTTGTATAAGAGACAGAGCAGAATTTAAGTTATTAATCCATGAAAATGTTAACCCAGCTTCCCTCTGCGTGAAGACGGCGCGCGCGCTTCTGCATTTCAATGTTGTTTCAACTGAAACACGGCATGCTGCAATCTGTGACGAAGCAGGCGAGAGCCAATGAGCGTTTGATATCACTGCCGTAAAACATGTCGTAACGCTTCTTGAGGGCGCAATTTTTGATTTTAAATTCATCACGAGCGTGGGATTTGACATTTACGGTCGCTGCTGAGAATGGAGATGGAGATCGCTGGATGTGGATGAAGGGCTGAATTTGGATCTGTTTCTTGCTTGCGTATGGATTTGGATTACATCTAACGTTACGTTAGCTAATAAAAATTATGTATTTTGTTAATTTATATTGTGTTTTTGTGTATTATGGTTTTATAGGAGAAAACGCCTTTTGTGTCTCACCGTAAGGTTAAATAAACTAAATGTTACAAAATGGTTAAACGATTAAAGAAGGTATTGTTAAGGATTTAAACTATAGTCCTGTCTGTTAATCCTCCGAAGCGAGTTTGCAGCAGGAACAGAGATTATTTCTTAAATGAGTAACTGTTATAACGTTAAACTGCATTTAATAAATGCGATTTTCTGTAAAACTTACTCTCATGAAAGGCTAAATGTATTAATTAATAAATATTGTTTTTTTTTGTTTAACTTTTGATCTTGGCCTCGGGCATTTGAAATGATGTAGACTATTGAGAGTTTTCTCATTTGGAATGCTCAATATAATTTTTTTCACATAATCAGATGGTTCAGATGTGATCGTGATATCCTAGTAAATAATGGGTTGTTTGTATTATTTATTTATTTTTTATTTAATAAAAGTGATTTTTTTTTCTCTGATGTGCTGGCCATAGTGTTTGTTCTACTTCAGTCAGGTTAGGTATGCAATCTGTTGATAGGTTATAGACTTTCTACTGATATCAACTGTCTTTCACTTTAATTAGATAGTCCTAAAAGATATATACTAACACTTAGTGGATAATGTCTATTAATAGTCAACTGACCATAAACAATATATTAATCTGTTGATAGGTTATAGACTTTCTACTGATATAAACTATTTTTCACTTAAATTAGATAGTCCTAAAATATCTACTAATGCTTAGTTGAGAATGTCTATTAATAGTCTACTGATCATAAACAATTTATTTGTTGACAAGCAACAAATAAGCAACTACATGTAATCTTTAATTGACTATCAACAGATTATCTACAAATGGTTAAAACATGTTTAAAAACATTTTTAAATCAGCTAAAATAATCATAAATTTGATGCACATGAGACCCCTTGATTAGGATATACAGTATCATATACTTCATATGCTGACATGACTGTTGACTTTTAACTGACAGAATGATCTTGAGTTGTTGGTACTCAATCTACAGAAAGTTAGTTGACAATTGAAAGTTAGTCGACAATTGGTTAATAACCTGTTGCAAAATAACATTGACAGTCAACAGGCACTTTTTCGTAAGATCTGTAGATTAACACTTGAATTGTACCTTATAGTCTATAGGCAGTCAGTTGAACGTATGTTACTTGTCTGTTGAAACAGTGTTGTTGAATGTCAACTGATGCACTGTTGACAAGCTACTGAATGGCTACTAATAACTAGTAAAGTCTCAACAAATGGACTATCAAAATAAAGTGTTACCAAAATGTACGACACTGCTTGGTCTCATTTTAGTTCTTTCTGTGCCACCTTTTCTGTAGATGTACTTCTTGTCAATGTTTCATATGTTAGTGCTTTTATAGTACACTGTTTTGAGTCCCAAAAAATGCAGCCTTCATCCATCAAAAGCAAAATCGCCGGCATCCAATTCCACCTGCCCTGCTTAGATCCATCCACCATCAGCTTGCTCGAAAATTCATCAATTCGTCTCCTGCTTAATGGACTTAAAAAGAGAAACCAAAAGGCAATGATCATTGTCTCCCTCTCACACTTCCACTTCTTAAAAAATTTATATCAAGTCTGAGAGAGGGATGCTTTGGGATTTATTCTGATATGTTGTTAGAATCTGTTTTGCTTACGGCTTTCTATGGCTTTCTCAGACGTGGCGAGTTTTCAACACGCACAGGTTCCTTTAATCCGGCACATGACCTCACTATATCTGATGTTTCAATTTTTTTCTCACCATTTCACCCTATTTCTAAAACACTCAAAAACGATAGAAATAGAGAAGGATCTTTTGTTTACAGTATGTTTTTGAAACTAACTCTGCTTTTTGTCCTCTGTCATCTATGTTGGCTTATCTGAGGAGTCGTTCACAAGCTCGTCCGGAGGATCCATTATTTACAACGGAGGAGGGAAAGTCTATGTCTAGAGCTTGGTTTGCATCCCGTTTCCGCCTGCTTTGTGAATACTGCGGGCTTCCACCAGAGCGTTATTCGGCTCATTCATTGCGCATTGGGGCGGCTACAACTGCAGCTTCCTCAACTCCCGTTTCTACCCTAAAAGCTATGAGGAGATGGTCTTCGGCAGCTTATGAACGGTACCTCCGGCCAGATACTCGAGCCATCCTTGAGGCTCAGAAAGCTATGAGTGATGCTTGTGATCTGTAGTTGAATAAACAGTGCTTCAATTACTAATGGGCTTATTTTTTTATTTTACAGCCTTATTAGCTCTAGCTTCATTCCTCTTGCTAGTTTCACGTAGATCTATTAGGTCATTCTTTTCAAGTAAATAAGATTGACTTTTTAAAACGCTCATTTAATCCTCTACTGGCTCTTCAATGAGCAGAAGAGCCAGGGATGATTGCCTGGTATGGTCTGTTTGGGGGGATTTGTTTTGCTGCTTTCCCAGTTTAATGGGAGATGTCCCCAGAAGCTGCTGCTGTTCCCTGACTAGCTTTCATGGAGCTCATGAAAATGATGGGTAACTCAGAACAGAGCCATACCGCCAAATGTAACTTTAAAAATAATGCAAATAAAATCTTTGAATATTTGACAAATGTCTGTTATTTTTGACTCAAGTGGTCCTGACTGAAATATAACGTTCAGCGTCAGTTCAGGCAGGCCGGGTAGTCAAGCTCAGCTATCAGCTGATACCTATCCAGACCTAACAGCTGATCTGATTTCTAAGCACTCAATTGGTCCCTATCAAATAGGGCGCCGTATTTAAAGTCATTCTACAGCGTGCCTGCTTGGCTGCTTCCACTGCATTGCTTGCAACCCTCCTCCTCCCCTAGCTCCTCCTTTAACTTCTGTTTAACTTAATCAGTGTCATTCTGTTGTCATTGATGCATGCTCTGTTCTCAATGGGGGATTTGTTTTGCTGCTTTCCCAGTTTAATGGGAGATGTCCCCAGAAGCTGCTGCTGTTCCCTGACTAGCGTTCATGGAGCTCATGAAAATGATGGTTAACTCAGGACAGAGCGATACCGCCAAATGTAACTTTAAAAATAATGCAAATAAAATTTTTGAATATTTGACAGATGTCTGTTATTTTTGACTCAAGTGGTCCTGACTGAACTGCCAGCTGATGGAGCCTGCTCTGACCCATTGTTCTCCTTAGCCAGTTGCGGAGACGGCGAAGAGCACTGAAAGACCTCTCGCACGAACAGCTGCTAACAGGTACAGTTAGGGCAACCTGGATGACAGATTTCAGTGATGGAAACATTTCAGAATCCAGCAGGTTATAAAGTGAAACCATGTCCTGTGGAGCTGCACCAGCTTGCTTTTTACGTGTCAAAAAGTGCCTTGCAACCATGACTTCCTCTGTCTTTAAATCAGTGTTGTAATGGTGTGCTAGCTCTTCCAAATGTGGCTGCATGACACTTCAGACACTGGACTGCATGCTTGAATACCTTGAAGCAATGCGCCATTTACAGCAGAAAAACGGGGTAACACTTTATTTTGATAGTCCGTTTGTTGAGACTTTACTAGTTATTAGTAGCCATTCAGTAGCTTGTCAACAGTGCATCAGTTGACATTCAACAACACTGTTTCAACTGACAAGAGACATACGTTCAACTGACTGCCTATAGACTATAAGGTACAATTCAAGTGTTAATCTACAGATTTTACAAAAAAGTGCCTGTTGACTGTCAATATTATTTTGCAACAGGTTATTAACCAATTGTCGACTAACTTTCAATTGTCAGCTAACTTTCTGTAGATTGAGTACCAACAACTCAAGATCAATCTGTCAGTTAAAAGTCAACAGTCATGTCAGCATATGAAGTATATGATACTGTATATCCTACTCAAGGGGTCTCATGTGCATCAAATTTATGATTATTTTAGCTGATTTAAAAATGTTTTAACCATTTGTAGATAATCTGTTGATAGTCAACTAAAGATTAGATCTGTTGCTTGTCAACAAATAAATTGTTTATGATCAGTAGACTATTAATAGACATTCTCAACTAAGCTTTAGTAGATATATTTTAGGACTATCTAATTAAAGTGAAAAACAGTTTATATCAGTAGAAAGTCTATAACCTATCAACAGATTAATATATTGTTTATGATCAGTTGACTATTAATAGACATTATCCACTAAGTGTTAGTAGATATCTTTTAGGACTATCTAATTAAAGTGAAAGACAGTTGATATCAGTAGAAAGTCTATAACCTATCAACAGATTGCATACGTTACCTAACCTGACTGAAGTAGAACAAACACTTTGGCCAGCACATCAGAGAAAAAAAATCACTTTTATTAAATAAAAAAAATAAAAAATAAAATAATACAACCCATTATTTACTAGGATATCACGATCACATCTGAACCATCTGATTATGTGAAAAAAAAAATATATTGAGCATTCCAAAAGAAAAAAAACTCTCGATAGTCTTACATCATTTCAAATGCCCGAGGCCAAGATCAAAAGTTATAAACAACAAATAACAATAATTATTAATTAATACATTTAGCCTTTCATGACAGTAAGTTTTACAGAAAATTGCATTTATTAAATGCAGTTTAACAATAACAGTTACTCATTTAAGAAATAATCTCTGTTCCTGCTACAAACTCGCTTCGGAGGATTAACAGACAATACTATAGTTAAACCCTTAACAATACCTTCTTTAATCGTTTAACCATTTTGTAACATTTAGTTTATTTAACGTTACGGTGAGACACAAAAGGCGTTTAGCTAACATAACGTTAGATGTAATCCAAATCTTTATAATCCATACGCAAGCAAGAAACAGATCCAAATTCAGCCCTTCATCCACATCCAGCGATCTCCATCTCCATTCTCAGCAGCGACCGTATGTCAAATCCCACGCTCGTGATGAATTTAAAATCAAAAATTGCGCCCTCAAGAAGCGTTACGACATGTTTTACGGCAGTGATATCAAACGCTCATTGGCTCTCGCCTGCTTCGTCACAGATTGCAGCATGCCGTGTTTCAGTTGAAACAACATTGAAATGCAGAAGCGCGCGCGCCGTCTTCACGCAGAGGGAAGCTGGGTTAACATTTTCATGGATTAATAACTTAAATTCTGCTCTGTCTTTTATACAAAACTATTATATACTGCCAGAGAGGACTGCAACACATCGTCATTTGAGCGACTTTTGGTACCGATTTACATTTTCACAATAAATTATTATGATTACTCATCTGTTGTTTTTCTTCATAATTTTAGCCTGCATAGTTTTAAGAAATGGTTATGGGTAGGTTTAGGGGCAGGGGTAGGATTAATGTTAGTGGCTCAAAATATATTTTAATGCTATTAATAAAACTGGCATTTCCCTACACATCTCTGTCCATAACGTGTTTTATTCTTTTTATATTCTGTATAAAATGAGTAATTTATATTTAGGTTTGGGAGTAGGGTTAAGGGAACTTACATTTATCTATAAAACAGTATAAGGGAAATGATACAGATTCCTTTATGATTCGTAAACGTTTTGTAGCTGTGAATTCGTAATAATTCTACGTTGCAGACATGTCTGCATCATACGTTGCAGCATCTATCCAAACGTACAAAAAAAGTATGTTTACAATCTGTTGATAGGTTATAGACTTTCTACTGATATCAACTGTCTTTCACTTTAATTAGATAGTCCTAAAATATATCTACTAATGCTTAGTTGAGAATGTCTATTAATAGTCTACTGATCATAAACAATTTATTTGTTGACAAGCAACAGATCTAATCTTTAGTTGACTATCAACAGATTATCTACAAATGGTTAAAACATTTTTAAATCAGCTAAAATAATCATTAATTTGATGCACATGAGACCCCTTGAGTAGGATATACAGTATCATATACTTCATATGCTGACATGACTGTTGACATTTAACTGATTAACTGTTAACTTTAGTTGTTGGTACTCAATCTACAGAAAGTTAGTTGACAATTGAAAGTTAGTCGACAATTGGTTAATAACCTGTTGCAAAATAATATTGACAGTCAACAGGCACTTTTTTGTAAAATCTGTAGATTAACACTTGAATTGTACCTTATAGTCTATAGGCAGTCAGTTGAACGTAAGTTACTTGTCTGTTGAAACAGTGTTGTTGAATGTCAACTGATGCACTGTTGACAAGCTACTGAATGGCTACTAATAAATAGTAAAGTCTCAACAAACGGACTATCAAAATAAAGTGTTACCAAAAACGGTTCTCCAGTTCAGTTATCATTCTATCCAGATGTGGTAAGGATGGTCTTAGTTGTAGCTAGGCAGGCAGCAAAAAGTAAAAAAACTCTGAAGTGTCTTAAAGATGATTTAATTTTCTTGTCAGGGCATGCTCCAACAGTGTAACAGGGTTCCATCCACCAAAATTTCAACACAGGAAAAATAAAGTACAAACAAAATAAAAGGAAAAAAAATAACAAAATAATATTTACATAAGGAACAACAAACACGTTGGCCACTGGCCCACCCAGTCACCCACCGGTCCAAACAATTAGACTCTTTATAGTTGAGGCTCCTCCCCTCAAATTCAAACATACCAATGGCAAGGCTATCTCAATTACAATATACATAAGATTATTTATGAGACCAGATTTAACATCAACATTCAAACATGAATATTAGCATCTTCTTAATCAAGCTCCATTTTCATCATGAAAACCAACGAGAATCTTAAAAGACATGCATTCAATGTAATAACATTTCACATTCTCAATACTTGAACTCCTCCTCCTTTGGGAAGGTATAAATCAGGCTTCCTGTTCGCGAGCCCCTCCTTTTCTTATTTCCAGGCACAAAAGGCTAAGACAGACAAAACATGAGTCGCACTGGAATGTGCACCTTCCATTCGACACATGTGTTAGACAAAACAGTGAATAAAATCATCTTGAACACACAACCCATTGTTTGGTTCTTTGAATTGAAAGTTACAAACCTCATTTTTTTCACATTTCTCCCCCCCCCCCCCCCCTGAATGATATTAGTCTGGTGAACGGGATAAGTAATCAGCAATGAGATTTTTCTTACCTGGACAATGCTCAATTGTAAATTTATATGGTTGCAGAGCCAGACACCAGCGCAGTATCCTCGAATTACTATTCTGCATGGTTTGCATCCATTTCAAGGCTCGGTGGTCAGTTTGCAGGGTGAATTCCCGCCCAAGTAGATAGTATCGGAGAGAGTCAATAGCCCACTTGATCGCAAGGCCTTCTTTTTCAATCGTTGAATATCTCTTCTCTCTGTCGAAAAGTTTTCTGCTCAAGAACAGTACTGGCCTCTCACTCCCAGACTCTCCTTGGGCCAAAACTGCTCCCAGTCCGACATCCGAGGCATCCACCTGCACAAGAAACCTCTTCACGAAATCTGGACCCTGCATCACTGCCTCTTGACATAACATATCTTTAAGTGCTGTGAAAGCTCCTTCGCACTCCACTGTCCAGTGAAACTTAGGACTCTTTTTGGTTAAAGCAGTCAATGGGGTAGCCAAAGATGCGAAATGTGGAATAAAACGGCGGTACCACCCAATTAAACCAAGGAATGATCTCACTTGTTTCTTTGTCTGTGGCCTTTGAATGTTTTGAATACACTTAAGCTTCTCCACCTGTGGCTTAGTCTGACCATGGCCAATGAGGTATCCCAAATACTTTACCTCTGTTTGTGCCCACGGGCATTTGGTGGTGTTAATTGTGAGTCCAGCTTGCTGAAGCCTTCTTAGGATCTCACTAAGATGATCTAAATGTTCCTGCCATGTGCCACTATATATTACTACATCATCTAAATATGCTGCTGCATATTGATCACATCCAGCAAGTACATCGTCCATAAGTCTCTGGAACGTTGCTGGTGCTCCGTGTAACCCGAAAGACATTACATTATACTGATATAGTCCTGTGGGGGCACGAAATGCAGTGTATGGCTTACAAGATGGTTCAAGAGGCACTTGCCAGTATCCTTTACATAGGTCTAGTGTAGTCATGTAATGTGCTTTACCCAGCCTTTCAATCAGTTCGTCTATTCGAGGCATTGGGTAGGAATCAAAGCAGGATACGCTGTTCAGTTTTCTGAAATCGGTACAGAACCTCAGTCCACCATCTTTCTTAGGAACCAGAAGTATGGGACTTGACCACTCACTTTGGGAAGGTTCGATGATTCCCATCTCCAACATCGTTTCAATCTCCTCCTTCAGTTTCTCTACCATCCTCTCGGGAACTCGATAAGGCTTCTGTCGAATTGGAACTTCCTCTTTCAAGATAATGTTATGGGTGACTACTTTGGTACGCCCCGGTCTTTCCTGGAAGAGAGATGGAAAAGATTGAAGTACCTCTGCCAGTTGTTGTTGTTGTTGTTGTTCACTTAAATGTGAATTAAGGCCAGGATCTTCTGCTGAAAGTCGAGTTGGCTCCATCTCTAATTCATCTTCTTCCTCCACGACTGCCCGCACCATCAGTACTTCCTGATCTTTAGGTTCAAGCCCCCTCTCCTTAACCCTCAGAGGTCGGAGATCACGCCGGCGTGATCTGCTCGCTTTTTTCCTTATGAGTTGAATTGAGACCCAAAATACTCTTTTGACTTTGATTTTACAAAACAAGTTTCATACATCAATCGATTCTGTTAAATGTGTATTATTTTTGTGTATACTCAAAATAAAAACAAAGTGTTGTGCTTTTTGCCAAATAAAGAAAAATAAACGTGATGCGAGTTCTGCCTTCTATCTGCCAGTGTCGTCCATTCTGAAACGCGTCCGAAAATGAACAATAACTCAGTCAAACAGGCAAACAGACATACAGGCATGAAGCTTGAATTCTCTTCTCTTAAATGAAGTAATTTATATAAAAAACAAATATTCTCATGTTGTGAAATCTGTATTAAAAGAGAGCGATTCCAGTCGACCTCATTAGAGCTAATTCAAATGTAATGTGACTCCGCCTACGGAGAGCGCGCACTATTCAAACGCAAATGAATGAGGCAATCCAAGCAAACCTGTGAACGCCCACATATCAGTTTATTCAGATCATTACTTTGACACCGTCTCAGCAGCGCTGTGAGCAATAACAATAATGAAAATGTACCTCAGAAGTGCGGGTATATCGAGGAGCGAGCTGAGGAATACTGTAAGTTTTTTTTTCTTCTCACGTGAATCGGGTTTCTGTTTTTGATGAATGAACGGCAGAGATGCGCGCTGTTTACCACAGCTCGCAAAAAGACAGTTTAAATTTAAATCGCGTGTGTGAATGAATGAGGATGTTTTAGCAAACTGTATTACTATGAGTAAAAATCGACTGAAATATGTTGAAATAAAATGTAGGCTATTTGTACGTATTTGTACGTAGCAATACGTATTAAACTGCAATTTTATATGCCCTAATATTTCATAAAAACAACGTTACAGTCAGGCGAAATATGAAAGACAACATTTTGTTGACTAGATTTGAGTACAGTTTTTACTGTAGAATATACTGCCACATAAGCTTTTGATGAAAAAAGTAGCCTACCTCAGAAGTGCGGGTATATCAAGGAGCGAGCTGAGGAATACTGTAAGTTTTTTTTTGTTCTCACGTGAATCGGGTTTCTGTTTTTGATGAATGAACGGCAGAGATGCACGCTGTTTACCACAGCTCGCAAAAAGACAGTTTAAATTTAAATTGCGTGTGTGAATGAATGATGATGTTTTAGCAAACTGTTTTACTATACTGAGATGAGTAAAAATCGACTGAAATATGTTGAAATAAAATGTAGGCTATTTGTATAAGCAATACGTATTAAACTGCAAATTAACATTTATATGCCCTAATATTTCATAAAAACAACGTTACAGTCAGGCGAAATATGAAAGACAACATTTTGTTGACTAGATTTGAGTACAGTTTTTACTGTAGAATATACTGAATATATATATCAAATAAGCTTTTGTTTAGCAATTTGTATATATATATATATATATAAAATAAAGTCATCAACTAAGATGTTAGCTGTTCCAATTTTGGCTATATTCAAACTAATGAATACATAGATAGGCCTAAAATGTAGATTTTACAAAGAAAGAGTACGCTTGAAATATTGTTGAAATTTTAATTATTGTTGTAATTGTAACCTTTTTAATAAAATAGCAAAACATATTTACAAGATAGATGTAAGCAAAATCTTAAATGGTCAATATAAGTCTTCTTCTAATTGTTTGTCCTTGCATTGTGGCTCAGTCAGTCAGAGTCACACCTGAATGAATGGCTAATTATGCAGAGTCATTATGCATAATGGGTGGGACATTTTGTATTCCAAGGTGTAAACCACTCCTCGTTCACGCCCACTCGCATAATGGCTTTCCAAGCAAAACGCCTCGGTTACGACTGTAACCTCGGTTCCCTGAAGAGGGAACGAGCGTTGCGTCGAGAATGACGCTATGGGGAACGCTTTGCGTGATGACGTCTTGAAGCACATGTAAAATCAGTCCAATGGTGTAGCGGGACGTCAGAGGCGGGTGACGTCACGTACCAGGAAGCTATAAAAGCCGGCCCGAAACAGAAAACGAAAGCTTCGTAAAAGTCTGAAGTCGAGCTGACAGGCATGAAGGAGATATGGCAAGGCGACGCAACGCTCGTTCCCTCTTCAGGGAACCGAGGTTACAGTCGTAACCGAGGCGTTCCCTTTCAAGGGAACTCCCGTTGCGTCGAGAATGACGCTATGGGGAACGTCTATACCAACGCCTCCATAGCTACGAATGTCTGTCCTGTGTGTAATCTAATAGAGCAGCACTAGGATGACAAAACATGAGACCCTGGAGCAGAGTCTAGATCCAAAGAGTAAAACCTGACGAAAGTGTGCGGTGAGGACCAGCCTGCCGCATCACAGACATCCTGTAGTGAAACTCCTGAAATAAGGGCCTTAGAGGCCGCCATACTCCTTGTAGAGTGCGACCGGACAGCCAAAGGAGAAGGCTGCCCAGCCGCCTCATAAGCAAGTGAGATAGCCTCGACCACCCACTTGCTCATTCTTTGCTTAGACACCGGCCCTCCCTTGTTAGGGGAGCCAAAGCAAACAAACAACTGATCACTTCTGCGCCACAGGGCAGCTCTGTGGACGTAGGCGTCTATCGCCCGAACTGGGCAAAGCAAATTATTAGCCTCCTGGTCCGCATTCTGGAAGGGAGGAGGACAGAAGGCCTGCAGAACAATAGGTCTGGCCACATTAGTGGGGACCTTGGGGACATAACCCGGTCTGGGATGGAGAAAAGCTTTCACCATACCCGGAGCAAACTCTAAGCAGGACGGAGCAACCGACAATGCTTGAATATCCCCAATTCTCTTAAGAGAAGAAATGGCAAGAAGGAAAATAGCTTTCAAAGTCAGAAACTTTTCCGAAACCTCCTCAATGGGCTCAAAGGGGGCCAGGGACAGGCCTTGTAGAGCAATGGACAAGTCCCATGGCGGCACCCTAGAGCGGACTGCAGGCCTCAGCCTCCAAGTGCCACGAAGGAAACGAGATACCAGAGGGTCCTTCCCCACAGACATTCCACCCAAAGGAATGTGGTAAGCACCTATGGCCGCCACATAGACCTTTAAAGTGGACGGGGTCAGACCTGCAGTGAACCGGTCCTGCAGGAACTCCAGCACTGTACCAATTGGGCAGTGGACTGGGTCCAACCGACGGTCACTACACCAAGAAGTGAATACTCTCCACTTCAGGGCATAAAGTTTCCTCGTGGAGGGAGCTCTGGACTGTAGAATGGTCTCAACAACCTCAGTTGAGAGACCTGACTCTATGAGCTGGGCCCCCTCAGAGGCCAAGCCCACAGGTTCCACAGTTCTGGGCGGGGGTGAAATATTGAGCCCCCTGCCTGGGACAGAAGGTCTCTCCTGACGGGTAACTCCAGAGGATGCCCGTCGAGGAGGGAGACCAGATCGGGAAACCATACTCTGCCCGGCCAACGCGGGGCTATAAGAAGCAGGCAAACCCGGTCCCTGCGAACTCTCTCCAGAACTCCCGGGAGCAGAGCAACTGGGGGAAAGGCGTACAGACGTAGCCTCGGCCACGTCTGAACCATAGCATCCAGTCCCAGAGGAGCTGGATGCGTGAGGGAGAACCAAAGTGGACAGTGAGAAGTCTCTCGAGACGCAAACAGATCCACTTGTGCTTGGCCGAACTCCCTCCATATCAGCTCCACCACCTCGGGGTGGAGCCTCCATTCCCCGGGCCTCGGCCCCTGCCTCGACAGAGTGTCTGCTCCTATATTCTGGACCCCGGGGATGTAAGCTGCCCTGAGTGACAGTAACTTCCCCTGGGACCACAAGAGGATATGGCGTGCCAAGTTGGATAACGGGCGCGAGCGCAAACCCCCTTGGTGGTTGATATAGGCGACTACCGAAGTGTTGTCCGTATGTACTAGCACATGGTGTCCCCTGAGATCTGTGATAAAGCTCCTCAGAGCCCGGAAGACAGCTAACATCTCTAGGCGATTGATATGCCAGGAACGATGATGGTCTTCCCACAGACCTTGAGATGAGCGACCCTCCAGGATCGCTCCCCAACCCGTGAGGGAAGCATCCGTCGTTAGCAGTTTGCGACGACAAGGAGCTCCCAACACTGGGCCCTGGGACAGGAACCAAGCTTTCTTCCACATAACCAGGGCACGTAAGCATCGCCGCGTGACCCTGATTGTGCGAAATGGGTTGCCCCTCGGGGAAAACCCCCTGGTCCTGAGCCACCACTGCAGGGGCCTCATGTGCAGCAGTCCAAAAGGTATCACGTTGGAAGCTGCTGCCATGAGACCCAACAGTCTCTGGAACTGTTTGACAGTGAGTAGCTGGCCTAGCTTTACACTTTTCACAGCTGCAAGAATGGACTCTATACGTGGCGGTGACAGGCGCGCCTGCATCGACACTGAATCCCACACCACGCCTAAAAAAGTGGTCCTCTGTAGTGGAGAAAGCACACTCTTCTTGGCGTTCAGCCGTAACCCCAGCTCTTTCATATGGGCGAGAACAACATCTCGATGTTGAACCGCCATCTGCTGCGACTGAGCTAAAATCAACCAATCGTCGATGTAGTTCATAATGCGAATGCCCTGGAGGCGCAGTGGCGCCAGAGCTGCATCCATGCATTTGGTGAAAGTGCGGGGTGATAAAGCTAGGCCGAATGGAAGAACACGATATTGGTATGCTTTGCCCCCGAAAGCAAACCTCAGGAACTTCCAACGACACGGACGGATGGAAATATGGAAATATGCGTCCTTGAGATCTATCGTGACAAACCAGTCCTCGGACCTGATCTGTGGCACGATCTGTCTCAATGTCAACATTTTGAACTTGAGCTGCATGACTGACTCGTTCAGAACTCGAAGATCCAAAATGGGACGCAATCCCCCGTCCTTTTTTGGAACTATGAAGTACCGGCTGTAAAACCCGGTTTCCCTGTCGGAGGGAGGTACATATTCTATGGCCCCTTTCTCTAACAAAGTGTTTACTTCCTGTTCCATAACCAGAACCTGCTCGGGGCCCACCACTGTGGGCAGGACCCCCATAAACCGAGGTGGGCGTTTCTTGAATTGTATCTGATACCCTTTTTCTACAGTCTGCAGGACCCAACGAGAAACATTTGACAGTAGCTTCCACGCTGTCAAAGATTCTACTAGAGGTACCAGCCTCTCGAGACTGGTTTCTGGATTTTGTTGTTGTTGAGCAGTCAATTCGACGCCCTGTAACGGCGCACCGGCAGGGAGCGACCGAACAGACTGCTCTAACACCCTCCTCGGAGGGGGCGGGCATCCCGAGGCCACTACGTTTCCGGGTGGTCCTTGAGATATGTGCTCGCCGGAGACCGCTGCGCCCTGTAACACCGATGGCGGCAGGGTTGGCAGAACGGTCCCCTGAGGGTACCGAAGAGAGACGGGCACCGTAAAAAGAGGTGTTAACCGCTCTGCTTCGGGGGGAACTACCCTCATTAATCCTGAGCCCTCGGACATCAGGATTTCTTCCCAGCAGCCTTCTTGGCGGTAATAACGGTCCGCAGATCCGTTCTACCCCTCGAAGACTGCTGGGTTTGAGCGCGCCCTCCGTGTCCCCGAGATTTTTGTGGGGGAGCACGAGAGGACAAGCTCTGCTTCTGAGTGGCACGATGCTCAGCACCCTTTTTAGAGGAGTGAGGCTGCTCCCGCTCAGCAGCCTCATAGAAAGAACGGCGGGGAAGAAGCTTTTGAAGAGCAGATGCTTGTTTAGCGGCTTCTTGTGATTTTGCAACCGCAATATTTACTGCATCCCCAAATAACCCGGCAGTGGAAACCGGAGCGTCTAACAGAACATGCTTCTCTTTGTCCTTAATATCGCTCAGGTTGAGCCACAGATGCCTCTCAGTGGCCACCAGGGCTGCCATAGACCGCCCGATAGATTTAGCGGTCTCCTTGGTGGCTCTGAGAGAAACATCCGTGGCTCTGCGCAGTTCAGCCACAGTGTCGGGACCGATTCCCCCGCCCTCCTCTAAATCCCCCAATAATTCTGCCTGATAGGCTTGTAAAATGGACATCGTATGCAGACACGCTGCAGCTTGACCAGCGGCTGCATACGACTTATTAATCAGGGTGGATGTCAACTTTACTGGCTTTGAGGGAAGTGTAGGAGCCTTCAGGGAAGATGCCGTTGCTGGAGAGAGATAGCCCGCGAGCGTCTCTTCCACCTTCGGCATCTCCCCATAACCATGCTCTTTATATTGTGAAATGGTGGAATATAGAGAGGTGTGTGGTGTGTAAACTCTGTAAGAGACTGGTCTCCCCCACGATCTCGACACCTCGGTGTGGAGATCGGGGAAAAACGGCAGGCTCCTACGCTGGGGCTGAGCACGAGATGGCAGGAAGCGTTCGTCGAGTTTGCTTTTTAAACGAACGTCCTGCCTATCCTCTGGCCACTCAATAGACAATCTGTCAACTGCTCTCGTGATCACATCGAGCAGTTCTTCAAAAGCATGAGACTGAGGTGGCGAATCCTCAGACTAAGCATCAATACTTACAACATCCAACTCCTCAGAGCTGGATAGTTGCAGTACTGGTGCCTCTATCGGGGGGGAAGTAACCGCAGCGCGTGCTTCCACACCCTGATGAGAGGCACTGGATCTGTCAGAAAGAGGCTGAGATAAGGCAGAGCCCGTCTCAACATCCACTGACAGATCCATTTGCGAACCCCAGGTCTGAGATCGCCGCCGAGCCTCAGCCGCGGCGGGACCCGAGCCCTGGGGAACGTGGTCGGGATTGAACCGAGCCAAACGGGATCGGAGCGTACGCAATGGAAGCGCACAGCAATGCACACAGTCACCACCCTCGAGTGCTGACTGGGCATGCTCCTCTCCCAAACAAACAACACAAAGAGTGTGTGTGTCACCTCCCGTTAAATAACGCGGGCAGGGATGGACACACACTCTAAACTGCTGCTTGCTCGCCATACTGAATATAATATAAATATATACAGACAACACCAAATAAGACAGACAGATTTCAACACAGAGCGCAACTGAAGACTCAGAAAGCTTTCGTTTTCTGTTTCGGGCCGGCTTTTATAGCTTCCTGGTACGTGACGTCACCCGCCTCTGACGTCCCGCTACACCATTGGACTGATTTTACATGTGCTTCAAGACGTCATCACGCAAAGCGTTCCCCATAGCGTCATTCTCGACGCAACGGGAGTTCCCTTGAAAGGGAACCTGTTTTACATCAATTTAAATCAATGTATTGTTTTATCTGAACGATAAAGCAAGACTATTTTCACATAATTTTGAAGCCAGAACTCGAAGGAAGAACATCCATTTCTCAAAAGTCTTATTCATGCATATTTATTATGAGTTTTGAGGTCTTCTTTCAGCAACTTTCATTTTTAATTTTTTCAATAACCACGCATAAGCATTATTCTCTTAAAAATAAAAAAATATACATGCATGGTGATCACATATTTTGGTAGCCCTGTTTGTGCTATATAGAGTTAATTTACATCTTTGCCATTAACATGTTTATAAATAACTGAAAAAAGCACAAATGTGAGAGCATGTCAGAACACCTCCAGTGCCCAGAAAACACCTCAGACTCCAGAGGGTTAAACTCCCGCAACAGGTTGACATGAAGGATCTGTTTAGGATGCTTTCTTTCAGGACAAAGAATTTCCTATGTTACAGGGCCAAGTTTTCGGGTTATGACATACGGACCTTGCCACTTGGCCAACAGTTTGCACGCACCTGAAGGTAACAATACTAGAACTTTCTGTCCAGGTTTCAGGTCTTTTTCTCTGGCATGATTGTCGTACCATACCTTCTGTCTCTTCTGGGCATCTTGTAGATTTTCTTTGGCCAAAGTCTGGAATGTCTCCAACTTGTCCCTCATCTGCAGTACATAAGAGACGACACTGCGCTGGTCTGGTTTCTCTGCCGTCCACTCCTCTTTGAGCATGTCCAGGGGACCTCGAACTTGCCTGCCATACAAAAGCTCAAAAGGAGAGAAACCAGTTGAACATTGGGGCACCTCTCTGTATGCAAACAAAAGGAAAGGAATCCAGTTATCCCAATCTTTACCTGTCTCAGCCACACATTTTTTAAGCATGCTTTTCAGTGTGCCATTAAAACGAATATCATCGGTCTGCGGAACATAAATGGGCGTTTTTTCCCAGAACGGGAACACCCCCTTTTCTTCTTCTTCTTCTACGACGAACTGTCAACATCCGGTCTAACATTATGTCAAAATAAGGGTTGTACAATGACGTCATTGAACCAAACATAGGAAAGCAGGAACTTAAGTTTAGAACTTACCGAACGTCGCAGTAGCAGTTGAAAATGTTGGGTTGTGCAGTGCATTGTTCTACTTGTCAAATAGCTTACAAAAAAAAAAAAAAACGTATTGTACTGCAGAATCAAAACAGTATTTCCTACAGTAATTTATGCAGAATAGGCTACTGCACCTCAACACAGTTGTAGTACTGCTGTAAGTGCAATAATTTGGATACGAAAAAGCAGCATTCATAACAAATACTACTAGTGTTACCACTGTATACTTAGGCTACTGCAAGTAGCTGCTTTTAGGCTACTTTTTTCAGTCACAGATCAGCAGGGAAAGCATATCTGTCTTATAACCCCAATCGGATACCAGGCTATCCGTGGATCTGATACTGCTTTGCATTCAGAAGGACTTAGATTAATCTCCACAATACACCAACATCAGTAATATAATTTTTTAAATATTCATAATATTCCCTGTGTATATCCCAACAACAATGGCCGAATTGAAGTATGGATTTTAATATCACCTGGGCATTGAGCACATTTGTTTAAGATACAAGGAGCATTTATTTACAATCAGACAGCATAGTTCACAAGGGTTCCCTTATTTACACACACTAATACTTGGCTGAATATGGATATTTTCAATAAAGACACAAAGACGTAGCAAACTTGAGGAAACTTTATTGTCATGCAGTAAAAAAATAAAATAAAAACTTAACTTCTAAATACAATGTGTGTGTATGTGAGTGAGTGAGAGTGTGAGTGAGTGTGTGTGAGTGAGAGTGTGAGTGAGTGAGTGAGTGAAGGAGTGAGAGAGTGTGAGTGAGTGAGTGAGTGAGTGAGTGAGAGAGTGAGAGTGCGTGCCATGCTTAAGATGTCTGACCGGCAATGGGACCAACTTTGCAAACTGAAATCCTGTAAAAATAGGAAGTTATAGTCTACAACAGAACTTCTATACTTCCATAAAAAGTGCAAAACTTTACAGGAAACTCTGTTCTTGAAGCAGTGTTTTGAAAGCCCACATAATATTTCTAACAAGTAAAGACTATGATGTTTCTAGTGAATAAATGACAAACTGTCTTAATTTTAATCAAAAAGAAACTACACAACTATTCTCTTAAAGGTTTAGACATAGTAATGAACAATGCTTCAAGACCTCAAGACCTAAGATATCGGAAATGCAATGGGACCTACTTTGCAAACTGTACATCCTGTACCAAGTACCTTCCATAGCCTGTGTGTCTAAGCACCAAGCACGCCTTCATCCAATTGTTTTTGGAAGAAAACAAATGTGCTAGTCGTAGCACAAGGCCACTGCCACGGCCTGCCACCTTGTAGATTTTGCCTATGCTAATATGCACCGGATTACTTTCAATTTCAAGATCCTCAGCCACGCTATCATTAATGCTGATCATTGGATGAAAAGGCCTTGAAAGATCTCGAAACAATTTAGATACCCTATTAAATGATTCCAGCATGGTCATGTCCATTCTAAGGGTAATCCCAATGATCTTCTGCAAAATCTCCGGAGGGAGGCATGGCTGGTCCCGGTCCCGGTCCCGGTCCCTTTCCGTTGCAGCAGGTGTGACCACTGGTCCTTCAGTGTTGCTGAGAGATGGAGAGAGTTTAGCATATTGGCCTACATCTTCAAATGTAGATAAATCACAAACTAAGTATACAATGTGATACCTTTCAACAGTAAATGTCTGCAACACTTGCGCACACCACCACCTTCTGATAGTTGGCATGTCCGCCTAAAAAGTATTGTGGTCAGCAACTTGCAAATATAAATATTGAATGACTGAACATATAATATTTAATATTATACATCTGATTAAGATTTTAAGATAAAAAACCCACCTCACTGAAGTCGAATGGTTTTTGGAGGGTAGCATACATAGCATACTGAAATTAAGATTAAAAAAAGTTACTAATTCAGAAGAAGTCAATAAAAGACGTTACAGAAAACATTAGGCTAGAACTCACCATCAGCATGAACACCCCACAATTATTGCTGAGATGCTGATGAGATGCACCCTAGAAAAATCATAACAGAGCATGGTAAATGATGATGATCCGTACATATTTGCATTCACTCTCCAAATCAAATTGCATACAAGTTCTTTCTTTCTTTCACAATATGCTTTAATAGGTAATAAATTTTTTTAACAGCAACTACGGTCAGCAAGTGTCACATAGGAACACATGATTGTCTATGCTGCTATACTAATTGTAATGCATTAGGGCTCCATCCACACATGCCACTGTTTTACCTCATAGTCTGACAAGAAAAGGATGTTCCACTCTTCACTGGACACCATATGTGCGAGGTTACTGAAAATAATTTTGAAGAAATATTAGTTGCAATTCACCTCTTTCAAATGGTACATTGAGCCCTAATAAGGAATTGCCAATACTCTGCCTTGACTACACATACCCACCTTGAGAGCACAGCTTATAAGTGTACTGAATAAGGTCTACACTATACCTGTACTAGTAACTGGCCTAGGAGTAACAGCAATTCCTAATAGAGACTTAGGAACATATGGAACGAATGAACAGGTAAAACAATTTATCTGAAAAAAAGGAAGTTATAGTCTAAAACAGAACTACTATACTTCCATAAAAAAAAACACTCTGTTCTTGAAGCAGTGTTTTGAAAGCCCACATAATATTTCTAACAAATAGACTATGTTTCCAGTGAATAAATGACCAACTGTCTTAAATTTAATCAAAAAGAAACTACACAACTATTCTCTTAAAGGTTTAGACATAGGAATGAACAATGCTTCAAGACCCTCCGAGTTTTCCATGAACATAAAGAACCAGCAATCAGATTTCTAGGAAAAACCTGAAGGCATCTAGGTAGCAGCCATCTCCAAAGCCACTAGGATCCCTGGAGTCAAAAAAGTGCATAGTCCTCTGTCTTGGTTTGAGAACCTGTTAAAAGTTTCATTTCATGGAATAGCAAGACATGGGTTGGTTAAGGACCCAATTCCAACCATAAAGCACTTTACAGCTGATGTTTCTCACTCAGCCATTATCTACCTCCTGAGCTTATCACACCCATATCATAGATGTTTTATTTGTCGAGTACACTGAGCTCTTGACTTACCCTAGGCAAGGCAACTGATGAAAGAAATATGCTTTAAAATATATTATATTAACATTTTCTATATTTTGTGGCCATTTAATTTTTAGAATAAACATAAAGAATCATTTTGCATTCTTCAGAATCAATTCCCAGCCCCGGTGCCGATGACAATGTTGCGATGTACTGCATCATATACAAAGGATGATGGTTGTTTAAAAGACTATAGTATTTCAAAGAACAGTATGCCAAGGTGAGATTACTCACACACAAAGTCCAGTGTCCTGGCTGCCAGGCCGGGAGAAGCACAACATCCTTGGATGCAAAGTCACACTGGAGAAAACAAAAACTTTTCAAAGAGGAACTTGAAGGATATGAGGTAAATACAAATAGGTAGATAGACAAGGTAGATAAAAATGATTTTACATCACTACTCACAATCATGGAATCAGCAGGGCAAGCTGATAATGGAGGAAGCCACGTCACTACCACATAAGCATCCACAGCAATGGTTGCTATGCCCTTTAATTAAAAAAAATTCATAGAAACAGACTGCCTACACAACATCTAATTCAACTGTTAAAAACACAAAATCAGAGGGCAAGGTTGTTTCGTAAAATTAATAAACCACTGACTTACATGTGCATTTGCAGTGTTTGCGACAATGTTGAGACAGTAGTTTGCAATCTAAAAGGAAACAATAAGATTATTCATACTGTAAGTTCACAAGTAAATACAGATCATAGGAAAGACACTAAGTTTATACTTACTGTTGCTTCTACATCTCTTTCTAGGCCAAGTGTCCAAAAGTCTGACCTTTTGAGGATCGGGGAGTTGGCTAGGACAATTGGCTCATGTGGGTTGCCATTAATGTCCAACACATAGTCTAACTATGGGGAAATATGCATAAAATGATATACATGCATGCATGATTGAAGACGCTGATTGAGAAATACTACAATTACACCTTACTGCTTGAGAGAGTCTTGCATGTGGTGTTTGTTTCCAATTTGCAACTGTGGAGTCAAGATTAGTGGGGTGAACAGCTGAAGAGAGACAAAAAAATAGAATGTATTATTGGAAACATATATACTGTATGTACTGTATACAATCACTAGGGAAAACAGCTTGAAAATGTCTCTTACGCTGACATTGTGGTGGGAAATTTGGGTCTAATTCTGTTGTCTGTGAAGTGTCCATGACAAGATGTGTGTCTGGGAGAAGATCACATTCTCTTGTCTGAGAAGAGGGCAAGAGACAGAATTCTGCCTGTCCATACTCATTGAGAGTCAGTGGAATGTCAGGGCTCACAAGCTTCCTTAACTCCTCCATGACTGTCTTGTTTTTCCGTTGATTGTAGTGATGAATGATATTTCGCATCGTGAAGACATGTGCAGAAGGAGAGAGCATATTCATGAAGTAATTGTTTTTCTTCATGATGGAGAAGAGCTGTTCAGCTACTTGGCTGTTTATTCTTCCGGCAAGCTCTGGTACCAGCCCTAACCTCCGGAGGATATCTCTTTGGTCTTTCGTGTTTCTCTCGTGGAAGGTATCATAGAGACAATAGTGTTCTTCCGACCCAGTCAAAGGATGGCCATTCGGGTCCGGGAAAGTTTTCTTGGTTTTTAGCCAGGGTAAACTGACTGTGCCACCTTTGGATGCCCACTGCAGGTTTTCAGGGCTGGGGTCCAGTAGTCGACCCTCATGAGGCCTGAAAGGAACCAACTCAGGTTCTCTCAGGTTAGCATGTACTGCAAGCCCTCGGGCAAAATCGTAGATGCTTATATTTGGCATATGTTTCCACGAGAGCAACAAGTCTGTGAAGTCTCGCGGACTTTCTGCCCTAATGTTACATTTTAAAGAAACAACTTGTCCACAGGGGCACATGACAACAGCCCAACCACCTGTGGTAGAAAGAAAGTACTCAATGATGTCCAACTACATTACCAGTAGACAGTCCAAAAGATTAACACTGTTGTGATAAACACTTGTGTTAAACCAGTTATTTTAACTTACCAGATGCACCCCAAACCTTCTGAAAGACTTTATCGTACTTGCTTCTAGTGGCCATCTCTTCTCTTAGACGCAAGATTAATTCCATTTTAATCAATGATTCCAGAGCCCCTGGAATCAATGCCGCACTCCTTACAGAGTTTGCGGATGGCATGGACCTGTAATGTATTTTTAAAAAATAAGGTGTAATTGCCAACTGCTGTATTGTTTGAACAGAATAAAAAAAAAGAGACACAAGACGTTTGTCACATGCATAGTGTGCTGTGTGTATGTTGGAGGGCAGGTGTGTTTATAGGAGGGGGTTATGGTTGCTGGTGATTGGTGACTGCGGAGGTGAAGCAGTGTGCTGGTGTGTGTGAGGGGGGAGGGTCCCATACACAAAAGAATTATATTTGAAATATATTTTCTGGATATGTTTTGGAATATATGCAAATATTTGAAATTGGCCCAATAAATATATTTCATACTTATATTTCATATATTTTGTTATATTTCAGAATATATTTCAATGTATTTGGAATATATACCACATATATTTTTGACACTTTTGGGGACCCGTACAGAAAAAAATACATTGAAATATATTCTCAAATATAACAAAAATATATGAAATATAAGTATGAAATATATTTATTGGGCCAATTTCAAATATTTGCATATATTCCAAAACATATCCAGAAAATATATTTCTTTTGTGTATGGGGTGTGAGGTCTTACTTATAATGGCAGGGGATATAGGGTAGTGAGGGTAGAGGAATATTATGCGTGGAGAGATGTAAGACAGGTCCATGAAATAGAGGGGGGGAAAAGTGCTGAAAGTCAGGTGTGTGTGTGCGCGTGTGTGTGTAGTGCAATGTGTTTGGATGTGTTCATAAGTGCTGAAGAGTGAATGTGTGCAAAGTCAGTATAGTATGAGTTTAAGGTTCACATCATGTTCAGGAAATGCAGATAAGCTCACCTTCAAATTGGATATTTCGTCCAGTAACCGGTCCTCTGTTATGTCCATCTCCCTGCATTCATTTGGCTGCATGGACATGTGGACCTTCTCATGCTCTGTATTGAGAACCATGTTCGACTTGCGAGTATGAGAACCAATCCAAGGGGCCCAGTGGTTGTATGTGGGTTGAACTTGGAAAGGATTTTGCCTGTCACCTGAAAGAAAACAGTCTGTACTTAGGGTTTGTAAGGGCAGTAGATAGACAGGGACAGAGTGTAGTGGAGTTCACTGACTACAAGTTATAAGAAATATTAATATAGTTGACAAAAAATGGGGGTGGCATTTTCTAGAATAAAACCTGGACTGTACCTGCCATGCTAAAAACACAGTTCTTGTGGAGATCCATGACGACAATAGGTGGGTGATGTCCACAGCGAACACAGGCAAAATCATAATTATGATCTGTTAACGCTTCAAAATGAAGGTACCCATGTATCAGAGTGTTTTTGTTGGGATATTTTTGTCCTGAGGTCAGCTCACGTTTCAATAGCTCGACCAAGAGCTGTGTGTGTCTGGAATAAGAGATTTTCAATAACAAATTATATGAAATGCACATGTACGCAATATCCAATTTCACATCTTGAAAACTGTACAATTACCTGAAGGCAGTTTCGAAGGTAAATACAAAAATGGAGGGTAAGAATGACTCTGTCATCGAAATTGTGTACACCATCCTCCCATTTTTGATAGCGAATCATTATGCCACATGAACTGCATTTTTTGGAATAAGTTGTCACACCTGTATTACATGAAATCATTACAGTATTGTCACCAAGTAAAACTTGTAACAATAAATAAATACAACTCAATGTGAATTTTACATGACACTTACCCTCAACGACTCCCTTCAGTGAGATTATTTTTGCTGATTTGGTTATTATGAAGGGTTTACTGAGAGGAACATTGGGACATTCTGGACAAAGTAGTTCCTTTGGGATCAGATGCATTGGAAGTTCAGCCTCACTCGCCAAGCCACAAAACTCTGAGGGCAAGTCCGCAGGAAGCTTTTTTTTCCTGTGTATGTATTTCACTATTCTTTTTAAGTTTTCTTTTTGAGGAGGGTATCTGTATTCAAGAAAACAGGGTTCCATGTCAGGCTCTTCTTCTTCTTCTTCTTCTTCAGCCTCATCATTTGTATTTTCAAAATGCTCCTTCATTGTTTTGAATAGGTGCCACTTGGCAATGCACTTGTGAATACAAGCCTGTTTTCCTGTAGCACAATGACAGTGCCATGTGTTTTTGACTAAGTCAAACATTACCATCATTCTGCCAAACTGGTTGCAGTAGGAGAGGTGTGGCTCATAAACAGACACAAATTTCCTTGTGGAAGAGCTTCCAACTTGAACCTCAATACTGAAAGGGATGCCTTCCTCACTTGCTGCTGCTTGTTTCTGGAGACATATCTTTTTTTTCCCTTCACTGAACCACTTGCTGCTCACAATTTCACTGAGGACATCTTCCTCAAGCTGGATCTTAGACGTGAGGGGTGGTGGACAGTACTTCAATGACTGAATATGGGCACAGTCATATGTAACAAAACCACTCCTGTGCATTACCTCTGTGTTTCGGATACAGTCGTCCAATGCGCACCTAATTTGGTGGTTCGTGCCAGATGTTTTTTTCTGGACATGAATGGGTCCACTGTTACTGTTAAATGACTTTAAAACAGCATATATTCCCATATCAGTGTCCAGACATTCGCACGCTAAATGGCGATCCACTCTTATATCTTCTTTGATAATCGGGTGTCGTCTCCTCATGTGTTGTTTAAGATTTTTTTTATTCAACACAACTGCACATATTGTGCACTGCACCTGTTTCACTTGAGAAGATTTGCCAACTGTTGGTGATGTTGGTGTCACTTCATCCAGCACAGGGTGAGCCTAGGGCTGGTGCTCTGGCCTCTGGTTTGCCCCCTGTGAATTCTGTGATTGGCAGGTGCTGAGGTGTCTCAATAAATTATTCCTCCTCGGAAATGTGAGGCCACAACCACAGCAGTGGTAGTGACTGCCCTTTCTGCAGCCCAAATTGCATATGTACATCAAAAAGTCTGAATAAAAAAAGTAAAAAAATCAAATAGTTGGCCCACGTAACGTGAAACAATGGCTTGGCAAATTTTGATAGACAGCTAAAGACAGCTGACCATCAGTAACTACATCACTAATAACATTATTTTTGTAATTTTATAACCAATCAATAGAAGATTTCATAGAAGGCCATGATACAGGGCATAGTGCAATATATGCGACAGGCTGTGTACAATACATGAGTCAGTGTGCAATATAGGACAAACACTTTATATAACTTTATGAGCTTCTGATTAAGTGATGCAGATTTGTGGATTGTGCATAACATAGATGGGGAGAATCTTATGATGCGTAATTGGTGGAGGGGTATTTGGTCTGTGTGTGCGTTTATGAGTGTCTGCATTCATTTATTTATTTACTATACTGATGGGACAATATTTAAAGGAAAACCATGATATAGGGTAGGATGCAATACATGTTGTTAGGCTGTGTGCACTACATGAAGTAATGAGGCAGTGTGCAATAGTAGATTGTGATGCAGATTGTGGACTGTGCATTACTTGAATACTTATCATGGGGCTATTTTATATGATATGTACTTGTAATGGGGAGGGGAATCTCTCCGTGTATGCATGTCTATGTGTGTGTTTTGTTTATATTGTGCAAACATGATTTTGTGTGTACCCGTGCCAGACTCTCACTTCCCCAAGATGAATTTCTCCACTCTGGAGACAACAAAGGCTTATTTATATATCTAAAACATACCTCCATGATGCACCACTGTCTTTAGATGGCTCTGAATGTGGGTTTCCACCCTGGCATAGTCCCCCTTGTACTGAGGACAGAAAGGGCAGTGGAGTAGTGTGCAGCCTGGGTCTGGGCATCTTTGGTATTGCGGCTTCTGACCGCTGGACAGTACAGAAGAGTGTAACTACAGTGAAAGGAAGACATATGGAGAACATTAACCAAACTCAAATGTATTCTTATACCATCTTGCTGCTGCTTGAACTTGCTGCGTTGTCTAACGTGTTCAACAAACAAGCGACACGGATGCATAATGTTTCTTACATCTTTACTTTGAATGACGTTAAGATGGAAAGAAACAATGTGCGTTGCTGACGTTCACACAAAAACACGATGACAAGTTTTGTCAGTATTTAACTTACCTAAGCAATCATAGATTGTTTATAAAACCAAACAATCTAACAACGTTCTGGCTAGCTGAACCTAGAACTACGGCTTACGTCGAGCCTCAATTTTAACGTTACCCAACCCATGCCATGCTATCATTAACTAACTTGCTAACTTTCGTTGTCAGTTGTCACCGAAGAGGGTCCGACCACATTCAAACATGACGCTGGAATTGCTCAAACTGTACAAATAAATCATACTTACGGACATAACTTCTCATGAAACACGCTAACACTTTGACGCAAAGACTTTTACCATATTCCCAAAAACCGGAAATTACGCCATTCCCAGAAGGCAGTGCAAAACTCTTTCTGATTGGTTGATAAAACGCTACAGGAATGCCCATTGGGGAGTTTCTGTGGCTCGTCTGGAACGCCCATGCCGCAGTCGGACCCTCCTCATTAAAACGCTCAACTAACCCATCAGTTTGAGGATGAAACGGTGTAGTTCGGATACCTTTAATGCCCAATTGGTTATACAGTAACTTCATCACATTACACTGTAAAAAAAAAGTGTAATTTTACAGGTAATTGTCTGTATTTTTTTACAGAATTTTACCGTTTTGTCATTATACAGCAAATATCTGTAAAATAAAAGGCATTTGCTGTAATTTAAAGGTCCATTGTTAAATTTACAGGTAATTGCTTGTATTTTGGTTTTACAGCAATTTTACGTTTTTAAAAGGAACTTGTCTGTATTTTTACAAAGTTATGTGTAATTTTACAGAAATTATTAAGTAATATTTTACCGATTTTTTTCTGTGAAATTAGAAAACAAAGAAAAGAAGGTATAACTGCGGAAATCTGCATCTATTCAATATGTTTTCCTTACAGATTATTAAGCATGTGGGGGTTAAAGTGAGTTTTTTTTTTAAGGTTAAATAAAAGTATTTGTACCATGGACTGTGATTTGTACACAGTACCCTACATAGGCTACAGTAGGCCTGAATTATTTTTTATTTCACATTTTATTTTATACTCATTTTGATCATTATTTCATTGTCTTATTCTCCCATAATTTCATGTATATTTTATGAATATTTTTCCAAATCTCCGTTGCTTCACATTTAGGGCTTTGTGTGTGTGTGTTTGAGTGCGCGCGCGATGACGCAGATTCAAATTCATTTCCGCTGTTTACTCCCGCCCACAACAGTTAACGTTAGCTGATCAGTCGAGTTTGGGCAAGCGGGAGATTTGAATTCAGTCTACTCTCGTGAAGTGGATTATGAGATCAACAGTGGTTCTGGTTCAAAGCAATCGTATTCGTCAAGAGCAGCCGTGAGCAGGAGCTGTTTTTAGTCAGTCCGTTTGGATTCTCCGGAAATAACGCCCTTTTCAGTGAGCCTTGTTCGTCACAGCGAGCGGACATCATGTCAACCGATCACCGGCTGAGGTAAGAGTCTCATTATACTAAGTTACATGTGAACGATATTTTATATTCCATTTGTGTTAAGTTTACAGTTTTCAAGCTAACGTTAGCATTCTTAAATGATGTTCAGTTAACTGGCAAAAGCTGGAGGGCAAAACACTGAAATGTAGCATGCGTCTTTACATTTTTCATCTGTTTTAAGAAAGATCAGTTGAACCCACACCTCAAAAGACCTAAAGCGAGCTTTCGTAGACATGTTATACATATCCGTTTACAAGTCCGTTTAATTGTATATAAAATATTTGTTAATACGCGATAGTTGACTAGAATATGAACACAACATGATAAATTGCATATTCTGACTGTCTGCATCTGCTTGCCAACACGTAACGTTAGCTATAGAATGCATACATGTGCATATATTAGGCTTATAAAATAAAAGTTGATAGAATGTTTGTGTTCTGATGAAGAAATTAACTTATCTACATTTTGGATGGCCTGGGGTCATCATAGTAACGTTAAGCTTTTTCATAGGATACTTTTGATCATTGGTTATGAAAATTGCATTGATCCAGATGAACAGAAAGTTACACCCCTAACCTTAGGTGTCTCTCTCAGCTCAAAACATCACTGTTAGCCTTTCCTGCTCAGCTTCCAGATCATAGTCGTTTGAGGTTTTGCATTGTCCCAGTGGAACATATTCTGACATGTGTAAATGTAATACTGAGTTGTTAAAACAAATTTTTTTTTTTTTGTGATTTCAGGTCAAGTGGAAAGCAGAATGATCATGGCAAACAAGGTATGGGAAGAAGTAATTTAAAATATTGTAATGGCCGAGTCTTCTGATTCCATATGATTGCACTAAAAGTGGCAGAACATTTAATTTGTTTTATACTGTATTTTCCCATGTGAATATTCATTTGATCCTTGTGAGGCCACTGGAGCTGCACAAGGTTTGGTTTTACTACAGTAAGACCACGATTGTGTTAGATTCCACCCATCTATTTTTTTTTATTTTTTATTTTTTTTTGTAGTGTAACTAGGCTCTGTCATTTAGCAACATGACTTTTCCTATCACTTAATGACACATATCTCTACCTTTCATTCCAGCCAGAGGATCTCAGAGGTTATCTCAGCCTACCTGATGAAAAATTCTTGCTGGATGAATGACCTTCACCTTCAACTCAACCTTGCCAAGACAGAACTGCTTATGGTTTCAGCCAAACCATCCTTGCTGTGTGATCCTGCTGATTTGCCTTATACAACACCAGAAAGATCTGGCCCTTCCTATCGGAGCCACACAACTCCTTGTCTAAGCTCTTGTTCTATCCAGACTGGACTATTGTAATGCTCTCCTGGCAGCTCTTCCAGTATCAGTCAAACATCTGCAACTGATCCAGATGCTGCAGCAAGACCTAAACTCACTGCTTCAGATCTGTGTGTCTCCAGAAGCTTGTGTTCTGCAAGTGAACGGCGCCTTGTGGTGCCATCATCCCAAAGAGACACAAAATCACTTTCACTGACCTTTCCCTGGACTGTTCCCTGCTGGTGGGATGACCTGTCCAACTCAACACATTTTCAAGAAACTGCTAAAGATCCATCTTTTCATAAACACTTGACTCAATAATACTAAATCTTTGTTTTAATTAAAAAAATGTGCACTGTGCTACACTAACTGGGACTTGTCACTGCACTTGTTGCTTCTATTGTTCTCTTAATTTTAAGTCACTTTGGATAAAATGTAATTGTAAATGTTTGAAATAAGTTATATTTGAGTATAAAGGCATAAAGCAACTGTCTTTTAATGTGGATATTTGTCACATGCCTGTCCTGTCTTGTGCTGCACATGGGTGTTTGTTATGTTGGGCCATGTGCTCGTGTCTATTGTCTAGCCCCTCCCAGCTTGTTATTTGATTATTGGTTAATTTATCCCACCTGTTAGTCTCATTACCCTCCTTTGTTTGTTCCCCTATTTAGCTTCCTTGTGTTTGTAGTCCTGTGCTGGTTCGTTGTCTGAGTTACCTGTTCCTGATGTTCCTTCCCGCTGGCTAGTTGTGTCTTGAGTTTGTATCCTATCTGTTTGTGTGGAATAAATCTCCTCTGCATTTGAATCCTCGTCTCTCGTTCATTCAGCCGTGACAGAACGAACCAGCCCATATGTGGATTCAGCGGAGTGAGGTTTTTCCTCAGGGAGAGGAGAAGGGATCTTCAATCTCCTTATTTGAGTACTTCGCCAGATGCGCTCAAAGGACTTGGGAGGAGGAGAGGACCATGGCCGATGACGATCAGCGGAAAGGAGAGCCTTCACCACTGATCCCGAGACGGAGGAGGAGGAGAAAGACTTCCTCCATGCCTGTTCCGGTGGTCCCAACTCCGGTGGTCCCAGTTTCGGTGGTCCCAGTTCCGGTGGTCCCGAAACACAGGAGGAGGGAAAAGACTCCTTCTGTAACTGTTCCGGTGGTCCCGAATCCAGTGGTCCCAGTTCCGGTGGTCCCAGTTCCGGTGGTCCCAGTTCCGGTGGTCCCAGTTCCGGTGATCCCAGTTCCGGTGGTCCCGAAACATAGGAGGAGGAGAAAGGCTCCCTCCGTAACTGTTCCGGTGGTCCCAGTTCCGGTGGTCCCAGTTCCGGTGGTGCCTGTCGAGCCTGTGTCTTCGGACAAGATGGCCGCCACCGAGCCTGTTCACGTCATGCCTGCCGAGCCTGTGTCTTCGGACAAGATGGCCGCCGCCGAGCCTGTTCACGTCACGTCTGCCGGGCCTGTGTCTTCAGACAAGATGGCCGCAACAGAGACTGTTCACGTCACGCCTGCCGAGCCTGTGTCTTCGGACAAGATGGCCGCCGCCGAGCCTGTTCACGTCACGCCTGCCGAGCCTGTGTCTTCGGACAAGATGGCCGCCGCCGCGAGTGTTCACGTCACGTCTGCCGAGCCTGTGTCCCCTGACAAGATGGCCGCCACCGAGAGTGTTCACGTCACGCCTGCCGAGCCTGTGTCTTCGGACAAGATGGCCACCGCCGAGCCTGTTCACGTCCAGTCTGCCCAGTCAGAGACTGCTCACGTCACGTCTGCCGAGCCAGAGACTGTTCACGTCCCGTCTGCCCAGCCAGAGACCGTTCAGGTCACATCTGCCCAGCCAGAGATTGTTCAAGCCACGTCTGCCCAGTCGGAGATAGATCGGGAGATGCCCATTCTCACGGCCGGGGGGGCACTGATCGGCTATTTAGAGCGTTTAGCTCGGATCCTGGAGACGCCCTTCAAACCTCCAGTGTCTGTTCCGGAGCCGGAGCCAGTGTCTGTTCCGGAGCCGGAGCCAGTGTCTGTTCCTGAGCCGGAGCCAGTGTCTGTTCCTGAGCCGGAGCCAGTGTCTGTTCCTGAGCCGGAGCCAGTGTCTGTTCCTGAGCCGGAGCCAGTGTCTGTTCCTGAGCCGGAGCCAGTGTCTGTTCCTGAGCCGGAGCCAGTGTCTGTTCCTGAGCCGGAGCCAGTGTCTGTTCCTGAGCCGGAGCCAGTGTCTGTTCCTGAGCCGGAGCCAGTGTCTGTTCCTGAGCCGGAGCCAGTGTCTGTTCCTGAGCCGGAGCCAGTGTCTGTGCTTGTGTCTGTTTCTGTGCCGGTGGTGCCTGTTCCTGAACCGGAGGTGTCTGTTCCTGAGCCCTTAGTGACCGCGACACTAGCCATTATGGCCACAGCCATGTGGTGTGTGTGGGCTACGCACACACTTGGACCGGTGGTGTCTGTTCCTGGGCCGGTGGTGTCTGTTCCTGAGCCGGTGGTGCCAGTTCCCGAGCCGGTGGTGCCAGTTCCAGTGCCCGAGCCAGAGGGGCCAGTTCCAGTGCCCGAGCCGGTGGTGCCAGTTCCAGTGGTGCCAGTTCCAGTGCCTGAGCCGGTGGTTCCAGTTCCAGTGCCTGAGCCGGTGGTTCCAGTTCCAGTGCCTGAGCCGGTGGTACCAGTTCCAGTGCCAGTTCCAGTGGTGCCAGTTCCAGTGCCTGAGCCGGTGGTACCAGTTCCAGTGCCAGTTCCAGTGCCTGAGCCGGTGGTGCCAGTGCCAGTTCCAGTGGTGCCAGTTCCAGTGCCTGAGCCGGTGGTACCAGTTCCAGTGCCAGTTCCAGTCCCTGAGCCGTTGGTGCCAGTTCCAGTGCCAGTTCCGGTGGTGCCAGTACCACTGTCAGTTCCGGTGGTTCCAGTTCCTGAGCCGGTGGTGTCGGTGCCAGTTCCTGAGCCGGGGGTGTCGGTGCCAGTTCCTGAGCCGGTGGTGCCAGTTCCAGGGCCAGTTCCAGTGGTGCCAGTTCCTGAGCTGGTGGTGTCGGTGCCAGTTCCTGAGCCGGTGTCGGTTCCTGTTCCTGAGTTGGGGTCGGTTCCTGTGCCATGGTCGCTTGAAGGGTCGTCTACTTCCTGGTCTCCCGAGGGTTCGTCTCCGCCGTGGCCGCCCGATGAACTGCCGTCTCCGCCCTGGCCGCCCGAGGGAAAGTCTCTGCCCTGGCCGCCTGAGGGAAAGTCTCCGCCCTGGCCGCCCGATGAACTTCCGTCTCCGCCCTGGCCGCCCGATGAACTACCGTCTCCGCCCTGGCCGCCCGAGGGAAAGTCTCCGTCCTGGCCGCCCGATGAACTGCCGCCTCCGCCCTGGCCGCCCGATGAACTGCCGTCTCCGCCCTGGCCGCCCGAGGGAAAGTCTCCGCCCTGGCCGCCCGAGGGAAAGTCTCCGCCCTGGCCGCCCGAGGGAAAGTCTCCGCCCTGGCCGCCCGAAGGAAAGTCTCCACCCTGGCCGTTTGCACAGCCTGCCCCGTCCTGGCCTCCTGAACCCTGTGGACCACTCTGGTGTCCCAGACATTTTTTTTTCCCCTGTCCCGCCCTGGTCTGTCCCTCCCGTCCCGCCCTGGTCTGTCCCTCCCGTCCCGCCCTGGTCTGTCCCTCCCGTCCCGCCCTGGTCTTATGGAGCGTCTGGTAGCCGCTCCGTAGGGAGGGGGTAATGTCACATGCCTGTCCTGTCTTGTGCTGCACATGGGTGTTTGTTATGTTGGGCCATGTGCTCGTGTCTATTGTCTAGCCCCTCCCAGCTTGTTATTTGATTATTGGTTAATTTATCCCACCTGTTAGTCTCATTACCCTCCTTTGTTTGTTCCCCTATTTAGCTTCCTTGTGTTTGTAGTCCTGTGCTGGTTCGTTGTCTGAGTTACCTGTTCCTGATGTTCCTTCCCGCTGGCTAGTTGTGTCTTGAGTTTGTATCCTATCTGTTTGTGTGGAATAAATCTCCTCTGCATTTGAATCCTCGTCTCTCGTTCATTCAGCCGTGACAATATTTTTACATATTCTAAATGATATACTAAGCCTGTATTTCCTATCATTCACGTATCTTGATGTTCAGTGTTTGTTTAATGAGTAATACTGTAAATGTGCAGGTATTCCGTACTTGTATGTTTAGTTAATTTAACAGAAATTGACTGTACATTTGCTATTATTAAGTACTTAGTTAGAGATTGGTCAAAGTTGTGAAACTGGATCTGCAAAAAATTAAAACTGTAAATATACAAATTTGTATTTGAATTTATGTACTTATTACATTTTTATACATAACTTCATAGTTATTTTACACAGAAAAACTATATATTAAAAGATAATTACTGTAGATAGACAGAGCATTATTATAAAATAACTTTATAAAACCCTAAATTTACAGTTTAACCTTAAAGTTAAATGTTCTTTTTATGTAATTTGACATCATTTATCCATTTTTCCACGGTTTAATAAGCCATTATTAACAGTAATGTACTGTAATTTAATTAATTTTGACCGTAAAGTCAATTCTGTATTTTTACGGTTTTTGCCTGTAATTTTGTGAAATGGTTATTTGCTGTAATTTAACAGAACCCGTCTGGAAACTTTGCTGCCAGAGATTTACCGTTTTTTTACGGGATTTTTTTTTACAGTGTAGCCATGAAATTAGTCCCTTGGTCAGTAATAATCTCAGAAGGTACTCCAACCCTGGAAATCAGGTCAATTAAACATTTCACAATATGTTTAACCTGGATTGATCGCAAAGGGTACACTTCGGGATATCGAGTTGCATAGTCGCAAATTACCAGGGCAAATTGGTTACCTGAACTCGTCTTCACTAAAGGACCAATTATGTCCATACCTATTTGGTCAAATGGGGTACCAATGATTGGTAAGGGCTGCAAATAACTTCGATCTGCCTTACGGACAGGAGCTACAAGCTGGCACTCAGTACAGGTCTTACAGTAATCTTGCACTTCCTGATACATTTTTGGCCAGTAGAATCGTTGAATAATTCGCCCATAAGTTTTCTGCTGACCTAAATGTCCAGACCAGGGTATAGTATGACCCAGATGCAAGATCATCTTACGCAGTTCAGTAGGCACAACCAATCTGGGACTCTCTGTGTTTGCCATATACAAAAGATTGTCTTTTAAGATATACTGATCCCCACCAAACTGTGGTACACCTACAGGCTTACCATCTACCTCACACAATTTTTGATACAGAGGTTGTAAGGTAACATCTGACCTCTGCAATTCCCCAAAATTGTCAGGCACCCTCCATTGAGGATCAATAAAATCTGACTCAGGTCCAGGGAGAACTGGTACAATATCCTGGGCCTTAACTTTCCCCTTATGTTTTTCTTGTTTTCGTTGTCTTTTACTCTTCCTGATCTTCCCCCCAGCCCCAAACAAATCTGCATGAGCATTGGGAAGGGGTTGTAGCCCTTTAGTTTGTGATCGGGTTACTACTGCACAAGTTTTGGGGTTTGCATTGACCAGATCAGTTAAAGAAGGAAAATCATCACCTAACACCACATCATATGCCAGATTGTCAATTACCCCCACCCTCAGCAAAAATGCCTGTTCATCAATAACCATGGATACATCAGCCGTTGGATAGGTCTTTTCTTCCCCATGTACACATCCTAAACACACTGTATCCCCATAGTTTAACATTTCACAGTTCAGTAAATGTGATTTTACCAAGGTTTGTGTACTCCCCGTATCTACAAGTGCTTCAGCATGATGACCATTGACAATTACTGATAGGATATGTCTATGTTTGTTCGTGGTTTTCACCAGTTCATTAGACCACTCTTCTCGGGGAACATAACACATGTTCGTTACCTTGGGTTTTCATAATGGGCAAAGAGATGCCTTATGCCCAGGCTGCTGGCAGTGATAACAGATCAGAGGCCCCTTAGAAAAAGTAGAAGTTTTCCCCACTACTCCCACAGTCTGATCACTGGGCTCCTCAGCTTTACCCTTACCCACAGTACCTCTGTAAGTCCGTTGCGGTTCCCGATGTGCAGCCATATACCTCTCTGCCAATCTCGCAGCTTCTTCTCCCGTCTGGGGTTGATTTTCCTCAACCCAAGTCCTAACATCTGGACGAAGAATCCTCAAGTACTGTTCAAGAATGATGGTCTCTCCTATCTGGTCCTTAGCCTTGACTTCAGGTCGCATCCATCTCTTATACAACCCTTTAATTCGATTATAGGTCTCTCTGACACTCTCACCAGATGGCACTGTGAGACTCCTGAAGCGCTGGCGATAAGTCTCCTCCGTTACATTGTACTTAGCTAGTACTGCCACCTTGATGTCCTCATAGAAACCGGATTGTTGTTCATCCATGCCAGCATACGCTTCCAAGGCCTTGCCTGTTAACAGAGTGACAACTCGAGCCGCCCATTCATCCATTAGCCATCCCCACGTTCTTGCAATACATTCAAAACGAATGAAAAAACTCTCCACATCTTCCCCCTCAATGAATTCAGGAATTCGTGGTTCATGATAACGTCTATAAGGTACTGCTGGTGATCGACTTATAGCTGGTATGCTATCAACCACAGTGTGAACTTGAGGTGAATGCATCATACCTCGTGATGATGGTGGATGGAAAGTTCTAGGTGTAGGTAAGGGATGGTGAGTATGTTGGCTGACTTGCTCTTCAAAGCCCCATTCATTTCTAGGTTTCTGAAAATGGTAGATTTCAAATCATGCAGTTCATCAAACAGAACTTTCTCATTTCTTTGTTGTTGTCTCATGAAATCTCTCATTTCTTTCAAAAATTCATGTCCCATAACAACATTGTCTTTATCATCACGAGGAGTACTAGCTGTCCCAGTCTTGGGTCTTACCACCAGATCAGTCTCTTCTTCTTGAATATCGCCTGCTTGGTGAAACATGTTTGAAATGGCTTCCTCCTGTGCACCGGCCCCCAGCTCTAAATCACCAACCTGAGCTTCCAATGTTTCCTCTTTTCCCTCTGAGAACAAAACAGGATGTGCTCTCGTAATCCGTTGAGGACCAAAATGTCCTTTAGTCGTCATCTTACTACTTCCAGTTTTCCTCTTCTACTGCCAATTCCCAGAGAGACACCCATATCCCACTTCTGACACCATTTGTGGTAAGGATGGTCTTAGTTGTAGCTAGGCAGGCAGCAAAAAGTAAAAAAACTCTGAAGTCTCTTAAAGATGATTTAATTTTCTTGTCAGGGCATGCTCCAACAGTGTAACAGGGTTCCATCCACCAAAATTTCAACACAGGAAAAATAAAGTACAAACAAAATAAAGGGAAAAAAAATAACAAAATAATATTTACATAAGGAACATCAAACACGTTGGCTACTGGCCCAACAGTCACCCTTTGTTCCCCACCGGTCCAAACAATTAGACTCTTTATAGTTGAGGCTCCTCCCCTCAAATTCAAACATACCAATGGCAAGGCCATCTCAATTACAATATACATAAGATTATTTATGAGACCAGATTTAACATCAACATTCAAACATGAATATTAGCATCTTCTTAATCAAGCTCTATTTTCATCATGAAAACCAACGAGAATCTTAAAAGACATGCATTCAATGTAATAACATTTCACATTCTCAATACTTGAACTCCTCCTCCTTTGGGAAGGTATAAATCAGGCTTCCTGTTCGCGAGCCCCTCCTTTTCTTATTTCCAGGCACAAAAGGCTAAGACAGACAAAACATGAGTCGCACTGGAATGTGCACCTTCCATTCGACACATGTGTGAGACAAAACAGTGAATAAAATCATCTTGAACACACAACCCATTGTTTGGTTCTTTGAATTGAAAGTTACAAACCTCATTTTATCACACCAGACATGGATATAGTAACTTTGTTTTGACTTGTTCGGCATCTGTGCTGATTCTCCTATGTGCACCATAAGTTGTTTCAACAACAAAATCCTCCATCCTTTTTTTTTTCTGTCTCTGGCCAGAAAGTTGCTTCTCAACTACAATGTCATTATCTTCACACACTGCCTTTGCTCTAGCATATCTGCAGCAGTGGGATCACTGCGTTTCTGCTTTAAGGAGTCACACACAGCATCTTTGTATGCCACTGCTTGGGGAAGGTCAATGGTCTCTTTTTGGAGATATTTGTACAAGCCTGCTACTACAGAAAAGGAAAAGAAAAGAATTCCTTCAGAGTGAACACGAGTGAATCTGACTGCAGTAGATGTGAAAGAAATGTATAAAAATGATGTTATTTAAGCCAGCGCAAATACCTGTTTACATCCTGTTTTCGGGTGATGTCCAAAGTAGTCGATTGCCGAGTTCACGCACATGATCATAGGTACTAAACCTATGCGCGTGAACTCTGCAATCGACTACTTTGGACTTCACCCGAAAACAGGATGTAAACACAGGTATTTGCGCTGGCTTAAATAACATCTTTTTTTTTTACATATCTTTCACATCTACTGCAGTCAGATTCACTAAATGAGCTCAATGTTAAAATTGACCGGAGTTCTCCTTTAAGGATTCATTACTTGAATATAGCCTAGGCTACATTGGAATAAACACTATAACATATTATTTGATTATTTTTGACAAAACATACTATATTTAACATATGAGCAAAAATTGGCAAACAAAAGTTTATTTGAGGTGGCAGATATTTTACAGTAAAAATGTATAATCTATCCAAAACTAATCAATGAAATGTTGTCTTTCATATATATGTCTGTAACATAGTAACTTTCATTTTTATTATAAGAAATATAAATGTTAATTTGCAGTTTAATACGTTGCTTATACAAATACATTTTATTTCAACATATTTCACTCGATTTTTACTCAGTAGCCTATAGCAATACAGTTTGCTAAAAGCGAAACATTCACAGACAGAAACGATTCAAATTTAAACCGTCTTTTGCCAGTTGTGGTAAACAGCGGCATCTCTGCCGTTCATTCATTCATTCATGCACAGATACGCGCCGCACTTGAGAAATCCCATAGCCTCGGATCTGTTGCTCCTCGTACTTCTGAGGTAAATTTTCCATTATAGTATTATTCCTCACAGCGCTGCGAGACTGTGTAAACAAGTACAATGATCTGATGTGTTTTCTCGAGCTGATGTGGGCGTTCACAGTTTGCGTGGATTGCCTCAGACATTTGCGTTTGAATAGCGTGCGCTCTCAGTGGGCGGGGTCACATTACATCTGAATGAGCTCTAATTAGCCCGACTGGAATCACTCTCTTTTAATGCAGATTTCACAAGATGAGAATATTTGTTTTTTATATAAATTACTTCATTTAAAAGAACAGAATTCAAGCTTCATGCCTGTGTGTCTGTATGTCTGTTTGTCTGTATGTCTCATTAAATGTGTTTTGCTATTTTATTAAAAAGGTTACAATTACAACAATAATTACAATTTCAACAATATTTCAAGTGTACTCTTTCTTTGTAAAAAAAATTATTATAGGCACATTTGATCATATGTATTCATCAGCTTGAATATAGCCAACATTGGAACAGCTAACATCTTAGTTGATGACTTTATTTTTGACAAAAATAGTATTATAAATACATATATATATATATATATATATATATATATATATATATATATATATATATATATATATATATATATATAACATATGAGCAGAAATTGCTAAACAAAAGCTTATTTGATGTGGCAGTATATTTTACAGTAAAAACTGTACCCAAATCTAGTCAACAAAATGTTGTCTTTCATATTTCGCCTGACTTTAACGTTGTTTTTATGAAATATTAGGGCATTTAAAAATGTAAATTGGCAGTTTTATACTTTGCTTAGCCTACATTTTATTTCAACATATTTCAGTCGATTTTTACTCATCTCAGTATAGCAATACAGTTTGCTAAAACATCATCATTCATTCACACACAGAAACGCGATTTAAATTTAAACTGTCTTTTTGCGAGCTGTGGTAAACAGCACTCTGCTGTTCAAGTGCTCTGCAGTTCATTCATTCACACACACAGAAACGCGTTTCACTTGAGAAGGAAAACAACTAATAAAAACTCAGTGAGTGTTTTAGCTCAATTTTCTCACGTCATGGGATCGTAAATCTTAGATAGTAAATCTTTTCCTGGATTTTTTGTGCGTTCCCGAGATTAGACCTTCCTTAACATAATGCCGAAAACCCGAAGTCTCTAGGTGGTCTGGTTGAGGAGTAGATAGAAGTGCAAGATTGGTGCGCACAGACAGAACAGAAATCATGAGTTAACAATCGCAATTTTGTCCGGTGGAAAATTGCGCTAAAAAACTTACTACAGTATTCCTCAGCTCAGTCGGATTCTTGCTCCTCGAAATACCAGCACTTCTGTTCTGAGGTATATTTTTCATTATTATTATTCCTCACAGCGCTGCGAGATGGTGTAAACAAGTAGGCTACAATGATTAAACTTGTGTTTTCTCGAGCTGATATGGGGGCGGGCGTTCACAGTTCGCGTGGATTGCCTCAGTCATTTGCGTTTGAATAGCGCACGCTCTCTGTGGGCGGGGTCACATTAAAAATAATTAGATGAGATGAGAACGACTGACATCTCGCTCTTTTCTTACAGAATACATGAACTCAGGATATTTGTTTTTTATATAAATTACTTCATTTAAAAGAAGAGAATTCATGCTTCATGCCTATGTGTCTGTATGTCTGTTTGACTGAGTATTCGCTGAGTTATTGTTCATTTTCGGACACGTTTCAGAATTGACTTCACTGACAGAGAGAAGGCAGAACTCGCTTCATGTTTATTTATCTTTATTTGGCAAAAAGCCCAACACTTTGTTTTTATTGTGAGTATACACAAAAATAATACACATTTAACAGAATCAATTGATGTATGAAACTGGTTTCAAGTCAACAGAGCAAAATTAATCTCTTTTGAACTGATAAAAAAAGCGAGCTGGTATCGCCGGCGATACCGCCGACCCCAGAGGGTTAATAGAAATTCCGCTAGACCAAGCCCATGATGAGGCCATGCCTCTGGTGGAATGAGCCCTGACACCCAATGGGCACTGCAGGTTTTTAGACGCGTAAGCTGCCGCAATAGCATCCACTATCCATCCGGATAGACTGTGTTTCGAGGCTGTGAGACCTTTTGTTCGCCCACCGAACGAAACAAAGAGCTGCTCCGAGCGCCTGACAGCAGCGGAGCACGTGACGTAGATTCTAGTGCCCTAACAGGGCAGAGGAGGTTACTATCGACCTCGCTGCCGGATGCCGGCAAAGCTGAGAGAGAAATGACTTGCACTCTGAAAGGGGTGCCGATCGCCTTGGGGACATAGCCATGGTTTAAGGATGACTTAGAGTCATTTGGTCCAAACTCGAGACACGCTGCGTTAACAGATAACGCGTGTAAATCACCCACACGTTTGACTGATGACAGGGCTATCAGAAAAATGGTTTTGAGCGTGAGATATTTCAGATCCACAGTCTCTAAAGGTTCAAAGGGATGAGCTTTCAGGGCCTCTAGGACCAGAGATCCCAAATAGAAACCGAAGGGGGCCTCGGGGGATTCATCCTCCTGGCTCCCCTGAGGAAGCGGAGGATGAACTCGTTCCTTCCCAATGTCCGGCCGCGAGCTGACTCAGCGAACTCTGCGATAGCCGCAACATATACTTTGAGCGTGGAGGGAGACCTGCCCATGTCCAACAGCTCTTGAAGGAGGACAAGTTTGTGGGTCTGTAAGAACTTATTTTCCTGCTAAAACAAAACGCACCCTGCAATAATATGAAGGTAAATCAGTAGCAAAACTCGAGAGCACGTAAATGTGAATTTGAGTTTTTGTACAATAAATTTTCGTACTTGTACATGAACATTTACACTCACAGCTCCCATGTGAAAACCTGTAAAATAAAAATCTGAAGTTGAATGTTGAAATTTGCACTTGCATACAATAGTCACAAACCTGTATTCTGAATCTGAAGCTGCAGACAAGTAGACACAAATGTGTAAAATGCCATTCACAGAAATACAACGACAGACACAAACTTGTAATATATATTTTGAGTTTAATCTTACGTTCACATTCGCAGTACTACCTCAGTTAGGCACTTGCAACTTCTCAAATCTGTCACTGCAGTTTCAAATTTCGCGCCTTGACTTTTGCTACTCTTTTCGCGATATATCAGGTGCAAAACTAACTTGTGCACTTGAAACTGAGAGGCGGCGAGAGAGAAAGGGGGGCGGGAGCTGGGGTGTTCAAAGGAGCCGTTTTATTGGTTGGCAGCTAGCCAATGAAATGGGACTTCGATGATGTCACGAAACCCGTGTGCACTGAAATGCATTAGACTGATATAAAACCATGTATTTGTTGAACACTTTTCAGATTTTGTGAAATGTCAAAGCCTTTTATTGTTTGTTAGGTCTATTTAGTTTTGTTTTCATTTAATGTTTGTATTGTGTATTTGTATATCTTTAACTCTGGCATCTTCTCTTTTATATATATATATATATTTTGTTTTTGTTCATGTTCTGTAATTGTTGTTAATGCAATAAAAAAAAGCATTAGACTGATATTAAAAGAAATAAACGATATTATCAAACTCAGTAAACACAATGCTTATAATGCATACTACAGAAAAGCAGATGAGCACAGAATATGACGAAAGAAAGCAAATGTGTGTTGAGTGCAAATAAACTTGCTGCCTGTGTTTGTTTTATTAATAATTTAACGAATTATGTGTTTTATTTATTTATTTATTTATTTATTTATTTATTTATTTATTTATTTATTTTATAACTGTTGGTCCATTAAGCCTTATTAAGCGTTTTCTTGGTTTTCTATGGGAGGAAAACGTACAATTAAACTCGTTGCATCCATATTCAGAGCTCAATTGCTTTGCTTTATTTGTATGGTGTTTCCTGAGTTTGGTCTTTTAATACCACTGTCTCAATTAAACGCGTTGTGTTCATATTCTGTGCTCATCTGCTTTTCTGTAGTATGCATTATAAGCATTGTGTTTACTGAGTTTGATAATATCGTTTATTTTTTTAATATCAGTCTAATGCATTAATGCATTATGCTATAAGCCATGTTAACGTTTCAGTGCACACGGGTTTCGTGACATCATCGAAGTCCCATTTCATTGGCTAGCTGCCAACCAATAAAACGCGAAAAGAGTAGCAAAAGTCAAGGCGCGAAATTTGAAACTGCAGTGACAGATTTGAGAAGTTGCAAGTGCCTATTTGAGGTAGTACTGCGAATGTGAACGTAAGATTAAACGCAAAATATATATTACAAGTTTGTGTCTGTCGTTGTATTTCTGTGAATGGCATTTTACACATTTGTGTCTACTTGTCTGCAGCTTCAGATTCAGAATACAGGTTTGTGACTATTGTATGCGAGTGCAAATTTCAACATTCAACTTCAGATTTTTATTTTACAGGTTTTCACATGGGAGCTGTGAGTGTAAATGTTCATGTACAAGTACGAATATTTATTGTACTAGTTCTCAAATTCACATTTACGTGCTCTCGAGTTTTGCTACTGATTTACCTTCATACAATAAAGCCATAAAATGCACCCTGGACAGCAGATAGCAAAGACAGAGCACAGGACACTGTCCTGCCCAAACTTATCTCCTTGCCCCTTTGTTTGACTTCAACTCATCCGCCACTCTCCCTCCTCAAGGCACTGAAAGTTCATTAAGAATGTCTATTTAACACATATGGTGTATCTTGTGAATATGTTGTTCATGTTTGGTGTCATTTTAGGGGTCACAGTGCAATTGGTAAAATGGTCTTAATTTCATTGCAGTCATTGGTTTAACCCTCTGGGGTCTGGGGTGTTTTTGGGGTACTTAGGATGTTCTGACATGCCCTGACATTTGTGCTTTTTTCAGTTGCTTATAAACATATCAATGGCAAAGGTGTAAATTCACTCTATATAGCACAAACAGGACTTCCATAATATGTGAGCCACATGTAAGTACATGTTTTCATTTTTGAGAGAATAATGTTTATGCATGGTTATCGAAAAAACTAAAAATTAAAGTTTCTGAAATAAGGCCATACTAAATATGTGGCAATAAGACTTTTGACTAATGGATGTCATCGCCTAGATTTTTTTCTTCAAAATGATGTGAAAATCATCCTGCCTAATCATTCACATAAAACGATACATTGATTTTAGTTTTGTGAAACACTTTTAGTTTGGAAAGCCAATATGCGGATGGGGCGTAAACACTCCAACAGCATCATGCATATTTAGTAGTTCTCTTACGAGAGTCCTCTCGTACTGCGTTTTTTCAAAACGCTACGGGAAAAGTCTCTTTTCACTAAACACTGAAGCAAAAAATTATCCTTTAATTTTCATATATGTAAAACGCGTTGCGGCAGCAGCAGACAGCTATGGCGAGACGGCTTGCTCGCTCATTGGCTGCTCTGCGGCAACTGCTTAAGCCAATCGAGCGAGGCCTGGGATGACATCAGGCCAATGAGGGCGCTTCGCGCCCTCCTTGCCACTTCCCGCCGAAACGGGCGTGGCTTACCTCTATAAAAGGAGCTCGAGAAGGCTGACTCACTTGATTTTAATCTCTTCAGCGAAGCGCACGCATCGCTGGATCACGGAAGCAGCGTCGTTGAGGCAAGCACATCAGCGGGACGAGCCCTCGAAGCCGCTGGCCAACGCCGCCTTCTACAGCCGTACCTGCTGCGCTTTCCGACGCCTATATCCTTTCATATTATTGCTTTTCTGTGTGTGTGTGTGTGTGTGTTCTTCGCAACACTCACCCCTAAGAGAGCTGCGTCTTTTTCAAGATGCCTTCCTGCGGCTCGTGCCGAGCCCCACTCACCGAGGGAGACAAGCACGTCATCTGTGTTTCCTGCCTGGGTGAGGACCATGCAGCGCTCGCGCTCGCTGACGGCGGATGCCCTCACTGCGAGCTCTTGCCAATGGTGACTCTGAGGACTCGCCTGGCATCCTTTTCCAAGCCTGCATTCACCGCCGCGATGCCGCGCCGTAAAAAGCGCCGCTCGCAGCGGGTCCCGGAACCCGCTCCAGCCCGACCAAGCTCGCCGGTTCGCCCGTCAGCTTCTCCGGCCTCTCTCGAATCACTTCCTGATGCTCAGCGCCCGCAGTCCGCCGCCGCTTCATCAGAGGAAGTCGGTTCAGAGGCCGCGTCGGGGGAGAAGGATTCCTGCTCTCTGCTAGCTTCAGGCAGCGAGGATTGGGCGAGCTTTGAGGATCTCGCGCCCCCTGCCCGCAAGCCCTCAACGAGAGCCAACATTGAGACGGAGCTCATGCGGGTACTCGCACTGGCCGCGGCGAGCCTCGGCCTCGAGTGGTCTGCACCGGAGCCCCCCTCTCGAACCCGGCTGGATGGTAGTTTCCTCCCTGGTGAGCGCACTTCTCCGGAATCTAAGCCCGCTCCTTTTCTTCCTGAGTTACACGAAGAAGTTGCGAAGGCTTGGAACGCGCCCTACTCTGCGCGGACGCGCTCATCTGTGTCACCCGCGTTTTCCTCTCTGGATAATGCCAGTGACCGAGGCTACCTCTCTCTTCCGCCGGTGGAACAGGCGATAGCGACCCACCTTTGCCCGCCCTCTGCTGGACGGCGGACTAAACCGGTGTTGCCTTCCAAAGCCTGCCGCATGACGTCGACGCTGCTCGCGCGAATCTTCTCCGCCGCTGGGCAGGCCGCGTCATCGCTACACACCATGGCTACGCTGCAGATTTACCAGGGTGATCTCCTCCGTAAGCTGGACGAGATGGGACCTGACGCTATCTGCATCGCGGATCTAGGAGCGCTTCAGATCTCACGCTCCGAGCTACTAAAGCCGCCGCACAAGCCATGGGACGGTGTATGGCTTCCGCCACTGTCGCTGAGAGGCACTTATGGCTGACGCTCACGGAGATGGCCGATTCCGAGCGCACTGCGTTTCTCGATGCCCCGCTGTCTTCCACCGGCCTTTTCGGTTCTTCTCTCTCCGAGTTCGTGGAGAGATTTACCGAGGCCCAGAAAGCGTCTCAAGCCTTCAAGCACTTCCTACCGAAGCGCTCCGGTTCTGCAGCGGCTCGTGACAAACGGACCCCGCGGAGCTCTCAGCCTCAGCCCCCGCCTTCGGCCGCCTCTTCGCAGCAGCCACAACAGCGCAGCTCGAGGCCCCGCTCTCGGTCCAGCGCCCGGCGCCCCTCTTCGCGCGGGCCGCGATCGAGGGTTGTGGTAAAACCAGAAGTGCCGAAGAAGTCCTAGCAAGCCTAGGAAAGCGCAGGTGTGTGAGTCCCGTTGCGGCCGGCCTCCCACCCAAGCGCCCCGCTGTTTCAGTCCCAAGGTTTGCGACTGTTCCAGTGTTTTCTGCAGAGAACAAGCCTGCACTGCCGCCCGCTTGCCTGCACGCAAAAGCCGTTCTCACGGCTACCCAGATAAATCTCGAAAAGAGTGTGTTTTCTGGTGTCCCGGCCACGGCCGATGGTGCTATAAATGTAGTCTCGATGCCCACTCCTCAGTGCCCATCACTACACATAAGCACAGCCCTACACGTAGGGCCCGCGCACATAAAATCGACTCAGGTCGGTTGCGCTTCCAGCATAGTGAGAGTGCCCACTTCCCAGTGCCCACGAACACTATGTCTAACACATCACAGGCTCTCTGTAAAAACGAGAACTGTGAGCGCGCGCTCTGCTCAGGAAGACGCCGCGCGAACTGTGAGCGCGCGCTCTGCTCAGGCAGACGCCGCGCCCAAAGCAGTAAATGTGCCCGCTCCCAGCCCACATCTACTCGCTCACATGGGTCCTATGAGACTTTCTCAGTCCTCCCTCACTCAGCCAAGCACTGTAGTAAGGTCGAGGACGAGCATCTCGCCCGCTGTATTAAGCGCGCGCCCCGCCTCAAATGCCACAGGCATAACGCCTATGTTTGTATCCCCCGAAGCACCTCTGTCGCACGGCGATCAGAGCGCGCTCCGTATCCAGCCCCTAGCCAGCCATGCAGAAGCATGGGCAGCGCTCCCAGGGGTTTCGGACTGGGTGCTAGGCATTATAAAGAGAGGCTTCTCGCTACAGTTTTGTCGACGCCCTCCCCGCTTCATAGCGCGCGTCGAAACTACGGTCTCGTTGGAAGTAGCTCACCTACTTCGAGCCGAAATATCAAAACTGATAAGCAAAGGGGCGATAGAGCGCGTTCCCCCAGCTCTAAGCGAAGGAGGGCTATACAGCAGATACTTTCTAGTCCCCAAAAAGGACGGCGGTATAGATTAGACCCATACTGGATCTAAGACGGCTGAACAGAGTATTGGTGAAACGCAGTTTCAAAATGCTCACAACCAGCAGAATTCTCGCGCACGTTCGCCGAGAAGACTGGTTCATGTCAATAGATCTGAAGGACGCGTATTTTCAAATACAAATAGCGTCACACCACAGGCGATACTTGAGATTCGCCTTCGAGGGTCAGACATACCAGTATACAGTCCTGCCATTCGGCTTGTCCCTAGCACCCCGTACATTTACGAAATGCATGGACGCAGCACTCGCTCCTCTCAGACTCAGAGGCATGCGAGTGCTGAACTATTTGGACGACTGGTTGATCCTAGCTCAATCACGATCACAGCTCGTGGAGCACAGAACCATTTTACTCGATCACCTCGAGAATCTTGGTATCACAGTCAACTGGACAAAGAGTTCATTGAACCCCAGTCAAGCGATTTTGTTCTTGGGCGTCGTTCTGGACTCACAGTCTATGACAGCGCGGCTGTCACCACAGCGCGTGTTGATCATTCAGCGCGCGGCGAGGTCTTTCCGCCGCGGCGCTGTCACCCCGCTCAGGAAGTTTCAAAAGATGCTGGGTCTCATGGCTTCAGCATCGTCAGTTCTCCGGCTGGGCTTGCTCCGCATGCGCCCGCTGCAGTTCTGGTTGAAAACGCGGGTACCGCGCAGAGCGTGGGCGACCGGTCGATTACGCCTCAAGGTCGATCAGAGCTGTGTTTCAGCCCTGGCGCCTTGGACGGCGGACGACTGGTACCAATCAGGTGTAAGCCTGGGGACTTCCTCGAGAGTGAGGATGGTGTCGACAGACGCATCCACCTCGGGATGGGGAGCTCTGCTCGAGGGCAGACCGTTCTTCGGCCTGTGGTCGGAACGAGAAAAGCTCCTACACATAAACTGCCTAGAAATGCTGGCAGTGCACAACGCGATGACGCGTTTTTGTCCCCGCATCAAGGACGAACACGTCATAGTCCGTTCGGACAACATGGCTGTGGTGTCCTACATAAATCGCCAGGGCGGTCTGAAATCCATATCCCTGTACAGGCTGGCAAAGCGCCTCCTACTATGGGCTCAGCACAACTTACGCTCGCTGAGAGCAGTGCATGTACCTGGGCTTCAGAATGTGGGCCCAGACAGACTGTCCAGGAACAATGTTCCCCCGGGCGAATGGTCTCTACACCCACAAACAGTCCGGCTGTTGTGGGAGAGATTCGGCAGAGCGGAGGTGGACCTTTTCGCGTCCCGCGAAAACGCGCACTGCCCCGCGTTCTTTTCAAAGACCGACAGCGCGCTGTCCCGGAGGTGGCCGCGCTGCCCGTTATACGCTTTTCCCCCCGTCTCCCTCCTGCCACAGGTGCTGGAACGGGTCAGGGAAACGAAATGCCCAGTCCTGCTTGTAGCTCCGTTCTGGGAGAACCAAACACGGTTCCCAGTTCTGATGCAGTTGGCAGATATCGCTCCATGGCCGCTGCCGTTGAGGAGAGATCTCCTCTCGCAGGCCGGGGGCTCGATTTGGCACCCACACCCGGAACTGTGGTCCCTTCATGTGTGGGTGCTCAACGGATACCCGTTGGTCTCACAGAGGGAGTCGTGAATACCATCACTCAGGCTAGAGCACCGTCGACACGGCGGCTTTATGCTTCGAAGTGGTCGGTTTTCTCCGGCTGGTGTGCAGCCCGGAGCATTTCACCCCTCGAATGTGAGGTAACGGAGGTTCTCTCCTTCCTACAAGAGCTGTTGGATAAGGGCAGATCCCCTTCCACGCTCAAAGTGTATGTGGCGGCTATTTCAGCGTTCTCTGGTTCAACGCTGGGTCAGTCGCTGGGAAGGAATGATTTAGTCATCCGCTTCCTCAGGGGAGCTAGGAGACTGAATCCACCCAGACCTCCTTCAGTTCCTTTGTGGGACCTTTCTACGGTCCTAGCGGCCATGAAAGGTGCCCCTTTCGAGCCTATCCAGTCTATTAGCCTCAAACATTTGTCTTTCAAAACAGTGTTTTTGATGGCTCTCGCTTCAGTGAAGCGCATAGGCGACCTGCACGCGCTCTCTGTGAGCCCGGCGTGCTTGGAGTTTGGTCCTAATGACTCTAAAGTCATACTCAAACCTAAGCATGGCTATGTGCCGAAATCCCTCAACACGCCTTTTCGGGCTCAGGTTATATCCCTGGCTGCCCTGCCGGCATCGAGTGAGGAAGGGGACTCGAGTTTTCTTTGCCCTGTTAGGGCTTTAAGAGCTTATATGTCCCGCTCTGCTGTCTTCAGACAGACAGAGCAACTCTTTGTCTCGTTCAGCGGACGTTCCAAAGGAATGGCTGTTTCGAAACAAAGTCTATCCAGATGGATAGTTGACGCCATAGCGCTGGCTTATACTGCCAAGGGCATTCCATGCCCTCTGGGAGTCAGAGCGCACTCTACGAGAAGCGTTGCTTCTTCGTGGGCTTGGTCCAGCGGGATTTCCCTACAGGATATATGTACGGCGGCAGGTTGGGCCTCGCCGTCTACATTTATCAGGTCTTATAACCTAGAGGTTCCCGCCTTGCAGGCTAAGCTTTTGTCGGTGTAATCTGTTCAGCCGTCTAATCAGACCGCTGAAACTCATGCGCAATGCGCTACCGACTATCTTGGGCAGAACTGTGTAAGACCCACACTTTCCACATTAGTTCAGGTTCCCTACCCTGTCTATGTGATGATTATACTTGCGTCTGTGGACATGTTTCTCCATGACGCTGAAATATAGGGATTTAAGGCTCTCACCCTTATTCCCTGACTCTGTGTGAGTCAATCTGGTGATTATGCACTGTATGCCTGAAAAAGCTTCCGGTGATCAGTGTTTTTATCCCAGCACGCACGGCGTTTTGCAAGGGGTTCCCGTAGCGTTTTGAAAAAACGCAGTACGAGAGGACTCTCGTAAGAGAACGTACTCGGTTACTAACGTAACCTCGGTTCTCTCTAGAAGAGGGAACGAGTACTGCGTTCTCTGCCGTGCGTACGGTTCACTCTGGTTCGCTTCGGCGATCAAAATCAAGTGAGTCAGCCTTCTCGAGCTCCTTTTATAGAGGTAAGCCACGCCCGTTTCGGCGGGAAGTGGCAAGGAGGGCGCGAAGCGCCCTCATTGGCCTGATGTCATCCCAGGCCTCGCTCGATTGGCTTAAGCAGTTGCCGCAGAGCAGCCAATGAGCGAGCAAGCCGTCTCGCCATAGCTGTCTGCTGCTGCCGCAACGCGTTTTACATATATGAAAATTAAAGGATAATTTTTTGCTTCAGTGTTTCGTGAAAAGAGACTTTTCCCGTAGCGTTTTGAAAAAACGCAGTACTCGTTCCCTCTTCTAGAGAGAACCGAGGTTACGTTAGTAACCGAGTACGTTCACACCTGGTGAGACTACGTCCCTGCATACTTAATGAGCCATTCATTCAGGTGTGTCACCTATAGCTAACTTAAATATACAAGCTTCATAAAAATGATCATTCTAGGAGAAAATTTCAGATAGCATTTAGAGGCTTTTGCATCTGAACTCTTCATATATACACACACATATATATATATGCATACACATACATACTTGTCTTTCAGAACTAAAGTATACATTTTATCATACGTATTTCAAAGTAAAGGATTCATTAGTTAGTTGATGACTTTATTTTTGACAAAACACATACAGTATATATTCCTCATCTCAGTATAGCAATAGAGTTTGCTAAAAGCTGTTCATTCAATACAGCAGTATTTGAAAATTGATCATATTTTGTAAAATTACATTTATATTTGCATTTATGTCAAAACCTAGACACTTTCAAACATCAAAAGGACATTTATTAATATGTATTCGTGTCAAAATGACAAATAAACAGAATTCCTATTCAATTTTGCATGGAAACGCTTCCAAGACGCTTGCGTGTCGCGTGAAAAATAGGCGTTGGTTCTATTTCTAGAATGCACGCGTTTTCCACGCGGCTCGTGCCACGCCTGAGACGCGCGTCTCACACAGGCAGTGTGCAAGCTCTAAACTGTTAACATGGGAGCCGAAATAAAAACGGACACGCCACGCAGCTGAGACGCTTACGCCACGCATCCAGTGTTTCACCGGCCTTATCCAGCGGATGTGGGCGTTTTACAGGTTTGTATGGATCACCTCATTTCATTTAAAAGAAGAGAATTCAAGCTTCATGCCTGTGTGTTTGTATGCCTGTTTGACTGAGTATTCGCTGAGTTACAGTTCATTTTCGGACGCGTTTCAGAATGGACTTCACTGACGGAGAGTAGGCAGAACTCGCATCATGTTTATTATTCTTTATTTAGCGAAAAGCACAACATTTTATTTTTATTATGAGCACACACAAAAAAAAACACACCAAACAGGATCGATTGATGTATAACACAAGCATATAAGCTAAAAATTTATATATATATATATATATATATTTTTTTGCACTCATACGGAAAAAAAACGAGCCTATCGCGCCGGCGCGATAGCCGACCCCAGGGGGTTAATGAGAAAGATTGAGAACTTAGGAGAATCCTGTTTCTCCTCTCTGGCTGATATCTCTTTATGATATCTCAAGAAACCAGGTGCTACCCCCCTGGGGTACATGGATTGGCCCAACTAGCTCTAAACAACATTTGTATAACCCCTTTTGTTCTGATCTGGTATTTAAGGCGATGCTTTCAGACAATGATGTGTGTCTTTAATCATTTCTGTGCATGGCTGTATAATGTAATCCCGAAATACATAATAATATTTTTTTAATTTTAAAAAGTAAATTAAAATAAATCATGATCGTTTTATAAAGTATGTTTTCATGGGTGTCAATCTCTTCATTTTTGTTGGAAGAAAAAACAACTATCACACTGTGATAAGGGCTGAAGGTCAATGCAGCGAAAAATATTGGTATTGGATAAGAAACTGAACCATCCTGTATTGCTCCCAATGCTCCAGTAACATTACATTATGTAAACTGCAATGCATTTATGACCAAGTACTGCACCAATGCAGATGGAATATCATAGCAATCTATCAATAAATGCACTCACACACGACACACCTACAGACTCAGATCAGGGGAGGAGCCGAAACTTGACACATCTTGCTGCCGTTTCAAATGAGTTTTTTTTTAAAGGGGACTGAAGCGATCGAAAATGTATTAATCAAATATTTTTTAAGTGGGGCTGGGCAGAAGTTTAGGGGGGCTGAAGGGCCCCTAGTGACGCCCCTGTTTCCAATCTTTTCCAACACAACCACCAAATCAACCGATATTAACTTTTAATTTTCTGTTATAAAGGGTAAAAAAGGCACAAAAGCAACAAAAACCAAACCAGAAATATCAAAAAGAATAATAATGAAATTAGGGGCTATAGCTTCAGGGCAGAGCCTGGCCAAAATAACAAACACAACAAAAAACGAACTAACCCAGAAATCTCTCTAAATTACCTGGAGAAAGATAATCCAGAATAATAGTTTACATAACTGTTCCCTCTCTCCCTGCTAAGAAAAAAAGAAAAAAAAGAAGAAGCAGAAGTTACTCTTTATTGAGGACTTGCTGTGTGTCGCTGTAGTCATCCTAGTCTGACTATTGCTCAGCACAGTAGAGTTTATACCTCTCAAGGGGAGGGATGCATAGAGGTGGAGACAATCTAAAGAAAGCATGCAAATGCATTACAGGAGTCAACCGGTTACCGGAATCTCCCCGGCCCTGATCTCATCAGCATAACAGTGTCATTCAAATGCATAGATGCTAATCCAATCAGGGCGACAGTATCGCCCATACCTCACTTCATCATTACAAAGATCATTAGTTATTAACTAAGGGGCCACTTACACGTCACTGTTCTAACAGAAAACCCTTAACGCGCTCCGGCCGCTCATTCGCATGACAACAGTGTTTAGTGCTCGAGAACGCAAACCTTGAAATAGATTCCAAGCCTTGAAAAATGTAAAAAAAAAAAAAAGTTATCTCTGAGCAAACTTCAAAAACGTGAACCTGTGAGAACACTGACGGTTTGCACGTGTATTGCATGTTTAGTCTATAGGTATGCACGTTTGAATATATATGTGTGCAGGCATTGTAGTCTTTCTTTACAAATTGACCTCAACAAATTATTTGTCTGGCCTTAAAAATGTATTTTTTATATGACGGCAAATCAATGCCAATAATAAACGAGCGCACAACTGATGCGGGCGCGCGCGGTAAATGACTTCCGCGAGAGGATAACAGATCTACACGCGAAGAAACGGGAACTCGCGAGCTCATTCAAACCCTGCGCGCGCGCATAACATCATCTCTGCACGCGATACAAGCCCTCTCGCGCGCGCATGATCATTCCCCACGCGCTCGCGCTTGATCTGCTCTCGCCTGCTGCTTTTGCTCGCTCGAACAATTTTATTTTTGGCAGTCGAGGGGCGGGACTTACTGTTTTAATAACCTCAAATGTCATTGGTTACTTTTCCCCTTTTCCAGAAGTCAGTTGCGATTGGACGCCTGTCCAATGACTCGTAATTCACTTGACTTGAGACATGAGACATCACTTCATTTGTTTTATTCATTGTGGTTTATTGATGTGTGATGTGATTTAATGCATTGTTAATACAGAATAGATTCTTACCAGATAACTTTATTAACAGAAAGTGTTGTTGCATTGTATTGTCAAGAGATATTTAGGCTACAGACTATGACGCATTTCCATGGTTATTAGCATTGCAAATTGACCCAAATTTGTATACATTTTTACATTTTATATTTATAACACTGTGATTTGTGATATTGGCATTAAAATATCTTAAAGAAATTGGAGAAAAACGGGAATGTAAAGTCATACAAGTGAAACTCGAAAAATTAGAATAAGTTAATGTGCAAAAGTTCATTTATTTCAGCTTACAAGGTGAAACTAATTCAACCTACAAGGTGAAACTAATATATTATATAGACTCATTACATGCAAAGTGAGATATTTCAAGCCTTTATTTGTTATAATTTTGATGATTATGGCTTACAGTTTATGAAAACCTTTTCACAATATTCTAATATGGAATTTGTTTCTAATTTTGAACTATTGCATGATGTTCTAACTTTTCGAGTTTCACCTGTATTTGCTGTATATCACCACTACATTACCACTACTCTCATTCACCACTATTTACGTTTACCCAACCAAAATTATATTAGTTCTGTGAACCTCAGAAATGTAAAACGTGACCATTAAATAGTTGCAAATATAACAAGGGCTTTGGATGAAAGATACATTACTTGTTTATATCAATATTCAAGAGTTGTTGTGTAAGCTTTTTGTTATCATCCTGTGTATTACTATTATGTGAATTTTGAGTGGTTTATTATATTTTCTATTAAATGTAAAAGGGATTCTGGATTCTCAAGATACAGTACAAGGCATAAATAATTAAACCCCTCTGAAACCCAAACAAATTCAGAATTTTTTTCTTTATCTAGGACATTAAAAAAAAAAAAAAAGATATGTTATGTTCAGATGGGGTGTAATCATTTATATGGTGTACTGTACTTGCCTCATACTTTCTCTTATTAGGTTAATAGTTAGATGGTTAAGATCACTATATATTTTAATATCTAATTTGCTGGGTTTAATTTTGTTCCTCTATATTTTGTAGCAAATTCTGAAAAGGCATATGTAAGCTAATTCATGCTGTGTAGGCTACTGTATCTTAACTTGAAAAGCCAGAACCCCTTTTGCATTTAATAGAAAACATAATTAACCACTTATATTACCTAAAAATGTATGTGTCATTAGTCTAGCCTAAATATCTCTTAACGACACAATGCAATAAGACTTTCTGTTAATAAAGTATCTGGTAAGAATCTATTCTGTATTAATAATGCATTAAATCACATCACACATCAATAAACCACAATAAATAAAACAAATGAAGTGATGTCTCATGTCTCAAGTCAAGTGAATTACGAGTCATTGGACAGGCGTCCAATCGCAAATGACTTCTGGAAAAGGGGAAAATAACCAATGACATTTGAGGTTATTAAAACAGTAAGTCCCGCCCCTCGACTGCCAAAAATAAAATTGTTCGAGCGAGCAAAAGCAGCAGGCGAGAGCAGATCAAGCGCGAGCGCGTGGGGAATGATCATGCGCGCGCGAGAGGGCTTGTATCGCGTGCAGAGATGATGTTATGCGCGCGCGCAGGGTTTGAATGAGCTCGCGAGTTCCCGTTTCTTCGCGTGTAGATCTGTTATCCTCTCGCGGAAGTCATTTACCGCGCGCGCCCGCATCAGTTGTGCGCTCGTTTATTATTGGCATTGATTTGCCGTCATATTTTTATCACTTCCACATATCCATGTGAATGGAATTATTTGGCAATGTTTTGTCTGTTCAGAGGTAAAGGGAAGCCTTCACAGGGGAGAGACTAGTTGACTCTTCAGGACTGCGTTGTCGTCGTGTCCAGGTGCAGGTCCTTCATCAGATCTGGATACGGCCTGGATCCGGCGGACTGTAGTAAACCTTGGGATAAACAGAGAGAATAATACTAGCGTAGACGAGTACATCAGGATTTTTTTTATCAAAAAAAAAAAAAATGGTAAAAGAAATGACAATGCTTGAAACAGCCTTTTCAAAATCCCTTATATTTGCCATTACTGACAGATTAAGTTGCATGTCCAAAGTCTTGAAAGGCTTACATTGTGCTGATGTTGTGTTTACTGAGAGCTACATTTCTTCCTTATTGAATGAGAAAGCAGACACAACCAGAACTGCACAAATAAGAGTACTGTTTACATTGAGCACACATCCTTTTCTTATCGACATGACAAAACTACACAATATTTGAATAATTTTTCCTTGTATGACAGGAAAAGTTTTGTGATATAAGAGCATAAATAATGATATTTTATTATTATAAAATTGAAATGTTAGCATAACAATTATTTCATTGATCAGTAAATGGTACTGAACTGTACCTGAATTTAACTCAAATCCTGTTAATATGTACATGTTGAAAGAACTTCACACTAACAAAGTGTTTTGTAAGTTAATTTGCCTTGTAAGATCATAATATACTGACAAACTTGACTGTAATGGAGGATGTTTTGAATTTAGCATCCCATCCCAATCCCATGCGGAGCATGCTGGGATATTGACCGTACAGTTTCAGCCGTCAACAAAAAATTATTCATGTTATTCCAACTCAAAAGCATGATTCGTTAACAATTTGAAGTAAATTGTGTGTAATGAAATCAAATGTTGCAATTCATTTCAAATAAGTAAACTGAACTTGCAGCAAAAGTATTTGGAGTGTAAATTGTACTTGCCTGCAAGTTTGTTTTGTAGCATTTTCAGCATCCTGGAGTCCGTGACGGGAAGGTGGAACAGATTCAGAAGTACGGACTCCAGGATGGTGGCAGGACAGAGAGAGGAGGAGGTGATCATGACGGTGCAGACAGAACAGGGGACCATGGTGGTGCAGGCAGAGTAGGGGACCATGGTGGTGCAGGCAGAGCAGGGGACCATGGTGGTGCAGGCAGAGCAGGGGACCATGGCGGTGAGGACCCTTCGGGTGGCCATGGTGGTGAGGACCCTACAGGTGACCATGGCGGTGAGGACCCTTCGGGTGGCCATGGCGGTGCGGACCCTTCGGGTGGCCATGGCGGAGGAGACCCTTCAGGTGGTCACGGTGGTGAGGACCCAGAGAAGGATGGTTAAAAACAGTCTCTGACCGGGCTGATGGGGACCGTGAAGAGGGCTCGGTGCTGGGCGGCGAAGAGGGCTCGGTGCTGGGCAGCGAAGAGGGCCCTGTGCTGGGCAGATCCAGTGACGAAGGCTTTGTGCTGGGCAGATCCAGCGACGAGGGCGTTGTGCTGGGCAGATCCAGCGTCGAAGGCTCTGGGCTGGACGGGACCAGCGGCGAAGGCTCTGGGCTGGACGGGACCAGCGGCGAAGGCTCTGGGCTGGACGGGACCAGCGGTGAAGAAGACTCTGTGCTGGACGGGACCAGCGGTGAAGAAGACTCTGTGCTGGACGGGACCAGCGGTGAAGAAGGCTCTGTGCTGGACAGGACCAGCGGTGAAGAAGGCTCTGTGCTGGACGGGACCAGCGGTGAAGAGGACTTTGCGGGCATAACGCTGTTAGTCTCCAGCTCGGCGGGCATGACGCTCACTGTCTCAGGCATGGCGGGCATGATGCTCACAGTCTCAGGGGCGGCGGGTACGACGCATACTGCCTTGGTCTCGGCAGCTCTGACGTGAAGTGCGGGCTCGGCTGGACTGGCGTGAAGTGCAGGCTCGGCTGGACTGGTGCTCTGGATGAAGAGGGGCGGCGCGGCGAAGATAGCTGGTTCTGGATCGGCTGCCTCTGGAATAACTTCCACTGTGAGGGAGGAACCATACACCCAAAGAGCTCGGTCCATAAACTCAACAAATGGTAGGTTGATATCCTCGAATAGCAGTATCTGGGCGAGCGGGTCATCCAACCCGTTCCAGAACTGCTGTTTTAAGAAATCTTCCCCCCAAAACACATCCTGATAGAGATGGAGGTAAAATTCCACAAATTCCTCCAAAGCACTCCCGTCTTGATTGAAACTAAACTTTTCCATGGTATCTACCTCCTTTCTTTTGGGTCAGTTATTCTGTCATGGCTTGAAGGAAGGATGACGAAGATGAAGATAAATCAAGACACTTTCTTTAATAATATAAATTCAGGATACACAGGAACAGGCAAAGGCGACAGTGTGTCAAGTGCAAACACTAACAATAACCGACCAGGAATAACTGAACAGAGGAACCTAAATACAGACACAAATCAACAATGATGAGGTGAGCACAGGTGACACAGATGATGAAGACTATGAACAGGTGGGTAATTGAGGGAGTGAGTACAGGTGTGGAGACAAGGAGGATTCTGGGAAGTGTAGTGAAGACGAAAACAGGCGGTGAATGTGACAATCACATCCTGATCACAAGATCACACATTACGTGTCCGATTACATGATAAGTTCCTGCATAAGCAAGTTCTGTTCACAAGAAACAAGGAATGAATAAACTGATGAAATGTCTGACTTGAATGCACTTAATATATAAATATAATCAATTTACTCAACCACAATATGAGTGAATGCATTCTGCACCAATACTTCAAGTCTTCCTGTGCTGAAACAAAATTTATAAATAATTATGGATTTACAAAATATAAGTATGATTTGTATACATGAATCTATCAATGAAACACTACAGAGCACGAGACAGAAATTTTCACTACTGAAAAAAAAAAAATTGATAACACAGCAACACAATTCAGCTAATGATGAAATTAAAATGTAGAATAATTCAACTTGATTAAAACAGTAATCACTGTGGTTGCAAAACTTTCTATTAATTGAAGCTATCATTCAGTACCCCAAAATTAAAGATACTCATTTATTACAGTATAATTACAAACATTTTGATGATTAAAATGTTACCAAGCTTGCCGTGTTTAAACAAAAATTTGTCCAGGCAAATTTATTCACACACATCATTCTACAACTTTTTTTTCAGAGGAATTATTTCACTTTATTTATAAAACACAGAGATTCACTGTGGAGTGTAGCCGGTTTCAATTTGTGAATATATTGCAAAGAAAGAAAGAGAGAGGCTTAAAGATAAGGCTTGGAGATTTTGCATATCCAAAGTCTTGATAAGGCAATGTAGTGTACTTTGTGCTAATGTTGTGTTTACTGAGCGCTACATTTCTTCCTTTATTGAAAGTAAACACAACCAAAAAGTACCTAACTGCACAAATGAAAGAGTATTGTTTACATTAAGCACACATACTTTTCATACTGACATACACAACATTCGTATCATGTTTTTTCTTGCATGCCAGGAAAAGTGTTTTGAAAGAAGAACATAATGATATAATTTTTTTAAAAACTTCTATGATATCATTACTATTATTATATTGATCTGTGAATGCTACTAAAATTTACAGTTAAATTGTACAACATGTTGTAAAAACTTCACACTAACAAAGTGTTTTGTATAGAAAATTCACCTTGCTTTGTAACATCATAATATAATGTGTAGGACATGCATGAATGTAATTGGAGCATGTTTTGAGTTAAGAACCCCAATCCAATCTTATGAGGAGCATGCTGGGAAATCCACTGTCCAGTTTCAGCTGTCAACAAAAATGGTTCATGTTATACCAACTCAAAAACACCATAAATTAATTTTCATTTTACAATTTTAATTGAATCACAGTTCGGCAATATAATGTAAATGTCGCTACAATAAAAGACCGGCGTGCGTCTGATAAATGATTAATTCAAGAACGTTGTGCAAGTTTACTGCAACAATGGAGCAGTGAACCTCTTATGAAAATCCAACGTTTAGTTGATCCTGGTAAGCGCTCATTGTCACAGTTGTAAACACAACGGCTTTCTTCTTCCACAAGGGGTTTTGGCGTCACGCATTTGTTTCCAGAAAGACCGATAAAGAATGCGACACACACGTCTCTCGGACATCCTTTAGAATTCAATCTATCAGATTGTGACTTCGAAACTCCAGAATTGTTTCGAAATAAAGTGTTCCATATGCATTCAGCCAACGGTCCGTGGGCGTGACTTCTGAGGCTGAGAGTAGTCTTCACCTAACACCTGTGCAAGATTCTACAAAAGTCCTGAAATGTATCCAGAAAGAATGGAGACTCCATCCCCAGGTATCTGGAGTTGATTCGAGATGTTTTATTCCCTGACCAAGGGGACTCTTGGCACGGATACATTGGCACACAGTGTAAAAGTTTATACGATTAATACCGTTCCAAATTATCCTACATCCTATCCAGGATATATGGATAATCCCGCGGTAACTAAAGAGCCTATCCTTTAGTCGTACTTTTAAGAGTTAGGTGATCAGTCTCTACGAATTCGTATTTTATTATAAAGATAATAAGGATTATAAATATAATAAATGTCCCCTTCGTAGATTAAGTCTACCTTTTTAGGTACTCTTCAACCGTGTTCGCTATACAACAATAATTCTGTTGTAAGCTAGGCTATTAATCAATCAAACAGTGCATACTGATTATTCACATATCAGAAATCATGCTCACCCTCTGTAGGTTTTCCCCCTGTTGGGATCCTTCTGGTCCAGGGAAGAAAAGTGAAAACGTACTCAAGAATTCCAAGTTCCAGTCAGATGATTGTAATAAATGTTTAACAATATTTATTAAAAGAATCAAAATGAAAAGAATACTTGTTACAGAATATAATAGAGTACTGAACTAACAGAGTAGTGTTAGCTAGGCAATAATAGCTTCTTGTACCCGGATTGCAGGGGTTCCGGGCTGGAGAATACAAGGAAGAGCCCTGAGTCTTGTCCAATTCTCTTCTTTTATATCCCGAATTGAGGTGCCTTCATCATATTTACTGTAAGGCACACATGATTTGAATCACATGTACAACTGCTGATCCCAGCTAGTGTAGTCTATTTCTGTACCCTGACTGTCCAGTCAGTGGCGGTTCCTCCGAAGATATAATAGTTCCTTTGTATCATGTGACTTGAGAGAGGCAGAGATGGACAATGAACTCTTTATTTGCAACATTATTTTTAGACTGTCATATGCTTTAGCAACCCAGAGAGTGCCTCTGCAGCTACAGGTTTCTTATTGTGACCCTTTCTGCGTTGACGTCGAGTTTGAGGTGTAGTTGAAGTGAATGAAATGTCGCTCTCAGGTGGAGCCTCGTCACCTGGCATTACAACAGCTGGACCCGGGGCCTACACAAATATGCATTTCCTCCAGTGAGCCTACTCACACAGACACTGTGCAAGTTCAGGGTGGAAGAGGAGCAGGTCTTGATGGTTTCGCATTACTGGACTAGCCGGACCTGGTTTTCGGATCTGGTACTTCTCGCGTCAGCCCCTCCGTGGTGGACAGTGTTGGGGGAAACTCATTACAAGTAAACCTGAGTTACGTAATCAGATTACTTTAACTAAGAACTTTAGTAACTAGTAAAGTAAAGCATTACTTTTAGAATTTACAACAAAATATCTTAGTTACTTTTTCAAATAATTAACGCAAATTACTTTGTTTTCCAATGTATTGGCTGACAGCTCTCCTGTCCCCATGTTGAGACAAATCGAAATGCAGAGGCGTTGTCAAAACATGATTGTTATTGTAGCTCTAGACTAAATGTGAGCGTGCATTTACTAATTTCATTTGCGCAATTTTTTTTTTTTTATATTCCTCAAAATTAATAAAGTCAGTAATGCAGAATCAGAATTCTATGCAAACCTCCAATAACTAAATATGTTAAATAAAACATGCGTTTTTATGCATTTAATCTCAATTTATTGACCAATGTACTTGCTTCTGACCTTCGATAATTCAGTTAAACCAAAGGCAAAATAATGTCTCGGTTGTGTATGCAACCCTCGTTCCCTGAAGGAGGGAACGGAGACATAGTCGACTGAATGGGGTCATCTTTGAGCATGTTAGAACGAGATTCACGCGAGTTGCATCACGCGCTCCACCCCGCCGCGTGGGTATAAACACGGAAGCGGATGCAAGCACCACTTGCTACGGAAGCCACATCCAGCCCGAAGGGGGGAAATGTGGGAGATACACATATGGACTGGGTGAATTATTGGGCAGTGCAACATATGGAATGTCACTGGGATGACTCCAGCCTATAACAGGGGGGAGGATCAACCGAACAGTGCTGGCAAAAAGGACTCTACCAAGGGAAAGACACAGGCTCACCTCGGGGGGCCGTACCGTGGAAGAATACAGATATGGGATCGCCATAGGGATCACAACATTTGGACCCAGAATGAATGGCACACGTATCCAGTCCATACAAGGGGAATGGCGCAGCAAGCCGACACATCGAGAGGGGCTTACGGTGTTAACTGGCTTCAATGTGAAGAGAGCACACGGGAAGCATCCGGCTCGACCCGTAGGCCAGAGACTCTAGAGTATGTGTTGTGTCGCCCAGCCCGCAGCTCTAAAAACATCTGTAAGCGAGGCACCTTGCACCAGCACCCAGGAAGCGGCTACACTCTGAGTGGAGTGAGCTCGCAGTCCCGGAGGACAAGGTACACCTTGGGATTCTTACGCCAAGATGATGGCATCCACTATCCAGTGGGCCAACCTCTGCTTGGAGACAGCCTTTCCCTTCTGCTGGCCTCTGTAACAGATGAGGAGCTGATCTGAGGTCCACATATAGCCGCAAGGAACGTACGGAACAGAGAAAAGCCAGGACTGGGTCTGCCTGCTCCGGGGGCAGCGCTTGCAGGCTCACCACCTGCTCACCAAAGGGAGTAGTGGGAACCTTGGGCACATATCCATGCCGGGGTCTCAGGAAAACGTGAGAGTTAGCTGGGCAGAATTCCAGGCACGATTCATCGAACGAAAATGCGTGCAGGTCCCCTTCCCTCTTAATGGAGTCCAAAGCGAGCAGGATAACTGTTTTTAAAGACAGGACTTTAAACTCAGCTGCCTGTAGCAGCTCAAAGGGAGGTCTCTGCAGTGCGGATAGCACCCGAGGTAAGTCCCAAGAGGGTATAGAGGGGTCAAGAGGCGGATTCAGTCTCCTTGCCCCACTCAGGAACCTGACGATCAGGTTGTGCTTTCCCACGGATCTCCCATCCACTGCATCGTGATGTGCGGCAATAGAGGCAACATACAGGGTGGAGGGAGACAGCCCTCGCTTCCAACCCATCTTGCAGGAAAGAAAGCACGGCTCCGATCAAGCAACTTCTGGGGTCTTCTCGTTGAGAAGAACACCATTCAACGAATAGGTTCCACTTCAAGGCATAAGCATGCCTCGTAAAGGGTGCTCTCGCGGAAGTGATGGTGTCTACGACTGACTGTGGTAGATCACCTAGAACCTCTGCGTCCCATCCAGGGACCAGACATGCAGTTTCCAGAGGTCTGGACGTGGGTGCCATATGGTGCCCCGTCCATGAGAGAGAAGGTCCTCTCTCAGAGGAATGGGCCAGGGGAGGGCTGTCGAGAGGAGCGCAAGTTCGCGGAACCAGGTCCGGTTGGGCCAATAAGGGGCAACTAGCAAGACCTGCTCCTCTTCCTCCCTGACTTTGCACTGTGTCTGTGCAAGAAGGCTCTGTAAGAAAAAATTATGTGGACATTGAAGATTTCAAAAATGAAGTTTATTACAGCTTAGCAGTGGCAAGGTACACAAAGCACCTTGGGTTCACCGGCGTCAGAATGAACCCAGAACATCCAAATCTCAAACCTTTTATCCTGGTACAGTTTCACCACTCTTCATGTAAATGAAGTTGCTCTTCTTGCAACAGCTGTGATCTGTATGTTAATGTAGTTGTGACACCCTATTGTCTGAGAAAGTTCTCTGTGTCCCACACCCATTCCCATTCTACAATTGATTACCATTTGTTCAGGATGTGATCAACCGAAATGGTGAAGAAACAATATAACTTGACTTTCTTTTATCTCTATGATAAGCCATTTTGGGGATGAACTCGTGCTCCTGCCGATCAACTGTCCTACACAGCTCATCTTCAACCCTAATCAAACACACCTGAAGCAACAAATTAAGGTCTTCAGGATCACTTGAAAATTAAAGGCAGATGTATTTGATTAGGATTAGAGATGAACTGTGCAGGCCAGTCGATCGGCAAGAGCAGGGTTGGGCAGCCCTGTTTTAGTTGCTCAAAGGTCATTTCAATGTGTGCCCTTGTCCTGGCTAGAGCATTGTAACAGGTTTGTGGTCCAGGGTTTGGGTCAGGGAATACATCATAATACATCATAGCCACTATCTCCAAACAGGATCCCATTATAATCTCCTGTATAATGGAAAAATGCAGTTCTGTTAGGATCAGCAAGTGTATGTAATACAGTCAGCTTGATATTTATATTTTTCCTTACCACGTTCAAATAATGTGCATAAATATGACTCTGAAAATTCTTGAGTCATGCACAGATCCTGGCCATTTTGCTTCCAAATTTGTGATATGGAACATACAGGTACACACCATCTAAGAGAATTTAGTCAGTCCACTGTATACTTTTTAAATTTCTTTGAAATTTGATATAATATTACTCATCTGGAATATTAAGAATTGTAATAGAAACTTGCCTGCACATTTACATTGTGAACCCCCTTTCGGTTCACAAAATCCCCTTCATTGAGGACTTGATGGGCACTTGTGTGCAGTCTATGGCACCAATCACATTAGTGAAGCCTGAGGGACACATACTGTAAGTCATACTGGCATTGTCATGATTCCATGATCTTCATTAAAAATTATAATATAGTTTAGCTGCGTTGGCAAAAAAATAAAAAAATAAAAATGTGCTTTACAATCTTGTGTCTTAAGTAGCTTGGAAATACCCCTAAAACAGCTTGAGCACCAGGTAAACTTTGCAAATGCATGACAGAGTTCTCTCTAATAGTGTAAAGGAAAGTGCCACTTGCAAAAACTCTGCAGAGCATTGCACACAGGTCGTTGCCGTTGTTAAAGCCCGACTCCGACGAGTCGAACATTTAATTATGTAAATGACACCCTCACGAATCTATCAGAAAACTATATCTATCAAAAAGTAGCCTACTATCGCACTGCGCTAAAGGAATTCCCGCATCAGCTCCGCTTATAAAGCTGCAATCTAATCTTGTTGACATGTAATAAGCTGCTCGCGAGCAGGTTTAATCTTAAGCACATGTTGCTATGACAACAAGTCCAGGATGAGTCAAAAACCAAACAGACCAAGATCGTGCCATATCGCCAACAATCAAATTCAGGTAACTGAGTTAGCGACGTACGGAAAACACATCCCAGAACAGGGAAACAGATCAAAAACAAACATAACCCTGACAGTAATGGCCCATTTGATATTTATTTTACAGATATCAGATAAGACTTATTTGGTTGGGAGGGCCTTAATTCAACAATAAATAGAGCATCATTTCTGAGTACAATATTATTCAACTAAACCATCTTCAGACTGCTGGTTCGTATTAATATTTATATCTATGTTTAATAGGACATTTTTGTTTTGAAATGATTTGATAGGGCATAATATAACTCATATGAATAATATATTGGATACAAAAATAAGTATAGAAATTGTTTATAAACGTATTAATATTGCTATTTGTTTATATAAAAATGAATTATTTTGTTTAAAAGCAGGTAACTGCTGAATCGTGAAGGTTTTCTGTGAGGTTGATACATTGACGAATTCTAGGTGAGTTTAATGTGCACTCTCTACACCGGAAAAATATTATAATTGGAATCCATTAGTTTTCTTATTATTATTTTTCCCTAATGGGAGTCAATGGCAGCCATATGAACCGTAACTAGGAAAATTATAAAATATGGCAGACTTGTAGTGATGGTAAAGAAAAGTAATTTTTAAAAAAGTATTTTTGAAACATTTGATCTAGAAAAATAAAACGTAATACATCTGATACTGATCACATTAAACATCTTACATCAAGACTCTTTTCAAGAATTTTGAAAAGTACAGTATTCAGTTTTTTCACCACTCCTTCAAATTTTGTCCAAAATCTGATGAAATGATATTTGGACGGAGCCGCACAGAAATGACTGAACAGTTTTTTTTAAAATGTACATTTGTTCAAAAGTGTACTTAACGAGGTCGACCAAAAATTGGTTCAGAGGCTGTATCCCAGCCGAACTTTGATCAGTTGAAATGAAAACTGGTACGTTTAATCGGAATCACGATCTAAAAACGAATCTAAGGAATCTGAAAGGAGGAAGTTAATTAATTGTACAGCGATGATTTAAGCACAACAAAATAACAATACAATTCCAAAAGAAAGAAAAGAAAGTTTTAGTTAACTATAATAACAGTGTAAAGTTTTACCGGGTGTAGAAGATGAAATAAAATAAAAATAGAGCAAACTCAGCAAAGGCATTAAAAATCCAAAGAACGAGGCAGTTAGTCACGTTATACTGACTTTAAGTCATGGGGCTCTATCTTGGGCCCTATCTTGCACACAGCGCAGTTGACTTTGTGCACCGACGAAGTATCATTCCAATTTTGCACCCGACGCACAGCAAACTTTTCCCTTTGGCAGACGCACGCCGGTAAATGATGGAATAAACTTGCGCTCCGGGGACGGTTCAGCGAAAAGAGGAGGCGTATTCCGGCGCAAACATTCCCTGGTGCTATTTTGCAGTTTCAGAAAACAATTCCGCCACAGACCAGGAGAAACCTCGTCTAAAGTCAGTGGCGCGTTTTCAGATGCTATTTTAAGGGCGCATGCTTGGCCATAATGTAGCATTTGCACAATGCGCATACACTTTGCTTCTCTCATCTACACACAGACGCAGCAGTTCACATTTTTGCAAACCATGCATAATTACAAGGAAAAATGTTTCACACGAGGGAAATCATTGTGGTGTCCATGAAGATGTGAAAAAATAGACATAAATCTAGCTTACATATTTACTTAAATTATTATACGCCTGTTTAACCGAAGCTAATTTGGGTGTGTTTCTCCATCCCCAATGTCACTTCTCTGTGTTTTACGGCCCTGACGAGAACGTCGGTCTCCTCGGCTGTGAACCGCTCCTGGCAAATCCGCCGTTATAATAGCAATCCGCCATGGAACAAGCACGCCTGCTCTTAAAGGGAATGTAAGATGTCGCTCTGATTGGTTTATTTCACGTTACGCACAAACCATACCTATGAATAATGAAGCTACTTCAGGCCAACCCATTTTAGATTTGCGTCCGCCCACAAAGAGATCCGCCCACAAAGTTACTTGCGTTTTGCGTTTGATATTTGCGTTTCAGATCGTTAAAATAGGGCCCATGGGGTTATTCTATATCATTTTATCATTACAATAGGAATATATATGTTTCTTTGTTTAAATGAGAAGGAGAAATTGAAAATAATAACTGTATATGCTGATATGAGATGTGTTGTTATGTCTTATATCAGGATGGCCATGCGTGTGATTTTGTTTCTAACACTTTTTACTGGGATGCGTGTAGCTGATTCCCAAGGTACGTTTAGAATAATACAAGTAAAAATGCCTGATTTAAAAATCTCTAACCATTGTGTATTATATTTTGATCAAATTGATCTATTAAAATTATACCCTGAAATATGGTAATTGAAAATGTGTTTTTTATATTTATTTGTAATGCTTTGAACCTGTCTTATCCTTTATTTTATTCGATTTCATATCATCTTGAACAGGGAATCTTGCTCTTAATGGCATGGCTGTGCAGTCCTCCTTAGGCCACCCACAGGGAGATGCTCAACATGCAGTAGATGGAAACAGAGACTCCGATTACAAGAAGGAGTCATGCACTTTCACTAAAACTGAGTTTAATCCATGGTGGAGAGTTGACCTTGGAAATGTCTACAGTGTAAGCAACGTTACCATCACTAATCGTGGAGACTGTTGCAAAGACCGGCTTAGAGGAGCTCAGATTCGTATTGGTAACAAGCTGGACAACAACGGAAACAACAATGAGCTGTAAGAAATGTTTCAATTGTTTTATCATCTTCCCATGTTTATGATGTTCAGTCTGGTTTAATAAAACAGGAGGCAAAATTGTAACTCCACAAACCAACCACTCAGTGAGCCACAGCCATGGAGATGTACTTGAACATATTTTATTCAGATTTTGATAAGATATTTGTTTCTTGTATTAGTGCTAGTTTCAATACAGCTGAATTGAATTAGTTAGACGTGCATTGTAGCTTGTTTTTCATTCTAACACTGTTCTTGATGTATTTGCAGGGTTGCAACTATTCTCACTGCTCCTGATGGCACACAAACATTTTCATTTGAGTCTGTTAATGGCCGATATGTCAACATTTTTTTACCTGGGAATGATGAAATCCTCACTCTGTGTGAAGTCGAAGTGTTTGCAGGTAAGGGACAGAGAGAAGACTGATTGAATTTGTTTATGTACTTATTAATGTGTGTGTAACTTTTATTATTTTATCAACAGTAATGGACACTCCATCATACATTTGTGGTCCAAGTGAGTGCTCTTCATTACTTTCAATGTTGTCGATAGTGCATGTATAATATTCTTACTGAACATTTGGTAACCAATAAGGGATAATGTACATCAAGACGGATTTTATCGCAAAATAAACCCGACAGCGTGATCAAGACCCCGGCTTATTACATGGCTACTAGCCACAACAGAAATCATTTTGGACACAAAATATTGATTTAAGTTTAAATATTTTATAAGCTCACTTGTAATAAACATAAATATAAATATACTTTAGCACATTAAATATAAAAAAAGTGATTGTTTATTAATTTATGTTAAACAGGGAATCTTGCTCTTGGAGCCACGGTTGTCCAGTCTTCCACAATCTCTGGAGGAGAAGCTAAAAGGGCTGTCGATGGAAACAGGAATTCAAATTGGGGTGGTGGGTCATGCACTCATACTAATGCGGACAGGGACCCCTGGTGGAGAGTTGACTTGGGGTTAGTCTACAAGGTAACCAGGGTTAGCATCACTAATCGTGGAGATGGTGGTGCAGAAAGGCTAAATGGAGCTCAGATCCGTATCGGCAACAGCCTGGAAAATAATGGCAACAATAATGAGCTGTAAGTATTGTCTCTCTCTTAATACTTACACAAGTGGTTAGAAAATGAGTAAATAAGATAACATTACTTTTAATAAATACTTTCAATACAAACTTGCCTTTGACAGAAGTATATTTAATATGCTTCTTGCAGTTTAGATACGCCCCTCTCTATTTTTCTGTTACTCTGTCTTCACAGGGCTGTGACTGTTGTGTCCATCCCACTTGGAGAGACAAAATCATTTGATTTTAAGCCTATTAAGGGGCGATATGTCAACATTATTATTCCTGGGCGCAATGAATATCTATCACTGTGTGAGGTTGAGGTGTTTGCAGGTGAGCAATAAATGGAGAGAGATGGTGTGTAGACATTTGTGCTATTTATATTGTGTATGTTGCCTTAATAATGTTTTTCTGATTTCATTGCCAGATTAAGTGGAATGAGAGGATGTTACGCCACAGTCCACTGATCCTACAAGAAAAACACCAAAACACCAAACTTCTGTTTTCTGAGCAATACTAATATTGCACTTTTTTTCATTGTTTTCATTTTATCTATATGCTTGATCCAGGGGTTTGTGTATTTACTTATCTTTGTTTATCTCTGCTTTCCACATCAATAAATTACTACAGCATTGCATGTTGTATTGTATGTTTCTGGATCAAAAAAGAGAGTCTTATTTGAATATTTACAATGAGGAGGAGGTATAGTGTTGCAGAGCTACCCATCTAGGGTTGAGGAGCTGGTAACAAAGTAAAGAATTACATTTTACAAAAAAATAGAAAGAAAAAGAAAACCATGGAGAGAACGAGGATTTCCAACCAGGGGCAATTCTAGGATTTTTATTTTAGGGGGGCTCAGCCCCCAATAAGTGTAATGATTAAAAAAAATATTATTTGACTATTAGGGTAGGGTGGTTAATTTTTGAATTAGAATTAGGGTAAACGTACCTATTAAGCTCAAGTACCCATTAAGCACACTACCATCTTGGAGCTCAGATTATAAAAAGAAACAGCAATGTATTATCCTATTTGATGTATTAACCAATTGATGTGTTTGTTACTATATACCTCCTGTAATTTTAAACCAATCAGACCATTGCACACTGAGATATGTGTGTCCATGTGTTCACACTGTCTGGCGGCTATTTTCAAAGCTGTCTGAAAACTTTCACCAGAAGAGGAGCCCCTCAGATGTGCATTTTTTATATGTTTAAGCCTTTATTTTGAAGAAGTACATCTTCTTATTGCAAAATTAAGAGATTAATGTTTAGACTTTTGAATATTATAACCTGGAACCTGGATGTGGGAAATAATTACAGTTAGATCTAAAAGATAGTTTTAGCAACATAGCCCAGATGCTACGAACATAGCTAGCTTATTAGCTGTATAAGATTGTGTGCTACATTAATATATTACTTCACAGGAATTATTGGCTTGTACTTTTAAATCCATAATATTATAATTTTACATTTTATTGATAGTCTGTGGTTTTAAACTGCTGTAATTTTTAAAGAATTCATATTATTGTTAGGTGAGCTTAAAGGGTGCACTACTATGACAATCACACAGCTTCAGTGTGACATCAATTAGAAAAAGCATAATTTCATAGATATTGTCTATAATAGTTGTTCATATTAAAATTGGTATAAACTTAATACATTACCTAGATTATTAATTTAGCTAAATATTTTCCTTTAAATTTTAATTTAATATTTATTAATTAAAAAATGTTTTTGCTCCAATTAAGCACAGTGTGTGCTCCCTTTAAGCTCACCCACATTAAACGTCTATGTAAATACTTAATAATCAGAATTTAAATATTAACTGATGGTTGTCACTATGTTAATCTTCAAAAAAATGATTAATAAACTTATTTTCACAGTCTTAAGATGACAAAAGCTAGACGAAACTATAGTGTATGCCCAAAGATGAAAGAGGCATGTCATACAAAGAAGGAGCCATCAGAAACCTGTCGTATCTGTCCAAGAAGTTTGGAGTAGACAGGAAAGCTCTGACCCAGAGAGTTAAAGGGATACTCCACTTTTTTTTGAAATAAGCTCATTTTACAACTCCCCCAGAGATAAACAGTTGAGTTTTACCGTTTTCGAATCCATTCAGCCGATCTCCGGGTCTGGCGGTACCACTTTTAGCATAGCTTAGCATAATGAATTGAACCGGACAAGACCATTAGCATCTCTCTCAAAAAAATGACCAAAGAGTTTCGATATTTTTCCTATTTAAAACTTGACTCTTCTGTAGTTACATCGTGTACTAAGACGGACGGAAAATGAAAAGGTGCGATTTTGAGAGTATAGTTCCTAGCCATATCAGCCTAGAAAATTTAAACTTTACATTTTCCGTCGGTCTTATTACACGATGTAACTACAGAAGAGTCGAGTTTTAAATAGGAAAAATATCTAAACTCTTTGGTCATTTTTTTGAGAGAGATGCTAATGGTCTTGTCCGGTTCAATTCATTATGCTAAGCTATGCTAAAAGTGGTACCGCCAGACCCGGAGATAGGCTGAATGGATTCGAAAACGGTAAAACTCAACTGTTTAACTCTGGGGGAGTTGTAAAATGAGCCTATTTCCAAAAAAAATGGAGTATCCCTTTAAGGAGCACATTGGTTTGTTTTGTTATTTGATTTTTCAATATGGGTTACATAGCTGAACGTGGACTAGTCTAGATGTTGCAATGAGTTTGAATGACACGTCACTATGAATAGGATAGGCTACCTGATCAAATTGAATGCCTTGTTGCTTGATTTTAGTGTTCTGTTTTTTTGTGATTGACTCTGTACCTTCAAATAAAACTTTTTTCAATTATTCCTTAAAAAGGTTGTTTAAAATAAACAAGAATTTTTAATAAAACTTGTTGTGAGCTTATTGGGAACAGGGGTGTGCTTAAAGGGTACAAAACGTACCCATTAAGCACAGCCAGACTTTTTATATTTAATGATGTACATCTTAATTGAAATACTTTTGTCATTTAAAATAAAATGAAATATTATAGTGTGAGAGATTAATATTTTATTTTAAAATAACTTCTTGTACTAAAACCAATATCTTGTGCACTAAAAATGTCTCAATGTAGATTTTGGTGAGCTTAATAGGTACGTTTACCCTACTAATTTAATTCAAAAAAATTATTGGATGTGACCACAAGAAAATAGAGTTGGGAATGTCAATAATTATTTTATTTTTTTTACAATGAAGACCTCCTGATTCATTCACTGTACAAACACAAGCACACTTTCCAGTACAAACACAACATTTTACTGTTTGCATTTCTATGCTCACACATAAACCTTAGATAGGAATTTTTCTGACAAAATTAAATAACATTTTAACCAGAAAATAACATAAAAGCCATAAACTTTGATTATCCATATCAGCAATATAAACAACACAGGTATGAGGCTGGACAATGGATTAAGTGGGGGCTGTGGTTAACAATCAGATGTAATGATTGTTGATTATTCAGAATGCTTCAGCTCGTCTTGTCTTCAACGAGCCCAAGAGGGCCCACGTCACTCCTCTGTTCATCTCTCTGCACTGGCTAACTCTCGCTGCTCGCATCAAGCTCAAGGCATTGACGCTTGCTTACAGATCTATCAAAGGCTCAGCTCCCTCCTACTTTCACTCACTCCTACGAGTCCAGAAGCCAACGATCGGTCAACGAGTGACATCACGTGTTATCATCACAGAGAGCCACAAAATCACTTTCCAGAACATTCTCATTCACGGTCCCATGCTGGTGGAATGCCCTCCCCACCCTCATCCGGAATGCAGAATCCCTGACAACATTCAAAAGACAGCTGAAAACCCATCTCTTCCGTGAGCACTTAACTTAACTTCCTTTCCCTTTAAAACCTCGCTTATCGGGCTTATGCTACTCTGAATAATGCCTGAACTTTGTATTTTGAGCACTTTTTCCGTTGTTTTTGCCTCTTCACGATGACTCGCTTAATTTAGTCCTAATGTGTAAGTAGCTTTGGACAAAAGCGTCTGCTAAATAACTCAATGTAAATGTAAATGTAATGAAAAACAAGCAAAAATAAAGCAGCCGGTGAGAAGCAGCAGTCTTGCAGCCCAGTTACTGGTCTTTTTATTGGGAGCATCAACCTGTGTCTTCTCTCCTTAAGATTAGCAAACCTGTTGATAATTTTACCATGGTCCAATTGCTCAACAACATCTTTCTTGATGGCCATAAATATAGTGTTCAGCGTCAATTCAGGCAGGCCGCGTAGTCAAGCTTAGCTATCTGAGGCAATATCTATCAATAGCTATCTCTATCTTAGCTAGCTTAGTCGCCTTACTTGGTATCGGTCATGAATAACTTCATTTTTCGTGCTGCTCATATTCCAGGCTTAAACAATCAAATTGCTGATTCTCTTTCTCGATTTTAATTTCAGAAATTCCAACTCCTGTGTCCAGGATCAGCGTCAGCCAGCTTGGTGTGCCCTCCTTTCAGCCAAACTGTGATAGATTAGACATGACCTTTCAATCTTATTTACATTCAGCAGCAAAGTACATGCGCAGTGGTCTAGCAACATCGACATTAAAAATGTACGACACTGCTTGGTCTCATTTTAGTTCTTTCTGTGCCACCTTTTCTGTAGATGTACTTCTTGTCAATGTTTCATATGTTAGTGCTTTTATAGTACACTGTTTTGAGTCCCAAAAAATGCAGCCTTCATCCATCAAAAGCAAAATCGCCGGCATCCAATTCCACCTGCCCTGCTTAGATCCATCCACCATCAGCTTGCTCGAAAATTCATCAATTCGTCTCCTGCTTAATGGACTTAAAAAAGAGAAACCAAAAGGCAATGATCATTGTCTCCCTCTCACACTTCCACTTCTTAAAAAATTTATATCAAGTCTGAGAGAGGGATGCTTTGGGATTTATTCTGATATGTTGTTAGAATCTGTTTTGCTTACGGCTTTCTATGGCTTTCTCAGACGTGGCGAGTTTTCAACACGCACAGGTTCCTTTAATCCGGCACATGATGTTTCAATTTTTTTCTCACCATTTCACCCTATTTCTAAAACACTCAAAAACGATAGAAATAGAGAAGGATCTTTTGTTTACAGTATGTTTCTGAAACTAACTCTGCTTTTTGTCCTCTGTCATCTATGTTGGCTTATCTGAGGAGTCGTTCACAAGCTCGTCCGGAGGATCCATTATTTACAACGGAGGAGGGAAAGTCTATGTCTAGAGCTTGGTTTGCATCCCGTTTCCGCCTGCTTTGTGAATACTGCGGGCTTCCCCCAGAGCGTTATTCGGCTCATTCATTGCGCATTGGGGCGGCTACAACTGCAGCTTCCTCAACTCCCGTTTCTACCCTAAAAGCTATGAGGAGATGGTCTTCGGCAGCTTATGAACGGTACCTCCGGCCAGATACTCGAGCCATCCTTGAGGCTCAGAAAGCTATGAGTGATGCTTGTGATCTGTAGTTGAATAAACAGTGCTTCAATTACTAATGGGCTTTTTTTTTATTTTACAGCCTTATTAGCTCTAGCTTCATTCCTCTTGCTAGTTTCACGTAGATCTATTAGGTCATTCTTTTCAAGTAAATAAGATTGACTTTTTAAAACGCTCATTTAATCCTCTACTGGCTCTTCAATGAGCAGAAGAGCCAGGGATGATTGCCTGGTATGGTCTGTTTGGGGGGATTTGTTTTGCTGCTTTCCCAGTTTAATGGGAGATGTCCCCAGAAGCTGCTGCTGTTCCCTGACTAGCTTTCATGGAGCTCATGAAAATGATGGGTAACTCAGAACAGAGCCATACCGCCAAATGTAACTTTAAAAGTAATGCAAATAAAATCTTTGAATATTTGACAAATGTCTGTTATTTTTGACTCAAGTGGTCCTGACTGAACTGCCAACTGATGGAGCCTGCTCTGACCCATTGTTCTCCTTAGCCAGTTGCGGAGACGGCGAAGAGCACTGAAAGACCTCTCGCACGAACAGCTGCTAACAGGTACAGTTAGGGCAACCTGGATGACAGATTTCAGTGATGGAAACATTTCAGAATCCAGCAGGTTATAAAGTGAAACCATGTCCTGTGGAGCTGCACCAGCTTGCTTTTTACGTGTCAAAAAGTGCCTTGCTACCATGACTTCCTCTGTCTTTAAATCAGTGTTGTAATGGTGTGCTAGCTCTTCCAAATGTGGCTGCATGACACTTCAGACACTGGACTGCATGCTTGAATACCTTGAAGCAATGCGCCATTTACAGCAGAAAAACGGTTCTCCAGTTCAGTTATCATTCTATCCAGACATGGATATAGTAACTTTGTTTTGACTTGTTCGGCATCTGTGCTGATTCTCCTATGTGCACCATAAGTTGTTTCAACAACAAAATCCTCCATCCTTTTTTTTTTCTGTCTCTGGTGTCACGGGGTGAAGAATCACACGACAAGGCAGGTTTAGTGCAAAGGCCCCGGAGGGTGGATTTTATTTACAGTGAAATAAAAGGTGCAGGAAGACGGTGATCCGGTGCGTGATGGCTGGTGCTCCAAGTGCTCTTCAGTGTTTAATCCAAACGAAAGTGGGTGTCCAAACGTGCTCCAAAAGTGATGGGCTGTCGGTCACTCGCTGCTTTCTGGAGGAAAACGACAGAAAGGTTAGACCAGCAATTCATTCAGCTCGAGACCAGAGTCTGTCTGTCTGCTCAGCGCGTGCTGCTTTTGTAGCAGTTAATTAATGAGCTGCAGCTGTGACCGATCAGCCCGCTGTGAGGATGTGCAGGTGTTCGGTGTTTGTTACAGTACCAGGGCGACGCTGATTTCCTTGAGGACGCTCGTCACACTGGCCAGAAAGTTGCTCCTCAACTACAATGTCATTATCTTCACACACTGCCTTTGCTCTAGCATATATATCTGCAGCAGTGGGATCACTGCGTTTCTGCTTTAAGGAGTCACACACAGCATCTTTGTATGCCACTGCTTGGGGAAGGTCAATGGTCTCTTTTTGGAGATATTTGTACAAGCCTGCTACTACAGATAGGAGATCCTTGAAAAGAATCAACAAATACACAAATGCATATTTTTGTTTTCAACCCCACTGCAGTAGCTGTATTGGTGTCAGAGAGGCAATCAGTGATGGCAGGCAAATTTTCAAGCACAGCATTCACTGAGCGAAGCTGGCACGCCCACCGTGTGTTGGATAGCTGCACCAGTTCACATGGTTGCAATCCTAATTTTGTTTGTGCTTCTTTAAACTTGTGGTGGCTAACCAGGGAAACACTAAAAAATTAATACAAACTTTCCAGCAGGCTAAAGAACTGTGTGGCCTCAGTAATCCCTCTGCAGGTGTGGCACAAGACAAGATTCAACTCATGGGCTTAACAGTGAACATATATAGCCTCAGGGTGCCTCTCCCTCTCTGTCAGGGACAGGAATCTCTCTTTAACTGTTCCCTCAGTGACATATATGTATATGTGTGAGGTATACCTCACACAAATTGCTAGCTGTTCTGTGTGTCCATCTCTGGCCTCGTCTGCCATAATGGCAAACATTTTTGACTCATGCATTTCTTTGATAAAAGGTGGTGTCACCTCTTTCGAGCAGCACTCTATCATTTCATTCTGACTGACAGGGGAGAGGTATGTGCTGTTTGATGGGGCAGTGTGATGCTGCAAGAAAGTATCAAACTTCTGCAAAAGCCCCTTGCATTCCAAGAAGTTGCCCTTATTATGACTTTCTGCTGTTTCATCATTACCCCTTAATGGTAGCCCTTGCTTCCCCAACATGCAGGTCACAGCCGCAATACGTCGCATTTACTCCCCCTCAGAGCCATAGAGAGAAAAAGTTGCGACACTCTTTGATGTCGCCGCTATGGCTGTCACGTGGTTCATGTAAGCCCCAATAGTTCCACAACATACGCTGGCTGTCATGTTCTTCTATGGGACAGACAGCAGCGATTGCATTATTGAACGGTAAATATAAAATAAACACACCCCAAGTACTTTTTCAGCTGTTATTGCATTTTGGTAATGTCAGTTTTGCATTTGGAGACAAGTTTTAGGCTATATTTTCGGAGGGAAAAGCTTAGTGTTTATGTTCGCATGGTAGTAGCACTGGCTTTAGTGGCTCTAACTTAACTTTTCCATATCATTCATCTGATGATGGACGTCTCATGATATTTATTTTAGCACAACTGGGCTGTATATTGATTCCCGTGATTTTGCTTATAAATTTTGATTCAGCCATTAGCCTACCTTCTTGATCACGCAAAGAGGTCTGCCGTGGCGGTCCGTTCAGAGTTCGCTTAAGCTAGCTCACTTCTTCTGATGACAGTGGCCACCCCAGGACCACAACGTGGAACATTATCATGTTAAGACTAAGAATATTATTTTAATATTAAGCCATACACATTATCAAAACTATAACAGATTAAAAACGAATTTAAGCATTGCTGATACAAATGAAGGTTTTCAAATAAACTATTTTTATTAAACAATGACAGACAACAAAAAATGTGTGCTTGTGTGAACAAGAAAAGCAAAAACCAGGGGCAGGTGATCCATGAAACAGACAGGACTGGTGATGGCCATAACAATCCTAGAGGTCCAGCATTGTTCTCACAAGCCGCTTCACTCAAGACAATAAAACATAATGAAAAGTTAGTAGGCTATATCCCAAAAAATTACATTAAATAAAAGTTGCTATAAAGGTGGCAGCGATTCATTACCGAACTCTTAACTGACGAAGTCGCGCTAGCTAGCAGGCAGTGCTTGAAAATTGGTTGAAACAACTAACATAAAATATAAATAATTAAGCTGTGCATGTACAAATGAAGACCAGTATAAGCATCGCAAAGGGCCTCTGATACAAAATAGACAGTTGACAATTCAAAAGAGGTCGATATTTCAGCAACTTAACTCTGGAACAACTCGACGCGCAGCAATGTAAGTGAATGGTGTCCAACGCCAAAATGACAGTGTTTGGAACTATTCCGATCTTCAAATCCCGGAAGTGGGCGGTTAAAAGCGCCGCCATTATTTACAACGGAGGTCTATGGGAGTGTCGCAACTCTTTCTCTCTATGGCTCTGCTCCCCCTTCTTTGTCTAATTTCATCAGCATTTGCTGCTTCAATCTACTGTATAACATTTCCCTGTAATGCACTAGCCTTGTAACTTTTCCAGGAGACAATACAATCCTTGTGTGACTGAGTCCCCTCATGTTTGTGAAATGCGTTGAGTGCCTTTTTCCAGTTTTTGTATCCACTACTCACAAATACATCATGCTTCAAGTTTTTACCAAAGACACGGCAAGCAAAGCAGTAGGCAGAATCTGTCTTCTGTAAGTACTCAAGCCAAGCAAAAGTGTGAAACCAGTTTGGCTGGAATGATTTTTTGTAAGCCAAAGTTCTCCTGGGGATAATAGTGTAATTTTGCCTGTTTTGGGCCTGTGTCCTTTTCACCTAAGTCAAACTGATCTAAAGGTGCAGCTGCTGTCTGTGCTTCATCTGACATTTCTTTCTCTGTATGTCTGTCCTCTCTCTCCTGACTCATGTCTTCCTCTTCTTCATGCTCTCTCTGTCCCGGTACTGTGACATTCACATATAAATAGCTTGGTAACTAAAGAAATCTTAACTTCATTTGTATTTATTAACTGACCAGACAATTTATCAAAAATGTGATACACACAAAGTATGTACACAAATGTGTTTTTTTTTCCCTTTTCTGAATATGTATATTGCCATGCGTAAAATCATTGCATTATTTCCTTATATTGTGTTGAAATGCTAATTAACAAATGTATATTAACATTTATATGGAGATAAATGAAGGACTCTTATTTTGATACTTCAGTTGGAGAGTTGCGAACAAAACTGAACTGTCTGCGCATGCTCCCTTAAATCGTACTCGATTACCTAATGTAACCTCGGTTCTCTCTAGAAGAGGGAACGAGTATTGCGTAAGTTGCTTACGCTACGGGAAAGTTCTCTTTTCTCGAGATATAAAGCCAAAAATTATCCTTAATTTTTTATATTTGTCAACGCAGTGCAGCAGCAGCACGCAGACCTAGAGCGGCTAACTAGTGCGCTCATTGGCTGCTCTGCGGCAACTGCAGCAGCCAACCCCTGAGCCTGGCATGACGTCATGCTCAATGAGAGGGCAACATACGTAGGGATGGGTATCGTTAAGGATTTAACGGTATTACTACTCTTATCGATACCCCTTATCGATCCGGTACTTTAACGGTATTCTTATCGGTTCTTTTTGTTATATTAAAAAAGGAAGAAAAATATTAATTTAGAACATAATTAATATTGCTTTATATTTTAAAAAATGTAAAATAAATATCTATATATAAAAAAAAGCAATGCTTTAACAAAACAAATAAAACATGTATGTAATGCAGAATGAAAATTGCACACCCTCTCCCAATTGGGACATTTATAACAGAGGTGGTCATTTGCAAGTACTCCGTTCTTGTTCATTTTCATAAATCATGTTTTTTTTATTATTATTGTGCATTCCAAGTAATATCAATCAAACTGCAGCTGGGTTGTTTTGATTAATAATAATAATAATAATAATAATAATAATAATAATAATAATAATAATAACTTAAAAAATACAGGTAAATTACAAAATGAAAGTTAATTGAAAGTAAGCTTTAATATGTTTTTTTATAAAGTTATGTTTAATAAAGTTTCTTGTTGTTTTTTAGCAGAGCAGATACATACACATTTCATCTTTCTGAGTCAAACAAAATCAAGTAATTACTATGATAAATAATACAACACTCGGTCAATCTTCATAACGTTAATCTCCTAAGCTGACATAGACGCCTGACAAACTTTGTTGTTGTGATAACGTACATGCAGTACAGAGAGCTTTTCCCTCACCACTAAACGAGCTGCTTTAGTAAGGTTCCGTGAAAATGTTTCAGGTTTTATTTTCCTTTTACGCCCTGAAGAAGATATAACGAGTTCATTCATTGAAATTATCAATCCTCGATCACTTTTAGTCAGCTTTGACGAAACTCCTCTTAGCCAGGGCGTCTTTTCAAAGTGACATTTGACCTGAATACTGTGCGCTGAGTCGCTAAAACGGACTTCTCGTGTTGTGTTCACCAACAAGGGTGCAACTGCTTGTCTATTTCTGCTGTAAAACATGAACTCGCGATGCCTTGACAGCGGACAATACTGGCTTTTGCGAGAAAAAAAAAACTGGTTTAGGGTTTAGTCAGTCTTGTCAGGCGTCTTTTTCAGATGAGAAGATTAACTTTACACACCGGCAGGCGGTTGGTGAGTAAACGAAAATGTGCGCTTTGGCGGAAGGATGTTACGTGAGAATGTGGAGAGTGTCAAAATAAAGGTGTATATCGATATTTTAAGTGTGGAATCGATGCATCGTATCGTTAGACGTTATACCGATGCATCGATCCATATCGATGTATCTTTACACCCCTAGTAAACAGCAAATGGTAACCAGACAACCCACAGATATGAAAGCTTTAGCATAAGTTCTGCTGGGAAGACTCAATTACTACGTCACTTATTGCCTTCACTTCTATCCAATCATATTCTTATGCTCACTGTATAAAAGCACGGTACTTACACATGTTTGAGTTCGCAGATACTGAAGCGACGATTAGTTCGCAGATGCCGACGCTTCAATTCAGTTCACAGATGCCGACGCTTCAATTCAGTTCGCAGAACGACACCGGCGTTCATTCACTTGCGTTCGATTCCATTCATAACAACACAAGTCATATCGTTGATTTGATCTCAGCCATTTTCGCGGTGCACGAATGCACCACGCTTGCAGAGGAAACAAGAATGTGGCTGCTTTAAATCTCACGAGACGATCTCCTAACAGGGCTTTCAAGTTTAAGTTCCATTTTCAAGGCTTTCACGTTGGTACATTCCCGCGGCCACTGTTTACATCCCTATTAGGCTTCTCTGATTAAATTCCATTCAGGTAAGTATATTAATTTGCTACTCTACTGCTCCCTTCATCAGCTGTAAAGTTCAATTGTGGACTCTGGTGACGCGGTAGTTTTCATAAAAAAAAAAAAAAAAAAAACTGCCAATGCATACTACAGTCTGCTGCACCGTAACATACTTTTACCCTTTAAAAAGAAGGGACGGATAGCTCGCTGGTTGTAGCAAAGATTCACGACACGTAGGCTATATCCACAGCGCAGTATTCAGCGTTGTTGATTCCACGCTCTCATGGTTAATCGCAAAATATTTACAGCTGGGTTGCTGTCGCTGAATATAATTAAATCAAGCTTAAGAGCAACTTTATCAAATTGGCTTTATGTATGCCATTTAGGCTACAGCTCGCGCTCCTCATCTGCTCACTCACTATGTGAGAGTGCCTTTCAATAAAGGTGCATACTATTCAACTCGTTTTACGCCCTTATCTGAAATCGTTATTGCTTCGGCATTTATGGAGACGTTTGCTAATCACTTCCCGACCGCCGGCAAGATTTCGACTTACAGCCTACCTAGATTGCGCTTTAACCAATAAAAGGGGGCATTTTTATCTCCGTTCATTTTCTGTAAATATAACTATCTATTTTTCAAACATAAAACAAAAGCAATTTAGCCACTTAAATTATTAAAAAATAATAATAATAAAGATAAATAGGCATACATAAGTTATAATTTTATAAAGGGTTTGTAAAATTTTGAAAGTGATATATGTAAATATATGTCCATATCAGTAGCAAGTTGGTTGTTGGATGTTATACTTATGCCATAGTAGACATGGTTATGAAAGGTACATGTAGGGTACATATATGTAGCAGGAGTTTAATACAAAATAAGTAAATGCTACATTTACAGCGCTAATAGTTCTCTATATTCAATTTGACTCATGGCATATAGGCCTACAATGATATGATTTTTCATATCAAGATCGTTTAATTCTTGCATTTAAGTTCTTCATAACAGTAATATGGTACAACCGCCATAACACAAATTTTCTTGGTGACTACTTTAATCCACCGATATGAGTCATAGAAATATCGACATTTTAAGGATTCGATATTAAATGTACAAAAGCAGTCTAAGGATGCTCAGGTCAAAGGTCACAGACTTTGCCAAAACTTGCCTAACACAGTAGAACTAACAGTTATAAGTGTAGTATATATAATTCAAACCATCTCAGACGAATCTCAGTCAAGAAAACTCGAATGACATCATATTTAATTATCTGTATGATTTAAATGTTCACCTATTTTTCTGTTCAAGGGTCTCACTTGGTTGCCATGGCAGTGATCTCTCGGTCGTGAATAACTTCATTCATACAACTTGAGAGTAATGTCAGGTGTACGCTGGCAGCTGAGAAAGATTCTATGCTCAAAAGTCAACAACAAAATATCAAGTGTGATTGAGGTATCTTATCGGTATGCTGTCACCTTACTTCAGGTAAGTATTGTACTGAGATTTAATAAGATAAAAAAAAATAATAAAAAATATATATAAAAATTCACTATAAGTATCTCTTTAAGGCAGGGCATTTATTTCTCTTCCGTTAACACTGGCCATAGTCGAAGAGTGCATATCCGTTCAGATTTGGACATTTGGAATAGCAAAGGTCAGATATATTACCAACATTACTCAGACTCCGTCCATTCGCACTTCACCGAAATTATCTTATAGCGGCTGCTAACATTTCTGGTTCGAAGTGGTGGCAAATTTATGTTGTATGTGCTAACGAAGCTCGGTTGCATCACTAAGGCAGATCTTGTTAGACGATCATGCTATTCCCGAGACGTTCAGCTGGCAATCAGTAGTCTCCAATTTCATGATTAAGGTCACACACGTGCATTCCTGACCACTGCAATGCCATAGCTACACACTGTAGTCTTCAGGCGGCTCTGCCTTTCAGCAACCCTTATCCATCACTCTGCCCTCCACTAACAGTGATCAAATAAATTAGTCACTCTGCTCAATCCAGCTAGACAGTTTATCACTGAAGATGTGACTCCCTACACCTTAAAAGCTTAAATTTCTGCAGAATTGATTTTATGTTTCGCTTTTCTTTCAGATTCCTTATTTCTTATCCGGATCACGGCCGGTTGTTCCTTCCTTTTCTACAATTAGTAAATTGATGTGTGGTGGGTCTCAGTGTCCCCATGGCGTGTGAGGGGTTTGGCTTGGAATGTCCTAAATATATTTCATATCCTATGCTGGAATTGTTATTGAGGGTGAGTAAAGCGAATGGTTTTGCCGTCCCTTTGGATGCAGTCGAACTGCTGCTCCCGGAACAGGGCTGGAGTTCAACAGCTCATTTTGCAGCTTTGATTACCTCTCACAGACATTATCAAAACTTCTAGCTTATAGTCAAACCAAGTCAGCCAAAGATGGAGAGACTCAAGAAGCATCAACATGTAGACCCCATTTCCGGATGGTTAGGTGATGTATCATGTAGCTTATGCGTAGTATCTTCTAGTATTGAATAGCTCATTCTCTTTGTTATGCTATAAATCATATTCCGGGAGCTGAATGTATAACTTTATGGTTTGTGATGCCACTAATCCAAAGGATGCAGCACAATCCCTCTCAGCATTGTTGTAGTCCTTAAAAAGCGATCTCTTTAAATTAAATCTTCATGCTTTAACTTTGTGCATTGTAACTTTGCAGTTGTTTATGCTTTAACAGTAACATTACAGAAAAGTGAAATCCATTTAACCCCCCTTTATTACCTCCCATCCATATTGGTTTCTTTTCCCATTTTCATATTCAGATCGTATCCATGTATAACTATGTTCATGGCTCTTCAGATTCTCTTCAGATCTAACACTCTGATCTTGCCCTAGGTCCTTTTTCTGATTCACCTTCTCCCCTAATTCTTTACTCTTTCTTAAGCATATCAACCGACTCTCAAGTTCTGGTATCACATCAACAATTTCTAAAATTAGCAATACATTTTGTCCCTTCTCTTCTGATTACATTCCTAAAAATCTGTGCTAGATTCTCAGATCTCTTTCCCTATTTTCCTACCTATGAAGCATCTCTTTTAAGCCTGGTTTAAGACTCATCTAGTTCTGTCCTCAAGCTGAAGTTATCTCCCCTCCAGTATAACGGTCATTCATTTAGGATTGGGGCAGCCACTACAGCAGCTGAACGCGGCATTTCTACTTCAGCTTTCAAGATCCTGGGCAGATGGTCTTCCTCTGCATTCAAGTCTTATATAAGATCCTATTCTAAAACTATTCTTCAAGCCCAGCAAGCTCTACAATAACCCAAAGGTAAATAACTACGCAACTACTGGTGGTGGTGTCATAATCTTATTTCCTTCATCCTGTTATTATTCTAGCTAGCACTCCTCAATGACTATCTAGTCAACTATTATGTGTGGCCTAGCGGCTCTGTTCAATGTGGCCTCGTCTCTATGTGGCTGTAGCAGCCGTCGTGCCTTTGTTACATGTTTGTCAATTGATAATAATAAATAAAAAAAAAAAAAAAAAAAAAAAACGGCTATTTTATGCGATATTCATGTTCTATGTGGTCTACTGTGACCGTGTAGCCTAATGTGGCTGTCCCGTGGTCTTGTGGCCATAAAGTATGGCAGGTTCTGTGTGGCCTAGTGGCTCTGTCTTGTTGGCCTTGTTCAGTGTGGCTTAGCAGCCTTGTGGCCTGGTGGGCCTCGTCTTTGTGTCGGTCTCATGGCTTCGTGGTCCATGTTGCCATGTCCTATGTTCGGCCTCCAAGGCTGTGGTCCTTATGGCCTTGTTCTGTGTGGCTTAGTGGCCGTTGTCTGTACGTCTCGTCTATGTGTGGGCTTATGGTTTGGAACCCTTTATGTTCTGTGTGGTCTACTGTGACCGTGTAGCCTAATGTGGCCTTGTCTCGTGGTCTTGTGGCCTTCATGGCATGGTTAAATGTGGCCTAGTGGCCTTGTACTCAAGTACGTCTGTCTACGTGTGGCCTTGTGGCCACGTGGGCCTTGTGTACATGTGGGGCTTGGCGCTTTGTGGCATATGTTTGCCTTGTCCTTTTAAAAAGATGCCTGAATGGTCAGTGGCCCCCTTGGGGCAGAGGTTTAATGTGGCTTAGATGCCGTAGTCTTGTGTGGTTTGTCTTTATGTGGCTCTAGTGGCTCGGTCTTGTCCTTAAAAGATGCAATGGTGGCCAGTTGCCCCCCGGGGCATAGGTTTCGTGATCTTAAAGCTGTTGTATCCCGTAAAAAAAAAAAAAAAAAAAAAAAAAAAAAAAAAACCCTTGTGTTGTCCAGTCTTACCTCGTCTCTTTGTGGCATTAGCGGCCGTTGTGGCTTAGTAGCCTCGTCTCTGTGGTCTATTGTGGCCGTGTGGCTCATTAAAGCCTCGTCTCTGTGGTCTATAAAGGCCATGTGGTCCACTGCTGGTGGCTGCTATATGTGGTCCAAGGAGGCCTGTTTATTATTTTTGCCAAGGCGGCTGTCTGTGTGGTCCAATGTGGCCTTGTCTATGCAAGCCAAAAGCGGCATTGCCGGTCCAATGAGGCCTTGTCTCTGTTTTCCTAGGAGTGAACTGGCAATTAAAAAATAAATGTATAAATAAATAAAATAAAATACTTTTAAATTAACAAATAAAAACATAGTTATTTTAGAATTATCTGTCCTTCTCCCCTATTAAACTTTAGGCACGCTGTATTTTCACATCTAATTTGTATCTTCACCATTTGTTTCTTCCTTCTCTATTTTTCAGGAACCCCAGGACTCTAGACTGGTGGGTATACTCGGTTACCATCTTTTGGGGGTTGGCGTGCCCCGTCCCAGTGTAGTCATACTCCACCTATTTTTGGGGGTCGGCTGCGCCCCTGCCTTCATCTTTAGGCAGGAATTGCAGATCCGATACTCTCGGATTATGCACTACGGACGGGGCCTACGCCAAATGACTTTGTAGTTTATCAGCTTGCTGAGCTGTCAATAAATGTATGGTTTATTGAAATAACTCTCCCGAGTCTTTCTGGTAGAAATGAAAGCTTTAGCATAAGTTCTGCTGGGAAGACTCAATTACTACGTCACTTATTGCCTTCACTTCTATCCAATCATATTCTTATGCTCACTGTATAAAAGCACGGTACTTACACATGTTTGAGTTCGCAGATACTGAAGCGACGATTACCCCCATCCTCCCCACCACCACCAGGATGGTCCCGTCCATACCTCCCAGGGGGGGTCGGCTGCGCCCCTGCCTTCATCTTTAGGCAGGAATTGCAGATCCGATACTCTCGGATTATGCACTACGGACGGGGCCTACGCCAAATGACTTTGTAGTTTTTCAGCTTGCTGAGCTGTCAATAAATGTATGGTTTATTGAAATAACTCTCCCGAGTCTTTCTGGTAGAACTGGCTGTAATGAGAGAAAGCAATGAGCATTGCACATGCAGCGGACTGAAGGCTGAACTGAAAAAGCAGCTTCAGGTGTCACAACATACTGAAACAACAGCAACAATTCAGACTTGGTCAATGAAACTCGGTTTCATGTGACAACTGGAATTAAAATTGCAACTGAAATGATAATGAAACAAGTGAAAGAATTCCACAAAGAATTTAACCCTCTGGGGACCAAGGTGTTTTTGGGGCCCTTAGGATGTTTTGACATGCCCTGACATTTGTGCTTTTTTCAGTTATTTATAAACATGTTAATGGCAAAGGTGTAAATTCACTCTATATAGCACAAACAGGGCTACCATAATATGTGAGCAACATGTTTGTAAATGTTTGTATTTTTAAGAGAATAATGTTTATGCGTGGTTATTGAAAAAAAATAAAAATGAAAGTTGCTGAATTAAGACAACAAAACTCATACTAAATATGTGTCCACAAGACTTTTGGCTAATGGATGTTGTCGCTTCGAGTTCTAGCTTCAAAATTATTTGAAAATAGTCTTGCTTTATCGTTCACAAAAAACAATACATTGATTTAAATTCTGTAAGACCGGTTTTGCTTGGAAAGCCAATATGCGAGGGGGGCGTGGAGGAGTAGTTTACACCTGAGAATACAATGCCCCACCCATTATGCGTAATGCCTTGTAATGAGCCATTCATTCACGTGTGACACTGACTGAGCCACAAGACTGAATGCAAGGACAAAATATATATTTAGAAGAAGACTTATATTGACCATTTAAGATTTTGCTTACATCTATCTTGTAAATATGTTTGGCTATTTGATTAAAAAGGTTACAATTACAACAATAATTACAATTCCAACAATATTTCAAGTGTACTCTTCCTTTGTAAAAAAAAAATGATTATAGCCAACATTGGAACAGCTAACATCTTAGTTGATGACTTCATTTTTGACAAAAATAGTATTTTATATATATATATATATATATATATATATATATATATATATATATATATATATATATATATATATACCAGGGTTTCCCACAGCACTTTAGAACTAAGGCGGCCGCCTAAGCGACGGATGCCTGCCGCCTTAAATACGTTGTCAAAATTTTTTTTTTTTTAAATCACTTTTAAAAAGCTGGTGCTTAAATTAGCGTCAATTCATCCTTCTGAGGGAGTTTGATTGACATGCGATCTGAGTCTGACCAATCAAAATCCACCATTTTTGTCTGCCAAAGCAGTCAGGAGAGTTAGATTAACGTCGGTGGATTTGACCTTGGCTTTAACTGAGGCAATCTCACGACACATTAAAGAGCCTCAAAACGTTAGGCCGATTTAGTGTTTAATTTTCTTTGACTGACCAAATTTGAAAGTTGAGACTTTATTTCATATTTCATATTTCACTTTATTTTCACTTTATTCCTGTTAAGCTGCAACGCCACTTTTGAAAAATCCCCAGAAATGACATACCCAAACTTAAACAGATACAGTTCATGAACCCTTTGCACTAAAAGCACAAGTATGATCTCATTTGAAAGCTGACACCTGGCAGTTTATTGTAAATGTAGAATTAATTATTGTCATAATGAAAAAAAATTGTTATAAATAGCTTCAAAGTTTTGTAAAGTTATTATAAATTATTTTTTATGAAACATCCTCATGAAAATAAAATTGAAGTTGGCACTGGAGCAATCTAGAAATGCACTACAGCTAAAGCCACATGTCTAAACATTTTATGTTTAAAATCTGAAGATAATAAGTCCAAAACTCTGTATTTAGTTACATGTTTTTCAAGACCATGTCAGTTGACTTTATTTTGATTTGACGTTAAAGATGCTTCTGATGTTTATTGCCATCTTCTAACCATCTATCCAGTATATTGTCTCTATTGTTTTGTGGTGCAAACGAGCCCCATTCAGTCTCAGTCTCCCCCTGCACACATTAACACCTCTCCAGCCTGGTTATGGCTGTAAATATGCATTTCTTTTGTCTGCATTATAGTTACTAACGACTGGCTATTCGTAGGGTTTCAATCCCTAATTTCTTTTATCAAAGTTCTTACTTAACATTTAAAAACTGGATCAAATGCCCTGCTTGAATAATGAAACATTTTAGTAAGCATATTTAGAAAAAAATTATAAAAGGATAACTGCAATATGTGGCAGGTGCACCTAGAGCTAGCTAGCATGTTATCTTAGCACACCATCAATACACGACAATTTATGAGATTAAAACCATTTTTGTGCTTCAAACTTAATTTATAACGCAAGTAGAGTGTTTTAAATAATCTTCTGTGATATAATTTCGCTTCAGATTAAAAAATCAGACAGAAAATATATATTTTTTATTATTCTGCACAATGATAAAGTCTATATCGATTAGCAATACATTATAAATATAATCTATTATTATGGAAATACCTGACATTATTTGAAGAACACAGGTAAACCAAATATCATTTCAATCATGTTTATTGTCTTCAAAAAGTATTTTTTCTGCATGTAACAACGATCTCTGATAGCTTTGTGTGTGTTCGAGACTTCCTGGATTGTCACATGATCATGGTTCTTCTTCATGTTACATAAATGGACTATTATTGTGAATGTAGCGCCCTCAGGCTGTTGGTATGGATTGAAAACACAATACATCACAGTGTCCAGCGCTCATAATGATTACATCGACGCATTTGGGCATAAATTCAATAAATATTATTACTGTCTATAGAAATCTGATGAAAACTTATGAAAATATATCAATATTTCTCCAAATCTGCACAGTTTTGAGCTAAAGCCCTGAGGGACGTTGTTTTGTGTATCGCTGTCATGACGACAGCACGGGAGTTTTTTATGAATGAAAGCGGCTGACGGTCATAATTCATATTAAAGGTATCGACTCATTTTTTCATTTCATAACTCCTGACACAAATTAAGACATAACTGTCACTATAAGTTTTTCAGAATACAATAGTGGTCAAATACTGAAACTTGAGTCTTATATCTTTTTAATGATGTATAGTTTGTCAATTTATAACATTAAATCTGATAGTAATTTTTAACTAAATAAAAAAAAAACGCTTCAGTGCGCCGACGCAGTGGTGAAGCTTAACAGGTTTAAATATTACCTGCTCAGTCCTGTCTGTCAGCGCGTTGTCAGTGTCCTCTATTTTTCACTGCTTGAGAACATAGGTTGAATCCGAAAGTTTCAAAATAAAACTATAAAGCGATCTAATAAAGCGATCTGACACGCGTGTTATGGTTTGTTCAAGCCCGAAAGACAACTCGATATTGACGCACGTCTTTTCTGTGTGTGTGCACGTGTGTGTGTGATAGGCAGGACTTACAGCGGGGTCTCTTTAGTCTTGTCGCGCTTGAATGGTTTAAAAGCATTCACATTAATAAGAGCGTGATCATACAATGCTAGTCAACAGGTGCCAGAAAAAAAAACGGATACTGCGTAATTGCGTTAAATATTTTTATCGCTTTAAACTTTTTTTTTTTTTTTGCAGTGCCGCGATATTGCAGTGGGCAAGTGATGAAACCGGTGTTGCGACTGAACACCGTGTAATACTGTCTATGTGTAACACCGACTATCGTAGCAAGCCTAGATCTTACTCATGCTTTTCACTTTTCATATAGCCTATAGCCTATAGCCAACATAGATGAAAAAAAAGAAAAGAAAAAATACTTTGATTTAAACATAAATATGAAAATAAATCGTTTTCTTTAATGACTGGGCTACAACGCGTAGGCCTAAAGCCTACAGTACAGAGAAATTTAATGTTGGAGCGGGATATATGAGCAGAAATTGCTAAACAAAAGCTTATTTGATGTGGCAGTATATTATACAGTAAAAACTGTACCCAAATCTAGTCAACAAAATGTTGTCTTTCATATTTCGCCTGACTGTAACGTTGTTTTTATGAAATATTAGGGCATATAAATGTTAATTTGCAGTTTAATACGTTGCTTAGCCTACATTTTATTTCAACATATTTCAGTCGATTTTTACTCATCTCAGTATAGCAATACAGTTTGCTAAAACATCATCATTCATTCACACACAGAAACGCGATTCAAATTTAAACTGTCTTTTTGCGAGCTGTGATAAATAGAGCTCGCATCTCTGCCGTTCATTCATTCACACACAGAAACGCGATTTACTTGAGAAGGAAAAAAAACTTACTACAGTATTCCTCAGCTCAGCGGCATCCGTTGCTCCTCGAAATACCCGCACTTCTGAGGTGCATTTTCCATTATTATTATTACGATAGTATTATTCCTCACAGCGCTGCGAGATGGTGTAAACAAGTACAGTGATCCGATTAAACTTGTGTTTTCTCGAGCTGATATGGGGGCGGGCGTTCACAGGTTTGCGTGGATTGCCTCAGTCATTTGCGTTTGAATAGCGCGCGCTCTCCGTGGGCGGGGTCACATTAAAAATAATTAGATGAGTTTTTTATATAAATTACTTCATTTAAAAGAAGAGAATTCAAGCTTCATGCCTGTGTGTCTGTATGCCTGTTTGACTGAGTATTCGCTCAGTTATTGTTCATTTTCGGACGCGTTTCAGAATTGACTTCACTGACAGAGAGAAGGCAGAACTCACATCATGTTTATTTTTCTTTATTTGGCAAAAAGAACAACACTTTGTTTTTATTCTGAGTATACACAAAAATAATACACACTTAACAGAATCGATTGATGTATGAAACGTGTTTGTAATATCAAAGTCAACAGAGCAAAATTAATCTACACTGCTCAAAAAAATTAAGGAACACTTTGAAAACACATCAGGGGCCCTATCTTGCACCCAGCGCAATTGACTTTGTACACAGACGCATGTATCATTCCTATTTTGCACCCGCGCAAAGCGCGTTTTTCCCTCCACAGAAGCACGTCGCTTAACTAGGGAATGAACTTGCGCTCCCTGGGCAGTTCAGCGCAAAAAAGGAGGCGTGTTACGGCGCAAACATTCCTTCATGCTATTTTGCAGGTTTAGAAAACAGTTGCGCCACTAACCAGGAAAAAATGGTTTAAAGTCAGTGGCTCGTTGCGCATGTTATTCATATGCTATTTTAAGGGCGCATGCTTGGCCATAATCAATGTAGCGTGTGCACAACGCGCATACACTTTGATTCTCTCATCTACACAGAAGCAGCAGTTTTCATTTTTGCAAATCAAACATTATTATGATAGATAGATAGATAGATAGATAGATATACAATTTATTATAAACCAAAGTAGTCGATTGCCGAGTTCACGCGCATAGGTTTAGTACGTACGATCATGCGTACGTTCCCTTTATTTTTTTGAGCAGTGTATTTTAAACTGATAAAAAAAAGCGAGCTGGTACCGCCGACCCCAGGGGGTTAATGTTTTTTGAAATATTGGAATTGTCTGTGGTTCGCTCTCCTCTGTTTTCTGTCTCAGGCTTACTTCTGCAAACTCCTCGGGAGATGGATGCCAGGAGGGGCAGGAGCCCACCTGGAGCAAATCCAGGACAGCGGAATTGTAAGAACATAACGGGAGACTCGGGAGATGGGTGAAAAGACATTACAAAAGGCCTTTTTACACGTCACACTATTACATCACTGCATAAATTTGGCTTCCCAGTTTAGAACTGGATCGAAATTTGCAACACAATTGTTATAGATTAGATTCCACCCATCTCCTAGACATGAACACTGAACACACACCTCCATCACTATACCCCTACACATCATACGAAGAAAATCATACGTTGGAAAGTCAGATGGCCCCTGGTTTCTCAACATATCAGAAACATAATTAAAATGGATAAATCTGAAGTGTGACTGCTTCAATCAATTACAAAATTTACAATTCAACTGTCATCGACTGTGACTTAGCCTGATCAATACACACACACTCTCAAACACACTCTCTCACAAACACACACACACACACACACACACACACACACACACACACACACACACACACACACACACACACACACACACTCTCTCTCTCTCTGTCACAGACAAAGATAAACACACACACACACACACACACACACTCTCTCACTCTCTCTCTGTCACAGACAAAGATAAACACACACACACACACACACACTGACATTCTAAAAAACACTCTCACACAAACACACAAAACCATTGATCCTACCATTTATTTGATTATTCGGTTTACACCGACCTCATGCTACATTTCTGAAACTTATCTTGAAACTTATTTTGATTTCCTCTAAGTAATTCAGAAAACATTTCTGAAACTTATTTTGATTTCTGCATTTCCTTTGAGTAGATCAGAAAAACAAAAAACTTATTTTGATATACATTTTACTGGAAACAATGTTTTTGAACATCAAATCAATTGAATCTCTATGTTTGGTTACACCAAAATTTTGCTGACACTCTTCATGAAATGTTGTTTTAACCCAGCACTGGTTGTTTTGTTAGAATGCCATTTATTTAAATGTTTCTAGAAACAGGTTAAGAACTTGTAGGATCTTCCTTTTTCCTTCCTTGACCCTCTATAGGAGTACTATTGGTGTAGTAATTAAAAATCAGGTAATTAATGTGTTAATAAATTAATTTTACATGAACATGATATTTTACATTGAACATGACATGATTTTGCTTTATTGCATTATTGGTTCCTATGCATTTCCTTATGACTGTAAGTTCATATGTGCTCAATCGTGAAGTGGACATTTAAGATGCTTTTCAGGTGTCTCTCACAAAGCAGTGTGAACCAAGGAGAACCCCTTCATCCACTGAGGTCTGCCCAGACCACCGTACCGCTGGAGGTGACAAGGTTGGTCAAGAAGGGTCAGATCATCATCATGGAGAAGGTGCCAGGGAGGCGGAAGTTTCTCCATGAAAGAATGACACATCAACTGAACAAGTCAACTGAACAAAGGCCCAGATTGACTCTATGAACTTTGCTCACGTCACAGGATTACAGGAAGAGAACCTGAACGCATTCCTCCACCTGCTGGACTCAAGCTATACACCTGGTGAGAACAGGTGTTCTGCAGGTGAACGCAGCCCACTGACCGTCTACAGATGCCAACATTGCAAAGACAATTTTTGTGCTACATCTTCAAGGATTATAACAAACGTCTTACTGTGACCCCGTAAGTGTTCATCAGAATGTGACCCACGGGATCAAGGAGGGAAATCTGTAAGACTGAAAATACTGGTTGGGGCCTGACTGAGACAAAAGGGCCCTTCCTCTCACAAACTACCAAGAACTCACACAAGAACATGATTTAATGTGAATGTTTATCATTGACTGTTATGTTTTTGGTGTCAATTGAAATGTCTCAAAGCGAGTGGTACAGATATCTCATATCCAGATAGATAAAATAAAAGGAATTAAGGTTTATAGAAGTTTAGAGAAAACTGGTTCAGAGATAAGGCCAGATAAGGCCACCCCCCTTTTGTTCGATAGAAGCCATTAGTGGGTGGTCTCCCCCCATCCCCCATGTCACCTGGTCAGAAGGATAAAGGAAGGTGTGCTTGCTCTCTCGGGTTCTTCTTCTTTGGCTGGACAGGAATGGAATAGGTGGTCTCTCTCTCTCTCTCTCTCTCTCTCTCTCTCTCTCTCTCTCTCTCTCTCTCTCTCTCTGGTACAAGCTGGGTAAGATTATTTGGTCTAATCAATGTATAACTATGTTCTAGATATTTGAATTGATTGTGGAATTGATCTCTGATATCTGAAATATTAAATTGTTACATGTGATTATTCTAACTGATTTTGACATTGTTCATTTAATGGTTAAAAGGAATAGGCTAGTCAAACATTCGCTCACTGTAAGTGAGGCATAAATATTATTAAAACCTTTCATTTATGGAGTCAGATGAATTAACGAAAAAATACATATTCAAATGTATTGCATTTAACCAACCAATACTTTGCATGAGTGAGGACAGGACACGTGATAACCTTCCCCGTGTATTGACGAACCAGCTTTAGAACCAATATATCGGGCCAATATATATACTGTATATATATATATATATATATATATATATATATATATATATATATATATATATACAGTACCAGTCAAAAGTTTGGAAACATTACTATTTTTAATGTTTTTGAAAGAAGTCTCTTATGCTCATCAAGCCTGCAGTTAAAAAAAAAAAAAAAAAGGTATTATTATGAAATATTATTACAATTTAAAATAATGGTTCTCTTTTTTAATATATTTTAAAATGTAATTTATTTCTGTGATGCAAAGCTGAATTTTCATCAGCAAGTACTCCAGTCTTTGGTGTCTTATGATCCTTCAGAAATCATTCTAATATGATGATTTGATACTCAGTTATTATCAATGATGGAAACAGTTGTGCTGTTTAATATATTTTTTTTGGAATACTTTTTTCAGGATTCATTGATGAGTAAAACGTTAACAGCATTTATTCATAAAAACAGCATTTATTCAAAATAAAAACATTTCTAACAATATAAATCGTTACCATCACCTTTTATCAATTTAACGCATCCTTGTTGAATTAAAGTACTAATTTCTTAAAAAAAAAAAAAAAGTTATTGTTCCCAAACTTTTGAACGGTAGTGTATATTGTTACAAAATCCTGAAAAAAGTATCTCAGGTTATAAAAAAAATATTAAGCAGCACAACTGTTTCCAACATTGATCATAAATCATCATATTAGAATGATTTCTGAAGGATCATAAGACACCAAAGACTGGAGTACTTGCTGATGAAAATTCAGCTTTGCATCACAAAAATAAATGACATTTTAAAGTATATTAAAAAAGAGAACCCTTATTTTAAATTGTAATAATATTTCATAATATTACTGTTTTTTTTGTTTTGTTTTTTAACAGCTGGCTTGATGAGCATAAGAGACTTCTTTCAAAAACATTAAAAATAGTAATATTTCCAAACTTTTGACTGGTACTATTGTCACGGGGTGACAAATAAGCCTGGGTGAGTGCCTGTCGCTATGGTAACCTAGTGGCGGATTGACAGCAGGTGTGGGTAATTTGCGCTGAGCGTTTGAATGGGGCCACACTAGCTCATGAGAGTATAAAAAGTCAGAGGAAGAGAAAGTGAGGGTGGTTCTTCCCCGGGACGAGCAGAGGTGAGACGCGCAGCACGTGAGCGGCCGTGGCCGCGGTCGCGGCGGGAGGCCGCGGGAGAGAGACAGACGAGAGAGAGACAGACGAGAGAGACAGATGAGAGAGCCAGAGAGAACTTCGGCTGGATGGCGGGCGGAGGCCTTGGCGCACTGTGGGTCTGTTGAGTTGCAGTTTTATTGTGGAAATGAGCACGAGTGAAACCTTGCAGTGTGTGGTGGAAATTGAAGAGCCTGCTAATGCTGGAAGAACCTGCTAATGCTTGAAGAGCCTGCTAATGCTGGAAGAACCTGCTAATGCTTGAAGAGCCTGCTAATGCTTGAAGAGCCTGCTAATGCTTGAAGAGCCGGCTAATGCTGGAAGAGCCTGCTAATGCTGTGAGTTACACGTGTCTATTCCTCCCTCTGTCTGAGTCCAGTGAAGAGCCTGCTAATGCTGGAAGAGCCTGCTAATGCTTGAAGAGCCGGCTAATGCTTGAAGAGCCTGCTAATGCTGGAAGAGCCTGCTAATGCTGTGAGTTACACGTGTCTATTCCTCCCTCTGTTTGAGTCCAGTGAAGAGCCTGCTAATGCTGTGCCGAGAAACGCGGAGAACGCTGAAGAGAATGCGGAAGCTGTGGATTATGTCCATTCCTCTCTCTGTCCGAAGGTGCTGAGAAACGCGAAGAGAATGCGGAAGCTGTGGATTATGTCCATTCCTCTCTCTGTCCGAAGGTGCTGAGAAACGCGAATAGAACGCTGAAGAGAATGCGGAAGCTGTGGATTATGTCCATTCCTCTCTCTGTCCGAAGGTGCTGAGAAACGCGAATAGAACGCTGAAGAGAATGCGGAAGCTGTGGATTATGTCCATTCCTCTCTCTGTCCGAAGGTGCTAGGAAACGCGAATAGAACGCTGAAGAGAATGCGGAAGCTGTGGATTATGTCCATTCCTCTCTCTGTCCGAAGGTGCTGAGAAACGCGAAGAGAACGCTGAAGAGAATGCGGAAGCTGTGGATTATGTCCATTCCTCTCTCTGTCCGAAGGTGCTGAGAAACGCGAATAGAACGCTGAAGAGAATGCGGAAGCTGTGGATTATGTCCATTCCTCTCTCTGTCCGAAGGTGCTGAGAAACGCGAATAGAACGCTGAAGAGAATGCGGAAGCTGTGGATTATGTCCATTCCTCTCTCTGTCCGAAGGTGCTGAGAAACGCGAAGAGAACGCTGAAGAGAATGCGGAAGCTGTGGATTATGTCCATTCCTCTCTCTGTCCGAAGGTGCTGAGAAACGCGAAGAGAATGCGGAAGCTGTGGATTATGTCCATTCCTCTCTCTGTCCGAAGGTGCTGAGAAACGCGAATAGAACGCTGAAGAGAATGCGGAAGCTGTGGATTATGTCCATTCCTCTCTCTGTCCGAAGGTGCTGAGAAACGCGAATAGAACGCTGAAGAGAATGCGGAAGCTGTGGATTATGTCCATTCCTCTCTCTGTCCGAAGGTGCTGGGAAACGCGAATAGAACGCTGAAGAGAATGCGGAAGCTGTGGATTATGTCCATTCCTCTCTCTGTCCGAAGGTGCTGGGAAACGCGAATAGAACACTGAAGAGAATGCGGAAGCTGTGGATTATGTCCATTCCTCTCTCTGTCCGAAGGTGCTGAGAAACGCGAATAGAACGCTGAAGAGAATGCGGAAGCTGTGGATTATGTCCATTCCTCTCTCTGTCCGAAGGTGCTGAGAAACGCGAATAGAACGCTGAAGAGAATGCGGAAGCTGTGGATTATGTCCATTCCTCTCTCTGTCCGAAGGTGCTGGGAAACGCGAATAGAACGCTGAAGAGAATGCGGAAGCTGTGGATTATGTCCATTCCTCTCTCTGTCCGAAGGTGCTGGGAAACGCGAATAGAACGCTGAAGAGAATGCGGAAGCTGTGGATTATGTCCATTCCTCTCTCTGTCCGAAGGTGCTGAGAAACGCGAATAGAACGCTGAAGAGAATGCGGAAGCTGTGGATTATGTCCATTCCTCTCTCTGTCTGAAGGTGCTGAGAAACGCGAATAGAACGCTGAAGAGAATGCGGAAGCTGTGGATTATGTCCATTCCTCTCTCTGTCCGAAGGTGCTGAGAAACGCGAATAGAACGCTGAAGAGAATGCGGAAGCTGTGGATTATGTCCATTCCTCTCTCTGTCCGAAGGTGCTGAGAAACGCGAAGAGAACGCTGAAGAGAATGCGGAAGCTGTGGATTATGTCCATTCCTCTCTCTGTCTGAAGGTGCTGAGAAACGCGAATAGAACGCTGAAGAGAATGCGGAAGCTGTGGATTATGTCCATTCCTCTCTCTGTCCGAAGGTGCTGAGAAACGCGAAGAGAGCGCTGAAGAGAATGTGGAAGCTGTGGATTATGTCCATTCCTCTCTCTGTCCGAAGGTGCTGAGAAACGCGAAGAGAACGCTGAAGAGAATGCGGAAGCTGTGGATTATGTCCATTCCTCTCTCTGTCCGAAGGTGCTGAGAAACGCGAAGAGAACGCTGAAGAGAATGCGGAAGCTGTGGATTATGTCCATTCCTCTCTCTGTCCGAAGGTGCTGGGAAACGCGAAGAGAACGCTGAAGAGAATGCGGAAGCTGTGGATTATGTCCATTCCTCTCTCTGTCCGAAGGTGCTGAGAAATGTGAAGAGACACATGAAGAGAACCTGAACTGAAGAGACTTTTAATATTGTTTTTATTATTTAATAAAAAAAGTATATTTATTTTGAATTCTGTGTCTGCCTGTCTCCTTCGTGCCCACGGCCGGCTCCTCAGGGGCGGCACGCAAGCGAAGGGGTGGGCGGCCCGCTGGCGCTCCACCCCGACCTGTGACACTATATATATATATATATATGCAATAGTTTTAGCTTTACTTGCCTTGAAGCATGTAAGCTCAAACTTAAACATCTGCACTTTTGCTATATATATATATATATATATATATATATATATATATATATATATAAAAAAACTGTATACATTCATAGATATGTACCCTGTAATTTTAAAATGCCTATACAGCTTGTATTGGTACACTAAAAGGTGCACAGTGTATGTTCTCACTAAATTGCTCCCAAATGTAAGATTGTTGTATCAGAATAAGTACCCGTTAGTTCTATAATACTTACAGTATAAATATTCAGTATAAATATAAATATTTACAGTATACCCCTTTATTCCCCAAACTTTGCATATTGTTCCCTAATACTTACATGGAAGTACTTCATTGGTACACTACAATTACCGCAAGTTATGCTGTAAATTCGTCTTATTTATGTAGTACTTTCCGGGCTGTAATCTAAAGCGTTACCGAAAATCACAATATGTGATAGCTTACTCTAATCTAATATGTATCTTACTCTAATATGTATCATGATACACTCCTCCTGATTCATTATTACTTAAAACAAAACTATATTTAATGATACAAAACACTATATTTAATGACAAAATGGCGACCGTTGACGTTTCGAACTTGAGTGTGTGGGCCAGTACTTCCGGTGAAAAAAATTTTTTCACCGGAAGTACTGGCCCACACACTCAAGTTCGAAACGTCAACGGTCGCCATTTTGTGCACGGAGCGAATTATGTAGCTATGTAAGTAAACACAATACGTTTGTAATAAATCACTGTATTAAATTCAACTGGTTTCTGTATATATTCTCTGTAACACAAGCATTTTCAATAATCTTGTCAAATTTGGCGAGGTTAATAAAAAAAGGTAGGCAATGCGTAGCGGTCTTCAGACAATGGCCGTTTTAGTTTTTGCAACGAATTGTAGCGTTTCATAACTGCAGGATGTTTTACCTACAGCGGCCTTAGCATATTGACATCATGAGCCAAGTAATATTGTTTAACACCAATTACAAGTGTGCACATTAACATTCTCATGTATCTCAAAAAAGATGAATTTAATTATTTATGTCCAGAGTTCAGATAGCTTTACTGCTTGAAAGTCTTTGTAAAGTTAAATTGAACTGCCGTCTTCCCCTGTATAAGTAAGTGCAGCACTCCTGAAAAGGAGTAAGGATTAAAGAAAAATGAAATAAAAGAGAGCGCAGCAGTGCTTCTTTGTTATATTTACTCAGAATGAAGTGCATCACGGGCGCGCACCACCCACTGAAGTGTGCGGTGACGTAATCACGCTGGTATGCCAAGCGAAAATAATTTAATAAATGCACATAACAAAGCACAAATAAGAAATTGAACAGTATATAAAAGTATTAGAAAAATAACATTTTAGTATATTATAATGGGATTGAAGAAATTGTACAAACATAAACAGCTTGTACTCCTACATAAGCTTGTACTCCTACATAAGCGTCTCTATTATATAGAGACTAGATGCCCTATAGGGATCTCCCAGTCACGTGACCCCTAGCCGCGTGTCAGCCATTTTGACGGAATACTTCAGCGCACTACATACATGAGAATGCGGATTATCACATGTTTTATTGCTGCAAATTGATTAAAATAATGAATAATGGTCACTGTATTAATTATCTTGAGCCTGCTGAAATGTTCCTATAAATATATTTTCTTTCCAACTGTGCAATCTGAATAAAAAATAGGCTAAATATATTTATCGACTAAGCTGCAGCAGTCCTATGCTTGTCTTCCCATTAACAGTTTTTTTTTCTCTTTCTGACATTTTATACCGGTTGGGCTTACATTTTTTAATTAAATTGACTATAAAAAAAGATTGCTTGTGTGCTGGTGTTTATTCCAGTCTTTTAAAATATTTGAATGAATGAATGCTCGCGAGGTGCCTGTAACGATGTTAAATAGGCTAACGTTAGGCTATTTAATGTAGGCTACACAGGGTAGAGGAGAACGACAGTCAACTTAGAATATTATAGCATTTTGGCCATAAACATGTAAATATTGAAAATAATTGACATTGAAAAATGACACAGAACGATTAAAATTGAATATTTAAATATTTAATCCAAATAAATAAATGTTTGTGGTTCGCACTGATGTTATTCATTTGTTCTCACACACTTCAGCACTACAGTGTCGCTGTCACTGGTTTAGACGAACACTGACCACTATCCACTATCTAGCGCAGCGGCCGTCAGCTGGGCTGCAACTCTTCACGTCATGTCATCACAAAAAGAAATATACAAGAGTAAGATAAAGAAATTAGGAATCATAGATCCTTATGAAGCACCACAAGTTCTTTTTACAGGCATTAAATGTGTAGAAAAACTTCCTGACATTGAGTTCGGTGACATTTACAGCTAACGTTACCTTATTCACTTCTCATCATGCTACACCGGAGCTTCATTAAAAGCATACAAAAGCTTAGCAGGCTATCGGTATCACAAGTCCGGATGGGTCAGCAACTCTTTGATTTGGACGCCAGCAGGGAAGGATTTTTTAATCATCACCGCAGGCATGATAGAAGAATAGGTGAATATTTCCCGACGACCTCGTATTATCACCGGCGGTTTAGCATTTTCTATACCGTCAAAATGGCTGCTCCAAATGGCGTGATGTCATGCAGGACGTCCCTATTGGCCGCTGGGCACTGAGAAATGCGGCCACCATCTTAAACCAGTCGTACTCCTAGTTTCGTTGCATGGCAGCAGTAGATGCCAGAGAGCAGTGTACGTGGATCATTTTTCCTGTTCTAATCGGCGGACCATCGCAAATAGAGCCCGGGGGATTACTTTTAACATTACCGTACTATTGGTTGTATTTTGTGTATAGAATATTACCAGATAATTGAGAAGGAGCTAGGATCTTTGATATCAGCCTACTGAAATCGTAGCCAGCTAACGTTATGTTTACTGCACCAGCCGGTGTTCATCCGACATGGAGAGGTGGGGTAAAGTAATAATTACAAGAGCTTCTCTGTTATTTTAGTCCCGTCCCAATGTGCATCTCAGTAACGTTAATCATTATGGACAATTTCAGTAAAGATTACGGCGACTTTTACCTTCTGTAAAAAGGTCCGGGAAGATAACCTCAGGTAACGTTTTTAGACGTGCGAATAGACTCTCTGTAAATCAAGTAATTTTGAATTTAAAAGTAGTTTTTATAGTTGTGGTTATTTGTATTTAGTATTGAGACGCTTGAAAAGGCATTCAGTTGCGTTCTAGACACAGAGAAGTCTCCCCCAAGTGTTTTCCACACACGAAACGAGCGGTTTATGTGAGAAAACGAACAGTATTTATATCGTTTTTACCACTAATAACAAAGCCACGTCCAAGTGATCTGAAGGCGCGGGCGCTTCCTATTGTGTGACGTGTGCGCAGACTGTTGCATAGATATATACACACTAGATGTCGCCTCGTTCCTTGAACTGGCGTAGCCAAGGCGGCTTCTATTGTATATATCTATGCAACAGTCTGCGCATACATCACACAATAGGAAGCGCCCGCGCCTTCAGATCACTTGGACGTGGCTTTGTTATTAGAGGTAAAAACTATATAAATACTGTTCGTTTTCTCACATAAACCGCTCGTTTCTTGTCTTAGGCCATCAATGTGTACTTATGATGGGGAATTGTTTAATTTGGACGATGGGGAATTGTTTTAATTTGGACTCTGTGCTTGTGTTTTGAGACAGTGACTATCGACCTGCATTATATGACTGACAGACAAGAACGGTTTGACCTAAAAATATTAAAATTGAAACTACTGCGGAAACAAAGACACCTACATCTTGGATGCCCTTGAGGTAAGCTAAAACATACCAAAATTTTATTTCAAAGTGAACTATCCCTTTAAGAAATATCTCGGCGCGCGTGAGAAAGAAAAAATCCGTGCGCTGTCGGATGTTTCAACCTCGCACCTGTTGACTTTCTTCTCGAGGGATGAAAGCCAAATATATTTTAACGGCTCGTTCTTGCGCTTGCCGAGGCAGTGTGTAGATTACGAGAATGTATAATAAATATTAAAACAGTATTGTCTGGTGATTATGGCTGCATTTAATTCTATGAATTAAAATGATGGAATATTATCTGACTTTTAAGAAGTTAGATATTTAGTAATTCAGCCTATCATCCAGATCGCGTTATCCAGTGTTTTTGGCTGCATTTTAATTGAGGACTTAAAATGATGAGCAGCGAACAAAAAGAGCAGGTGTAATTCTGGTCTTTTTGTAAAAAGTTAAAATTAACATATTTCTGTTTCTTTTCAGACCACATCTCCTGTTTTAGAGTCTGGGGCAAAATGTTTTGGGTAAGAAAATCTTTAGATTTACTTTTTCGATGGTCAGGTAGTAGGTCTTAACAGGCCTCCTTGACCATACAGTCCCCATTTTGCAACCGGACAGCGCTTGGGCCTCCCTGAGGTGAGCTCCCAGGAATTGACTGTCAAGGAGTAATGTGGTTATCAGGTCATAGGTCTCACTAGGCCTTCCTGAAAATGAGCTCCCACATACTGTGGTTGAATATGAGCTCCCACATTCTGTGGTTATCAAGTTATAGGCCTCACCAGGCCTTCTTGAATATGGGCTCCCACATACTGTGGTTATCAGGTCATAGGCCTCACGAGGCCTTCCTGAGTATGAGCTCCCACATACTGTGGTTGAATATGAGCTCCCACATATTGTAGTCGCCAGGTTATAGGCCTCACCAGGCCTTCCTGGTTATGAGCTTTTACATGTCAGGTTACAGGCCTCATCCGGCCTTCCTGAATGTGAGCTCCCACATACTGTGGTCATCAGGTTACAGGCCTCATCCGGCCTTCCTGGTTATGAGCTCCCACATACTGTGGTTGGATGAGCTCCCACATACTGTGGTTATCAAGTTATAGACCTCACCAGGCCTTCTTGAATATGAGCTCCCACATACTGTGGTTATCAGGTCATAGGCCTCACTAGGCCTTCCTGAGTATGAGCTCCCACATACTGTGGTTGAATATGAGCTCCCACATACTGTAGTCGCCAGGTTATAGGCCTCACCAGGCCTTCCTGGTTATGAGCTTCCACATGTCAGGTTACAGGCCTCATCCGGCCTTCCTGAATGTGAGCTCCCACATACTGTGGTCGCCAGGTTACAGGCCTTACTAGGCCTTCCTGAATATGAGCTCCCACATACTGTGGTCACCAGGTTACAGGCCTCACCGGCCTTCCTGATGATGGGCTTCTACATGTCAGGTTACAGGCCCATCCGGCCTTCCTGAATGTGAGCTCCCACATACTGTGGCCGCCAGGTTACAGGCCTCACCCGGCCTTCCTGAGTATGAGCTCCCACACACCGTGGTTGCAGGTCTTCCTAGTTATGAGCTTCCTCATGTCAGGTTATAGGCCTCATCCGGCTTTCCTGAATGTGAGTTCCCACATACTGTGGTCACCAGGTTTCAGGCCTCATAGGCCTTCCTGAGTATGAGCTCCCACATGCTGTGGTCGCCAGGTTTCAGGCCTCTCTGCCTTCCTGAGTGTTAAGCTCCCACATTCAGTGGTCACCAGGCTTCAGGCCTCCTAGGCCTTCCTGGTTATGAGTTTTCACATGTCAGGTTACAGGCCTCACCAGGCCTTCCTGGATGTGAACTCCCACGCACTGTGGTCGCTAGGGTATAGGCCTCACTGGTTGTGAGCGTCCACATGTCAGGATGCAGGCCTCATCAGGCCTTCCTGAATGTGAGCTCCCACGCATTGTGACTATCAGGTTACAGGCCTCGTCTGGCCTCCTGATCATTGGTTCCCACATGCTGTGGTTCCCAGGTTACAGGCCTCACCGGCCTTCCTGGATACAAGCTCCCACATTCTGTGGTCGTCAGGTCACAGGCCTCAGCGGCCTTCCTGAGGATGAGCTCCCACTTACTGTGGTCGTCAGGTTATAGGCCTCACCAGGCCTTCCTGGATTCAGAATGGATAAGTACATGCACTTTCGTTTCATGCACTTTCTAAAATCCATATTTATGGTAAGGGTTATGCGCTGTACGCTTCGTTCCCTTTTTTATGTGTGGTTCAGACTCCGGTTCTTCACATTGGGTCCCACTCTAGATGCGTCTTCTGTCGCAATGTTTTACGACAGGCGCTTCCCTTTCAGGCTATCCCCCACATTCTGTGGTTCCAGGCCTCATTAGGCCTTTCTGAAGGTAGCCCCACATTGTGTGGCTGTCAGGTTACAGGCCTCTCAGGCCTTCCTGAATACGAGCTCCCACTTACTGTGGTCACCAGGTCTCAGGCCTCACAGGCCTTCCTGAGTATGAGCTCCCACATACTGTGGTCGCCAGGTTAGAGGCCTTACCAGGCCTTCCTGGATTTGGACTGGCTAAGTACACGCACTTTCGTTTCGTGTACCTTCTAAAATCCATATTTATGGTAAGGGTTATGCGCTGTATGCTTCATTCCCTTTTTTACGTGGCTCAGACTCCGGTTCTTCACCTTGGGTCTCACTCTAGATGCGTCCTCTGTCGCAATGTTTTACGACAGGCGCTTCCCTTTCAGGCTATCTCCCACATTCTGTGGTTACAGGCCTCATTAGGCCTTTCTGAAGGTAGCCCCACATTGTGTGGCTGTCAGGTTACAGGCCTCTCCGGCTTTCCTGAATACGAGCTCCCACTTACTGTGGTCACCAGGTCTCAGGCCTCACAGGCCTTCCTGAGTATGAGCTCCCACACGCTGTGGTCGCCAGGTTAGAGGCCTCACCAGGCCTTCCTGGATTCAGAATGGCTAAGTACATGCACTTTCGTTTCGTGTACATTCTAAAATCCATATTTATGGTAAGGGTTATGCGCTGTCCGCTTCATTCCCTTTTTTACGTGGCTCAGACTCCGGTTCTTCACCTTGGGTCCCACTCTAGATGCGTCCTCTGTCGCAATGTTTTACGACAGGCGCTTCCCTTTCAGGCTATCTCCCACATTCTGTGGTTACAGGCCTCATTAGGCCTTTCTGAAGGTAGCCTCACATTGTGTGGCTGTCAGGTTACAGGCCCCTCCGGCCTTCCTGAATACGAGCTCCCACTTACTGTGGTCGCCAGGTCTCAGGCCTCACAGGCCTTCCTGAGTATGAGCTCCCATATACTGTGGTCGCCAGGTTAGAGGCCTTACCAGGCCTTCCTGGATTTGGACTGGCTAAGTACACGCACTTCCGTTTCGTGTACCTTCTAAAATCCATATTTATGGTAAGGGTTATGCGCTGTATGCTTCATTCCATTTTTTACGTGGCTCAGACTCTGGTTCTTCACCTTGGGTCCCACTCTAGATGCGTCTTCTGTCGCAATGTTTTACGACAGGCGCTTCCCTTTCAGGCTATCTCCCACATTCTGTGGTTACAGGCCTCATTAGGCCTTTCTGAAGGTAGCCCCACATTGTGTGGCTGTCAGGTTACAGGCCTCTCCGGCCTTCCTGATATGAGCCCTCATGTACTGGAGCTCCCCACATGAGGGGGTCATCAGGTCTTAGGTCTCAGTAGACCTTCCTGGGTTTGAACCCTCTCTTACTTCCCCAGTGTTCGGATCGACCACTGGGTAGACCCGTGGATTGAGTGGACGACTTCCGTCATTTCTTTTGGTTAAGTCACACTCTCTGGGAGATCCCGTCTCTGTGATCCGGAACTGAATGGTTTCTGCCAGCTTTACAGGCCTTCAGTTTTTGGATGCCTTATCCAAGGCAACTTACAGAGGCTCTGTCTTGGACAGACAGGCAATGGCCAGACTGTGAGTCTTAGTATAGATCACCAGGCCAGCCTGGTGGCATTTCAGGAGGCATGCTCTCCTGAATAGTGACTGGCTGGGAGTCCCTTGGGTCCCCTAGCCACACTCCTTAGAAGGGACCCCTTCTATTGGAAGTTGTGGTCCTAAGCCTTTGAGCTGGCCCAGATATACCCCCAATTAACTAAGTTCTGGCAGTTTCTTGGTTCATTAGCTTGGGCTATGACCGGTAGGGAGTGCTGTCACTGACAGCCCAATGTGACCTAAGGGTGAGTGGTTCCAGTGTTTCTGAATTACTGGTTCGGACAGTTGTCACTGCCTTTGGGCATGCACTCCCCTCAGCATGGTGGTGTTGGTATATCGTTCCCCATAGCGTCATTCTGACGTAGTGTAGAGTTCCCTTTCGAAAGGGAACGTCTCAGGTTACGACTGTAACCTATGTTCCCTGAGAACAGGGAACGAGACACTACGTCTTCCTGCCATGCCTCGGGGCCTGCCTGCAACAGTCCCTTCAGACAATAGGATGTTGTCATGTGTGCAAGGCTCCCCTTTATACATCCAGGTCGCGCGCTCATCATTCAAGCTGATGATGCACGGGCTGTCGCCGGTCAACATGATTGACGTGAGTTGATATTTATTTCAGACACCTGTCATGCCTGAGGCGTTCCTCATAGCGTCATTCTGACGTAGTGTCTCGTTCCCTGTTCTCAGGGAACATAGGTTACAGTTGTAACCTGAGACGTTTTTATTCATGCTTGTTATTTCTTGATTCACGCTTATTATATTTTGATCTGTAACCACGTTGTTTGCTATTCTGATCATTTTGCATTTTTTTTTTCAGTTTGTGCAATATATTTTTACATGTGTTTTTCAATTTTTGATTCACTCTTATTAAACATAGGCTATGGTGCGTATTTTGAGGTGTTGGAAGGAAACACGGCGGCGGCAGAGCTGATACGAGCGCTACATTCACTAGCAGATGAAGTGGAGCGTGGCCAGATAAATGGTAGTGTTTCCGAAGATTATTACGCGTCTTTGCCGCTCTTATTTTAACCGCTCTTTATTAACCGCTCTTTATTTATTTATAAATGACTGTAATGTTCAATAAAGTGACGAATGTGATGTGTGACCATCTCTGTTTATTCAGCTGTATAATCCTAAAATATGAGGCAGACATGCGAGTCCCTTTCCATTTTATAAAGCATATTGATACATAATACATGTATGTACATGGTCACGGAATCTGACGGGGGTCAAATTCATCGACCTAGCCTTTTTTGGGTGAATGTGGAGCAGGTCGAGGGCTGGTGACGTCATTGTCTATAATTCAGTGTCTAGTATTTTAAACAACGAAGCAGCACACGAAACTTTAACCGGCACCAACAAACGAGACAATTTTGGGTCAATGTGGAGCAGGTAGGGGGGCTGAGTGACCTCAGAATGACCAATAAATATTATTTTAATATTTAAGAAACCAAAGCAGCACAAAATAAACGTTTATCGGCGCAAATTAGAACAAACATATGAGTCTATTTTGGGTGAATGTGGCCTATTTTGCCGACGTTTTGCATTGGGTTGAGGGCGGGGCCAACTTCACGCAGTGATTGACAGGGCGGGGCGGGCACGTGATCGGCTCAAAAATGCATTTTCAAATTGCACATTGAATTTTGCTACATTCATTGCGGGACACTTAATGTAAATGCAATCACAAGTGTCTTAACTGTGAGTGTAAATGCAATTAAGAAAAAATAACATTTAAATTACAATTTTGCCACAGTTTTTGCTTGAACATGTTAAACATATCGAATCATTTCTGTAATACATTTTAATTTTAATTTTGCAACTTATAAAGCGTTAAATTATGTATTCAATGTACATATTAAAACTACTGTATGAAATGGCAAATGTAAATTTTATAATTGAATTTTCATTTTGCACCAAACGTTGCACAAATGTATGGGAAAATTCAAATGAAATACAGAACTGCATTGCCATTTTACATATTGCATTGTCATTTTGCATATTACATTTCAAATTGAATATTGCTACCCATAAGCTTCCATTCATCTACGGTAGCCGTTATGTACCAAAAAGCTATGACAGGATGTCTTATAATAGCACTTCGAGTTTTTCTTCGGGTGAACAGGTTTGTTATTTAAAACAAACTGCAACTTGACACAACGAAAAAAAGAATGTTACAGTTTGAATTACTGACTGTGAAAAACATGAACTATGGTAATGCCTTCTTTATTCGTTATATTTTTTTAAGTACGTGCATTGTTATATATATTATCCTCAGCGCCTTCTCTACTTTACTCAATGGCTGCTATTCATCAAAGAGCCTGATTAACTTTTAACTATAAATGTTCTACTGTCTATATAATAAAGTACACAACCAAGCAATGAAAAAAAATCTTGTAATTAAGACCGTAACATTGACTTACCTGTCGAGAAGAAAGCAGGAAACTTCGGGGTCTCTTTTGAAAGCTTTCTCCTGCATTAGCTATCCCGACATTAACCCTTGTTTTTGTAATCTCCGGTCACGTTTCCTTTTACGGTCTAGTTTGGACTTTTTCGACGACAAGAAATCCTTATCCTGTGACTCAGCATATGTATGAATGAACGGTGTATAAATAACCGTACAGTGCAGCCTTTTAAACTTGCCGCAGCAGTGACAAGCGCCTCTCACTGCTCTGCTTCTCCGCTTCTGTTGACTTCAGTCACGTGACGCTGGCTCTGAACGAAACGCGTTGTCGAAACGCATTGGCCTAGTACTTTTTGTAGATTTTGCAAGTTCAACATGGGTTTTAGGTCGAAAGTTGAATGAACGAGTACTTATGTACTTTCGATTTCTTACAGGTTGAGTTGTTGTTGCCCATAACACGCTAGCATTCTGCTAATGAACGCTGATTGGTCAGTGAAGGACTGTTTATGACCAGAGATACCGCTTGATGGCATCGTGTCATCCGCAGCGGGACCAGAAACAAACAAAACAAAAACTCTTCTAGCAAGTGTGTTTACCTGTGTCAGCTGTGTTGTGTGTTTGCCTGTGTCAGCTGTGTTGTCGATGCCTCGAGTGAAAAGAAAGTGCAGAGCGCGAACGCACCAGAGTGACTGAAGGACTGCCGTGAAGCAGTATCTCTGGTCGTACATGTATATGACGTCATTGACACTTTAAAAGACTTTTTAAAGTAAATAAGTGCCTCAAAAAAATCTAACACCCAGCAATGTGTAATTTATTTGCATCTCCTTTCGAATACAACATTCAAATTACTAGACAAAAAATTATATCCTGAGAAAAGTGGATTTTTATTGGTATAGCGCCATAGACCTCCATTCATTCTGCACTCGTCCTGTGAGTGCCCTCATATGGAATCAGAGTGGAACTGCAACCAGTTCAGAAGCCGGAAGTGAAGTGAGAGTGAAACTTCTCGCCATATTAGACATTCTCTGATGGAAGCCTCCGTGGACCTACCCGTCCCATGTATTTAAAGATAATAAATTCTTCGTTTACGAGGATTAGTCTGATCATTGGCATAGGTATTTGTACACCATTGAGGACATATTTATGAATAAAAATATAGATTTTAGATAATAAAATACCTAAAAAGATACATATTGTCCCTTTAAAAATGTATTTTTTTATTACTTCCGCACATCCATGTCCATTATTTGACAATGTTTTGTCCGTACAGAGGTAAAGGGAAGGAGGCCTTCACAGGGGAGAGACTAGTTGACTCTTCAGGACTGCGTTGTCGTCGTGTCCAGGTGCAGGTCCTTCATCAGATCTGGATACGGCCTGGATCCGGCGGACTGTAGTAAACCTTGGGATAAACAGAGAGAATACTAGCGTAGACGAGTACATCAGGATTTTCTTTATCAAAAAAAAATAAATAAAAAAAATGGTAAAAGAAAAATGCTTGAAACAGCCTTTTCAAAATCCCTTATATTTGCCATTACTGACCGATTAAATTGCATGTCGAAAGTCTTGAAAGGCTTACATTGTGCTGATGTGGTGTTTACTGAGAGCTACATTTCTTCCTTATTGAATGAGAAAGCAGACACAACCAGAACTGCACAAATAAGAGTACTGTTTACATCGAGCACACATCCTTTTCTTATCGACATGACAAAACTACACAATATTTGAATAATTTTTCCTTGTATGCCAGGAAAAGTTTTGTGATATAAGAGCATAAATAATGATATTATTATTATAAAATTGAAATGTTAGCATAACAATTATTACATTGATCAGTAAATGGTACTGAACTGTACCTGAATTTAACTCAAATCCTGTTAATAGGTACATGTTGAAAGAACCTCACACTAACAAAGTGTTTTGTAAGTTAATTTGCATTGTAATTTTCATTGTAAGATCATAATATACTGACAAACTTGAATGTAATGGAGGATGTTTTGAGTTTAGCATCCCAAGTTTAGCATCCCAATCCCATGCAGAGCATGCTGGGATATTGACCGTACAGTTTCAGCCATCAACAAAAAATGATTCATGTTATTCCAACTTAAAAGCATGATTCGTTAACAATTTGAGGTAAATTGTGTGTAATGAAATCAAATGCTGCAATTCATTTCAAATAACTGAACTTGCAGCAAAAGTATTTGGAGTGTAAATTGTACTTGCCTGCAAGTTTGTTTTGTAGCATTTTCAGTGCGAGGCTATTTCACTCAAAAGACAGAAAGTTATAATAAAAAAAATATCAAGGTTATTTTTCTATATAAACAAAACGGGTGATTATGACTCAAAATCATTATTTTATTAAAAAAAATTATTGCATCTAGACAGTTTGCCAAAAACTCAGATCTCAAATTCTGTAATTCTGAGACCAAAACATCCATGCTATTCCTGCAAAACATGTGACATTAATGCAAACAAATATAAACACAACTGAAGTTGTGAAATTATCCGCAGAAGTGAGGATCACATCCTGATCACAAGATCACACATTACGTGTCCGATTACATGACGAGAAGTTCCTGCATAAACAAGTTCTGTTCACAAGAAACAAGGAATGAATAAACTGATGAAATGTCTGACTTGAATGCACTTAATATATTATAAATATAATCAATTTACTCAACCACAATATGAGTGAATGTATTCTGCACTAATACTTCAAGTCTTCCTGTGCTGAAACAAAATGTATAAATAATTTTGGATTTACAAAAAATAAGTATTATTTGTATACATGAAGTTATCAATGAAACACTACAGAGCACGAGACGGATGTTTTTAGCACCGAAAAAAAAATCGATAACACAGCAACACAATTCAGCTAATGATGCAATTAAAATGTAGAATAATTCAACTAGGATTAAAACAGTAATCATTGTGGTTGCAAAACTTTCTATTAATTGAAGCTATCATTCAGTACCCCAAAATTAAAGATACTCATTTATTACAGTACAATTACAAACATTTTAAAATGTTACCAAGCTTGCCGTGTTTAAACAAAAAGATTCATTAAAATTTGGTCTGCACAATATTTATTGTTTCAGCAACTGGACATGCAATGTCCAGCCAAATTTATTCACACACATCATTCTACAACTTTTTTTCAGAGGAATTATTTCACTTTATTTATAAAACACAGAGATTCACTGTGGAGTGTAGCCGGTTTCAATTTGTGAATATATTGCAAAGAAAGAAAGAGAGAGGCTTAAAGATAAGGCTTGGAGATTTTGCATATCCAAAGTCTTGATAAGGCAATGTTGTGTACTTTGTGCTAATGTTGTGTTTACTGAGCGCTACATTTCTTCCTTTATTGAAAGTAAACACAACCAAAAAGTACCTAACTGCACAAATGAAAGAGTATTGTTTACATTAAGCACACATACTTTTCATACTGACATGACAAATCTACACAACATTCGTATCATGTTTTTTCTTGCATGCCAGGAAAAGTGTTTTGAAAGAAGAACATTATGATATAATTTTTTTTTAAAAACTTATCATTACTATTATTTCATTGATCTGTGAATGCTACTAACATCACACGCTACTTACATGTAAAAACATCACACTAACAGAAGTGTTTTGTATGGAAAATTCACCTTGCTTTGTAATATCATAATATAATGTGTAGGACATGCATGAATGTAATTGGAGGATGTTTTGAGTTTAGAACCCCAATCCAATCTTATGAGGAGCATGCTGGGAAATCCACTGTCCAGTTTCATCTGTCAACAAAAATGGTTCATGTTATTCCAACTCAAAAACACCATAAATTAATGTTCATTTTACAATTTTAATTGAATCACAGATCGGCAATATAATGTTAATGTCGCTACAATAACAGACTTCCGTGCATCTGATAAATGATTCATTCAAGAACATTGTGCAAGTTTACTGCAACAATGGAGCAGTGAACTTCTTTTGAAAATCCAGCGTTTAGTTGATCCTGGTAAGCGCTCATTGTCACAGTTGTAAACACAACGGCTTTCTTCTTCAACAAGGGGTTTTGGCGTCACGCATTTGTTTCCAGAAAGACCGATAAAGAACGCGACACACACGTCTCTCAGACATCCTTTAGAATTCAGTCAATCAGATTGTGACTTCGAAACTCCAGAAGTGTGACTTCTGAGGCTGAGAGTAGTCTTCACCTAACACCTGTGCAAGATTCTACAAAAGTCCTGAAGTGTATCCAGAAAGAATGGAGACTCCATCCCCAGGTATCTGGAGTTGATTCGAGATGGTTTTTTTCCCTGACCAAGGGGACTCTTGGCACGGATACATTGGCACACAGCTGGACCCGGGGCCTACACAAATATGCATTTCCCCAAGTGAGCCTACTCACACAGACACTGTGCAAGTTCAGGGTGGAAGAGGAGCAGGTCTTGATGGTTTCGCCTTACTGGACCAGCCGGACCTCGTTTTCGGATCTGGTACTCCTCGCGTCAGCCCCTCCGTGGTGGACAGTGTTGGGGGAAACTCATTACAAGTAAACCTGAGTTACGTAATCAGATTACTTTAACTAAGAACTTAAGTAACTAGTAAAGTAAAACATTACTTTTAAAATTTACAACAAAATATCTTAGTTACTATTTCAAATAATTAACGCAAATTACTTTGATTTCCAATGTATTGGCTGACAGCTCTCCTGTCCCCATGTTGAGACAAATCGAAATGCAGAGGCGTTGTCAAAACATGATGGTTATTGTAGCTCTAGACTAAATGTTACCATGTTTTTCTCAAAAAAATTCATAAAACTGGAGCGGTCCAATGTGTTCCTGGGGGGAGTGGAACTTGACATTGTAGAAGAGTTCAAGTACTTAGGGGTCACACTGGACCCAACACTTTCATTTAAAAAACACATCAAACTTACGGCGAACAGAATCAAATTCAATTTACATAACTTTAAACAAATTAGGCCATCAATGACAATTACTTCTGCTTAAATGTTCCTACATTCAATGATATTTTCACATATAGATTACTGCATCACAACCTGGTGGTCACTCACTGGAAATACAATTTTAAAACCCATAGAAATGTTATTCAAAAAATCTATAAAAATACTTGATTAAAAGCCTCTGTCATTCCATCAGTGTAATATTTTGGGAAAATACAATATGCTCAATTTTGAAAATTTTATTAATTTTAAAAATAGCTGTTTAATTTATAAAGTCCTTCACGGATTGGCTCCACCTTCACTTTCTACATACATCAAACCAAGGTCGGACAGAGGTTTTTGCACCAGAGCCTCATTTAGAGGAGATATAGAGATCCCGCATAGAAAAACTACCTTTGGACAAACTGTTCTGTCCATCAGAGGAGGTCATTTTTGGAACAGCCTACAAACAAATATTAGAGAATGTCCAACTTACTGCACATTTAAAATGCAGCTTAAACAGCTTCTTAAAAGTTCCCAGATATGCCCTCATTTTGACTAATTTTATTGCAGTAATGTAATCTGCCTGAATGTATGCTAATGTGTTTCTTGTTTGATGTTGTATATTGTCTGTTCTTTTGTGTTGCATTATTTTTTATGTTGTTGTCTTCCTGCCTCGGGACTACAGGTGAAAGTTAGCATTTATGCTATAACCTGGCTCATTTACAATCTGTACAGAAATGTTAGATTGTTCATTAATGTGCACTGTCCCGAATAAATAAATAAATAAATAAATAAATAAATAAATAAATAAATGTGAGCGTGCATTTATTAATTTCATTTGCGCTAAAAAAGATTTAATATTCCTCAAAATTAATAAAGTCAGTAATGCAGAATCAGAATACTATGCATACCTCCAATAACTAAATATGTTAAAGGTATAGTGGAGGATTTTTTTCTTCCGGGTGGATCACCTATACTATTGGTCCTCCTTATTGTCAATCATTCTGGTGATATGTTTACGTAAGGCCGTCGTACGTGCTCGTCCCTTAGTTTTCGCTTTCTGCGCATGCGCATGTTCAGGTGTTTATGTGTGGTGAGCTAGAGCTATGGTTTAAGCCATTCATTGAAGCTCGCCGTTTCGCCGGGTCCTTTGAAAATGTCTGAAGGTCGCAAGAGAAAAAGTTTGTACGAAGTATATGAGAAGAAGAGAAAGGCCTCAGAAGAGAGAAACAAGACCAGAGTGTACTTGGAGTCAGCAGTGGTCCAGCAATAGTGGCTAAGGGACTACGTCTCCATTCCCTCCTTCAGGGAATAAGGGTTGCATACGCAACCAAGACGATCCCGCTCAGTAGACTAGGAAAGCATGCCCTATTGATGGAAGGAAGGGACGCTACGGAAGCCACATCCAGCCCGAAGAGGGGAAATGTGGGAGATACACATATGGATTGGACGAATTATTGGGCAGTGCAACATATGGAATGTCACTGGGATGACTCCAGCCTATAACAGGGGGGAGGATCAACCAAACAGTGATGGCAGAGAGGACTCTGCCAAGGGAAAGACATGGAAGAACCATGTCTACCGTGGAAGAATACAGATATGGCATCATCATAGGGATCACAACATTTGGACCCAGTCTGAATAGCACACGCATCCAGTCCATAGGAGGGTAATTGTGTAGCAAGCCAACACATCGAGCGGGGCTTACAATGTTAACTAGTGGTCGACCGATATGGGATTTTTAATGGCCGATGCCGATGCCGAAATTGAGAAAGCAATCTGGCCGATTGGCCGATATGAGGCCGATACAATACATGTGAATACAGTAAATGAGAAACATAAAGAATATTGGTGAAACTAAATGAACATTTATTGTACATACTGTCACAGTTCTGTTCTGTTTGAGTGTGTTTTTGTCACTGATCACATGTCTGTCTTTGTTCTATTTCCCGCCATTTCTTGATTTCCATGGTAACTGTTCTTCTTCTTCTTCTTCTTTAAGGTTTTATGGCAGTTGGCATCCAAAATTTTTGCATTACCGCCACCTACTGAATTAAATAGTTTTCCCAGTGCAATATATTTACAGTGACCACCCTAAAGTTCACTGCCCGTCCTGTATGTCATACTCAATTGTCTGAGATGCTATAAATTCTTTCCTCAGCGTATTATCTAGTTCTTCTCCTGATATGTCCACAATGTCCAAAAATCTTCTCGCCGCATCCAACACCATCTTGATCCTCTCTGATTTCCCTTTAATTTCCACAGCACAATTAACCACCATAGCAATAAATCCTAGAAATCGCTTCTTGTCCATGCCAATAACGTTATTCTGATCATCTCCCTTCTTTCCCGTCTCCTGTTCTGTTTGCACTACTGCTCGTTCCATTCTCTTAGTAGCTTCTGCATATGTTAGCCCTTCTTCTTCTCTTACTCACTTTTACCTGTTTGATTTTTTCAGGACATTGCGTTGACCCCGCATGGTGATTTCCCAAACAGTGAATGCATTTTACATGTTCCTCTTCACACTCCCCTCTTACACAAGTATTTTTCCCACATCTCCCACATCTACTGACTCCTCTACACACTGCAGCCACATGTCCATACTCCTGACAGCAAAAACACCTTAACGGAGCTCTTTCATAAGCCCTCACCCTGTAGCATATATAGTCTAAATATATCCTCTCTGGCAAATCTCCCACAAAAGTCAGACACACAGAAGTACTTTCTTCCCTTTCTCCTTGACGGAATCTTGTCAGTCTTCTGGCCTCACAAACTCCTTCAACAGCCCGAAACTCCTCGTCTTCCACTGACAGCGGTACGCCACTTACTACTCCTTTCTTTTTGTATTCTGTCCCAAGTGGGAAGCATTTCACAACTCTGTACTCTGTATACAACTTAATCTTTAGAGCTTGTTCTCTCTGACGTCTTGACACGCAGTCAATAATAACCATCCCACTCCTTGTTATTTTAATGGACCGAACATCTCCTAGTTTCTTTCCAATGAATTTTCCAACCTCATGCGAGTCCTTAAAGATGCCGTCACTTCTTGTTACTGCTATCTTTCCTACTTGATATCTCTCAACAGTTCTTCTTGTCTGGCTTCCGTCACTTGAAACACTGTTCTTTTTTCTTTTCCTGTTCTCAACTCCTCTTGTATCTTCTTCATTTCCCTCGCTCTCGTCTGACTCCATTTCCCCTAAAATCCACCTTCTGAAAACAGTTCCACAACAGAACGCCAGGCCCAAAAAACCCCCACCCCATGGTAACTGTCATTTAGTTCATTTGTCACACCTGTTTCTTCGTTAGTCTTGTCAGCTGTGTCTTGTTTCCCTGATCTGTTCTCCCCTGTATTTAAGCCCTGAGTGTTTCAGTCTTCACTTGTCGGTCAATGTTGAATGTTAGGTTTTCATTGTTCTGAGCACACGCTCCCTTTTGTTTGTATTTGTTTAATATTGAGAATTAAAACCTTGGAATTCATAATCTTCGTGTTCGTCTCCTACTTCATCCACCCAGAAGCCTGACAGATTGACCGACCAAAAAACAAAATGGAGCTCGCCCTCACAAGCTCGTTGGAGGACGAAACCCTCAGCACACTATTCCTGATCGGGGCCACTTTCCATCGTCCCCTCAACCTCCCAGACACCACTGGACTATCCTGGAAAGAGACTGTGATCCGGTGTCTGGAGAGTGTTGCGCCCCGGTCAGGAATGTCACCCAACCCAGCACTTCACGCCAGTCCAGCCGAGCCTGCACTTCACGCCAGTCCAGCCGAGCCTGCACTTCACGCCAGTCCAGCCGAACCTGCACTTCACGCCAGTCCAGCCGAGCCTGCACTTCACGCCAGATCTGCCGAAGCCAAGGCAGTATGCGTCATGCCCGCCGCCCCTGAGACTGTGAGCGTTATGCCCGCTGCGCCTGTGACAGACAGCGTCATGCCCGCAGAGCTTTTGTTTTCTTTTATTCCGCCGACCTTGAAGCTCCCTTCGCCGCTGTTCCCGTCCAGCTCAGAACCTTCTTCGCCGCTGGTCCCGTCCAGCTCAAAGATTTCTTCGCCGCTGGTCCCATCCAGCACAGAGCCCTCTTCGCCGCTGTTCCCGTCCAGCTTAGAGCCCTCTTCACCGTTGGTCCCGTCCAGCACAGAGCCCTCTTCGCCGCTGGTCCCGTCCAGCACAGAGCCCTCTTCGCCACTGGTTTCGCCTAGCTCAGAGCCCTCTTCGCCGCTGGTCCCGTCCAGCACAGAGCCCTCTTCGCCACTGGTTTCGCCCAGCTCAGAGCCCTCTTCGCCGACGGTCCTGCCCAGCTCAGAGCCCTCTTCGCCGCTGGTTCCGCCCAGCTCAGAGCCCTCTTCACCGCTGGTTCAGCCCAGCTCAGAGCCCTCTTCGCCGCTGGTTCCGCCCAGCTCAGAGCCTTCTTCGCCGCTGGTCCCGCCCAGCTCAGAGCCTTCTTCGCCGCTGGTCCTGCCCAGCTCATAGCCTTCTTCGCCGCTGGTCCTGCCCAGCTCAGAGCCTTCTTCGCCGCTGGTCCTGCCCAGCTCAAAGCCCTCTTCGCCGCTGGTCCTGCCCAGCTCAAAGCCCTCTTCGCCGCTGGTCCTGCCCAGCTCAAAGCCCTCTTCGCCGCTGGTCCTACCCAGCTCAAAGCCCTCTTCGCCGCTGGTCCTGCCCAGCTCAAAGCCCGCTTCACCGCTGGTCCCGTCAAGCCCAGAGCCTTCACCGCTGGTCCCGTCCAGCACAGAGCCTTCACCGCTGGATCCGTCCAGCACAGAGCCTTCACCGCTGGATCTGCCCAGCACAGAGCCCTCATCGTGTTGAAGATTTTATTATTTAGAAAATAAGTAATTTAACTGATTTTTGTACACTATTATTTCCTTGTCTGTGGGTGACTTTGGCTGACTTTGGAACCTGAGAGCACAAGCTGTTGTCACAGCAGAAAATTCTATTTCAGTAATGTCACATGGTACAAAACTATTTCTCAAAATACCTATAGAATGTATTACCATGTTTGGGACAAGGAGAGGGTATATACGTTTGCTGGGCAATTTTTCTGGAGGGTCTTTCTGCAGAGGGACACTCGGCTTTGTTTGTTAATAAAGTCTAATTTTTTCTGATGTCAAATATCTTTGAAGTCATTCCCCTGAAAAGAATTGAACCACAACAAATGGCGCCCAACGTGGGACTTGGCTTAGGAGCTGAAGGAGCCACAGGGGGATCGCTGGTGACTCACACAGACAACAGTGGCCGCTGTACTTTGAGGTGAGCAGTTTTTGCTTTTGAATAAGGTGTGTGTAAGTCACCAGTGGCCCGGATGTGGTAAGAAAAGCTTCTCCAAATTTAAAGAACTTAAAAAGTGAAAAGGGATGTTTGATATCAGAAAAAATTGCATGCATTGTCTTTGTATGTCAAGTAGTTGGTAAAGGGGCTCCCGATAGTGTTTGCTAGTGCTTGTTTAATCCTGAGTGGATTCTATAACTACTGGTGATGCTGAGTTAGCGCAAAGAGTTTTGACGTACGTACGTAAGGTTCTGTGTTTGTTCATCAAGTGGGCCTTGAAGGATGATGAGCAAAAAGCATGCACACAGAGGGTTTGAATTCACTGATAAGGATATCAGTTAAGTTTTGTGTTACTTGTCAAGAGGGCCTAGAGGATGGCAAGTGTACTGATAAGGATATCAGTGGTTTATCTGTGCTTACTTTGAGAAGTATAGCATGTGCACAGATGGTTAGCTCACGGATACCGCTTTGTTAAACAAAGTTTTAACGAAGGACTGCTATGGGTGAAGCTGGAAAAAATAGAGGTTTTAAAAGTCTATAGGTTTAGGTAGCGGTTACCGCCTTGAATGCATGTGCAAGGGTTTGCTCAGGCTATCTAAATCCTAGGAATAGGATAGTTAAAAGTGTCATTGTACTAAGGAGTGAATATTTTAATGTATTGTTCAGATCTGACAGAGAAGGGGAAAAAAAAGTGTTAGATCATGTTGGTGTGCCTGTAGGATCCTGTGACTGTGCCTGTGGTTGAAAATAAGTGACCTCTGACCCTGGTTGCTTGAAGGGACAGAGAATATGTGAATGACCAGTGAATGAAGGGACTGAAATGGTGTGTATTAGAAAAAGAAAAAAAAAGAAAAGTAAGGGAAAACAATTGTTTCAAGATATTAGCTTAGCAGAATATAGTAGTATAAAATAAGTTAAAATAATAAGATATAAATTTAATCAATAAATGTAATGATGAATATTAATAGATAAATACAGATATGATTGCATGTGCTTAATATATTATATATTATATCTGAAGACGTCTAAAATTTGTATCTCATTATCCCTGAAGACAGTGTGGAAAAAGTATTCCATTGCAGATTAATAAGTTTGTGTTAAGAGAAAAATAATTGGTGCAGTGTGCTGAAGGTTAGCGAGATTGAGTGACCAAGTTTCAAAAGTCAAAAATACTTTACAGAAGTTGATGAGAGTAAAAAATAAGAGGAATTCCTTGATGATAGTTGAGAAACATACTAGATTATTGTGAACACAGCATGCAAATATAGAAAAAGTCTGATTTTATGATAGGGAAAATTATTTAATTGAATTATTCTCAGATCATCAGAGTTATATTATTGCTGATATATAAAAACAGAACTAGATTGCTTTTTCCTGCAATGAAGAACTGCTTACTAATAGAATAAGGGAACTGCTATGGTCAACCAGTGAGATTTTTATATAAAAGAAATAGTAAAAAGATGCAGGTTAAAAAAGTGGCATGTAGATAAAGAGCTAATAGCTTATATGTAAAAGTTCAATTTGACTCATACAGATCTCTGAGTGTTCAAATTGCAGATGGAAACAGAGCCCTGTGGAAGCAACAAGAGGGCAAAGGGCAAAGACATGAATGCAGAGACACTGACGCAGAGAAGAAGAGAGTGGGTGAGGGGTTCTCAGCTCCCCTCCTGAAGTTCAAAAAGACCCAAAAAGACCGAGTTAATGGAAAGACTGGAAAAGGTGAATCTTTCACTTGAGACTTTTCCTAAAGACAAAGACAAATCCTGAGATGCAAAACTGTTACAGGATTGATCAAAAGCCCAAACTGAGAAGAGACAGAGAAACAGCAGAGCCTATTCACCACTCTGCAATGGCCATTGAGTGACAGCAAGGCTGAAAAACATGTCAACGAACACTGATCTAAAAAAAGAAGAACTGACCCTTACGGGGCACACAGGTGTGACAAACCTAATGAACACTCTAGAGACTGCTTCAAATTTAGTTCATTATTATATTAACTTAATTCATTCTGATTATTCACTGGTCTCATAGCAATTCTTTATATTCTCTGCTAAACTAACCCTCTCTGCTCTTTTAATAGGTACAAGAAAAAAATACAGAGAAGTGGGTAATCAACTCACCAAATAGTTAAAACTAAGGCTGGATTTGGTAAAGTGAGGTCTATTACATTAGGCAACTATAGGGATAAACACATGATAGAATTATTCTCTGGCAAAGGAAAAAATAGACAAAAATGTCAAAGAATTATTATTTTTGTTTGCAAAACAATAATAATGGTCACTCCATCTTGTTTTAATAATTTTCTAGAGATAGATTGGAGAAGAAATAGCTCCAAAAGTCCAAAAAATATTAAATTAAAAATGCTGTCAAAACTGGGATAATGAGATGGAAATGTTATTTGCCATGGATCCAAGATTAGGCAGAGATCTCCAATTTTATTCTTAAAGAAGCTCATGAGCAAAAACCAAAAGAATATTAAAAAGTAGACCAAACAAATTACAAAATGCATTTGAGAAATTACAATTGGCTGTCTTACTCTCAACTGCACCATACTAAGGCCTATTATTCTGAAATATTTAATCTATTAGAGTTTGGAAAAAAAGGGTTTGTACAACAGTGGTAAACTAAGCCTTAAGATCACTGACACTTCTGAATAGTGTACTGTGTTGTGACGTTGTCTGTCAGACCTTTGGAATTCCACAGCTAAAATTGTAAGTTCCGCATTTAGAGCACAACCAGCGGAAGAAGAATGTGTGATGGCCTATGAGTGACTGAGTATGAATGGAGAGAGAGATGGTGTACACCAAGGCAAATCAATTATTTTGCCTACAGCTGTATCTAAATTTCATATGTGGGCCCACAGGGAATATTCTGCCCAATAAAATAATGACCATGGATGGATTTGTTTAAAATCCTGGTCGAAACTGTAGTAACAATAGAAAAAAGAAAATGGGGGAAAAAAAAAAATTGTAAAAGAAAACAAAACAGTACAATATTTTGCGCAGCGCCTAACACATCTGACTTTCCTTTCAGAATATCATGATGGAGCATAACACATCTGATTTTCTTTTCAGAATATCATGAAGGAGCTGACGTTTTGTCAAAAGTCTGAAATATTGTCTTGTAACTTTTGTCTTGTTGCAAAGTGGGTTGAGTGTTGTCCAAGATGCCTGATAACTAGTATGCTGATAGTGGGACTCAAAACAAAGAGATAGCTGAGCTGAATTGACTAATTGTAAAAAAGTAATATAGGGATAAAGCCCTACTGCTAATGAGCTGAAAACACACAAAAGAGGCCAGAACACCACTCAGCCCACATGATCATTTTACAGATGACACCAAGAAGGACAATGGGCCAGATGAGCAGATGATTTAAATTGTTGTTGTCACTAACTGAACTAACAGAAATAATGAAGGTTTCATTCACAGATAAGAACAGTTCAATTCCAGGAAGGGTTCTGGGACGATTACAAAAAGAACCAGTGACTGTGCCTTGTCATCTCAGAAGAATCTTGAACATTGATCAGCAAAGTGACATTTGAGTCCATGCCTCTCAATTTAAGATACACCAACAAGCCTCTACTCTCCACAACAGGAAGTGAGGGATCAAGAGGGCTTGTGCTAGTAACAGCCCCCTCACCTCCGAGGGAAGTCCATGCAACGGCTCGTAAAGAGTCACCCTGGTGAAACATGTAATGACGGTTAAGACGGCTAACAGAATGATCAACATGAATGGAAAAAGAAGCAAATGATAAGAAGAACAAAAAAGTTGCAAAATGTGGGAAAGCTCGCAAGGAGTTGTGCAAAGAAGAGAGAATCAACAGAGATGAGTACAAGTTCAAACAATAGTCAACATCAACCAAACTGTCTTTAAATGTAATGTTAAAGCCATTGAATATACTAGTAGCAACTTAATGATAACCCCAGAAAGAAAAATTATTGAATTAAAGAATATATCAAAAACAACGTAAAAACGATAATGAAAAATCAGAAAACAAATGAAAATAATGAATGATAAGCGACTAATTCAAGTAACTGTCATAGCACAGTGAGAATTAAGACAAGTCATGAAGGAAAATACAAATCGACCTAAATAACATTTTAAGATAAATCATAATGGGTACTCGAATGTAATTTGTCAATAAAACGGGTATACATAATTAATTTAAGGCTACAGTTGAAAATTAAAGAAAGATTAACACTGGCTATTAACAAATATTTGATTTCATTTATGATTTGAATTATGATTTGATTCAATATGCTATTTGACTAATTAAATGTATTTTAAATGGTGCTAATAGAACGACCACCTCAGATGGAAATTGTTCAAATTCAATACAAAAAGATTGTTATAGCATAGACTGTCCAATACCATGTAAATTATTGCCTTATGAACAATCTATATGGTACCAGAGGGGGGTAAGAATGACAAGTTATTGCACAAAAACATACTTTTTGAACGCGCATAGTTTTCAACTAGTGCGCAAGGGGGGAGTAAGGAGGAATTAAAAGAATAAGGAAGGACAATAATTAAAAGGCTAAATTAGGAATAAGGAAAAAGAATAAGGAAAATTAAATAAAAAGGCATTTTTTACAATTTTTGGCCATATACAAGAGAAATTTGCGACAAAAATAAAGGTAAGGAAGGAACAGTGACACAAATAAGGCTATATTTCAGTACCAGAAGGACTAATAAAACTCTTGGTAATAAATTATATGAACAAGATAGAGATGGGTAAAAGCAATGAGATCAACAGAGGAGGGTCAAGAGAAGTAATTAAATTTAAGACCAAAGAATTATTCCTTATATTTGAAATTCTATCAGAAATAAGTTTAAATAATGGGTCAGCAGTCATTCCAAAAAATTGAAGATTAACATTATATGTATGCAAAAACTTAAATTACAGAAAGGAAGTTTTAACAATAATTAAGTTATAATGCTTTATGTTTGAAATGGTTAAGGAAAAATTTAGTTATACAGAATAATAAATGACCGTACAGTGAATATGTAAGATAGTATAAAAAGTTATTTTCGAGAGTATTTTTTCTAATTGTCTAATGAGTTCATTGAATGACTTTTATGAAGTAAATGTAACATTGCTCTTGAAGCTTTCTTAGTTTGAGTGATTACATGTGACATAATTAAGTTTATTCATGATAGTTCATTTAGAAATTAGTAGAAAGGAAGGAAAAGGTATTCAGTTAAGGTATGCTTGAACTGAGGAGCTATAATAAGAAAAAGAGATTAAACATTTTAAAATGGTATTTATTGTTAAATTTGTAATAAAGTAGACAGAATTTGAAATGTAAAACGTTATAATGAAGAAAATTGTGATTTAATGTAGCTGCACTACAGTGTTATGGTTGTACATCAACTAAAACATGACTGACTAAAAAATTGATTCTTTAAAAATAAGTGAATTGATATTCCTTCATAAAAATAAGAAGCGAATAAAAAAGAGAAAAAGTTATTTTTACCCAGCCCTATTTTAAATCAAAATTCATATGGATTATGCGAAATAAACATGCAAACTAAATCATTTATTCTTCTATAATCAGCAGAGATTTATTATAATGATTTGCCTTTATAATAATGAAAACAATTACATGAAAAAAGTAGAATGACTTTACAATTGAATAAAAAAGTTAAGGAAAGCTTGATTAAAAAAATTAGAAATGTTTTTTGGAGTTGCAATATTAAAAGAGGGTTATTATTCTGTTGTGTACTTCCCATATTAAGAAGATAATGAAAACTAATTTGAGAGGGCAAATAAATCATATATTATTAAGATTGAGCTTATAAACCAAATTAAGATTTACAATCATTGGACGCTGATTGAAGTACCTCGAATAAGGATGAAGAAGAAAATGAATAAGCCAGATCCTGGGTGTCTGGGTCGAAGAGGATATCTACACCGCAAGATAACTTTTAATTGTATAAGGGATTTTTGTGTTTGACATATTCTACATAACTGTGACAATAAGACAATGCTGAACCAATTTCATCCACACACTTGTAACAATGTTTGATGGTTGATTAGGGAGGATTCGAGTCTTTTACTTTCTCCATCGAAAAAGAAAAAACAACTGAAAGAAAGAAAAATGTATGGAGAAAGATGTTTGGCTCGATTGCTCCTCCGGAGTATGGTGGCATAATTTCAGTCATTGAAAATAAGAATGAGTGACATAATTTAGTCACTAAGGTAGTATAACTGAGGGGACTGGATTTTGAAACTACACTCTGGAAAAGGATAGCGAATGTGGGGCTTAAATAAGCCCCAGAGGAGGGAATGTTGAAGATTTTATTATTTAGAAAATAAGTAATTTAACTGATTTTTGTACACTATTATTTCCTTGTCTGTGGGTGACTTTGGCTGACTTTGGAACCTGAGAGCACAAGCTGTTGTCACAGCAGAAAATTCTATTTCAGTAATGTCACATGGTACAAAACTATTTCTCAAAATACCTATAGAATGTATTACCATGTTTGGGACAAGGAGAGGGTATATACGTTTGCTGGGCAATTTTTCTGGAGGGTCTTTCTGCAGAGGGACACTCGGCTTTGTTTGTTAATAAAGTCTAATTTTTTCTGATGTCAAATATCTTTGAAGTCATTCCCCTGAAAAGAATTGAACCACAACAATCGCTGGATCTGCCCAGCACAGAGCCCTCATCGCTGGATCTGCCCAGCACAGAGCCCTCATCGCTGGATCTGCCCAGCACAGAGCCCTCATCGCTGGATCTGCCCAGCACAGAGCCCTCATCGCTGGATCTGCCCAGCACAGAGCCCTCATCGCTGGATCTGCCCAGCACAGAGCCCTCATCGCTAGATCTGCCCAGCACAGAGCCCTCATCGCTGCCCAGCACCGAGCACTCTTCACGGTCCCCATCAGCCCAGTCAGAGACTGTTTATAACCATCCTTCTCTGGTACCCGGGACTTTCCCCAAGTATTTTTTTTGGGGAGGCCAAAGGCCTCCATCCTGGCCACTCGAGGGAACACGGCCACCCGAAGGGGCCTCACCGCCATGGCCGCCCGAAGGGTCCTCTCCGCCGTGGCCGCCCGAAGGGTCCTCTCCGCCGTGGCCGCCCGAAGGGTCCTCTCCGCCGTGGCCACCCGAAGGGTCCTCTCCGCCATGGCCGCCCGAGGGGTCCTCACCGCCGTGGCCACCCGAAGGGTCGTCTCCGCCATGGCCACCCGAGGGGTCGTCTCCGCCATGGCCACCCGAAGGGTCGTCTCCGCCATGGCCACCCGAAGGGTCGTCTCCGCCATGGCCACCCGAGGGGTCGTCTCCGCCATGGCCACCCGAAGGGTCCGCACCGCCGTGGCCGCCCGAGGGGTCGTCTCCGCCATGGCCGCCCGAAGGGTCCGCACCGCCATGGCCACCCAAGTGGTCTTCTCCGCCATGGCCGCCTGAAAGGCTGTCTTCGCCCTGGTCACCTGAACTGCCAGCTCCGCCCTGGAGGCTCCCTGTCCTGCCAAGCCACGCCCTTGTCAGCCTCCAGGGCGCCCACCCTCCCACCCTATTTGTTGGTCTGTCTACGGCGCGAGGACGCGCCTACCGGGAGGGGGGAATTATGTCACAGTTCTGTTCTGTTTGAGTGTGTTTTTGTCACTGATCACGTCTGTCTTTGTTCTATTTCCCGCCATTTCTTGATTTCCATGGTAACTGTCATTTAGTTAATTTGTCACACCTGTTTCCTCGTTAGTCTTGTCAGCTGTGTCTTGTTTCCCTGATCTGTTCTCACCTGTATTTAAGCCCTGAGTGTTTCAGTCTTCACTTGTCGGTCAATGTTGAATGTTAGGTTTTCATTGTTCTGAGCACCCGCTCCCTTTTGTTTGTATTTGTTTAATATTGAGAATTAAAACCTTGGAATTCATAATCTTCGTGTTCGTCTCCTACTTCATCCACCCAGAAGCCTGACACATACTATTTATGCAAAATTCTTTTTTTTTTACTAAGAAATTAAAATGTAAACAAAAAGGTAATGTAACACTTCAATAAATAAAGTTTTAGTGCAACTTCTTGTCTGCTTTAATATTTACAGTAATTTTTTTCAGTCACATAAATAATTACTGCTGCTTACTGCAGGTTACAAATAACATTTATCATTAATGAACCAATCTAAACAATATTCATAAATTAATGACAAAATAGTATGTGGAATTGGAATTGAATTAAAGCCTTGGAATGAATAACAGGACAGCATGTGACAGAATTACATTATGCATGATAACATAAAGATTTCACAGTGATCTTCTGTAATGTTTTTTTTAAGTTACTACTACAACATTACCGTAGTAAAAACATTTTATACATGTGAGGACTAGAGTATAGAATACTATAGATTAAAAAATTAGCTAGATAGCGAATATGTGCATATTAACAGCCTTGAATGGTGACAAGGATCACTCGTCGTTCCAGTACGAAAAAGCTTGGGGGCCCTACTGTTATGATTTTCCAATGGTAAAAAAAAAAATATATATATATATATGTTGTTGTATTACTTATCAATATAGCCTATAGTTTTTGACCAGCAAATGTGTGCAAATGTGCATTTTTTTGTCCGTCATTAAAACGGCGCCGGCGGCATCACTTTACATTTTCATCAACAGGTTACAAACTAGTTTGTTATAGTTAAAGTATATAGGCGGGCGCTCAGTTTTTCCTGTTGTAAAATACATTTGGCAAAAACGCATTTTATAAAAGATGAAATGCTACTGTATGCACAGGCTATTTAAGTGTAGGCCATGAATTGGCTATGACTAGATGGCAAATGCTAGACCTCTCTCTTTCTCAGGCGACGTCCAACATGTCTCAGTCAGTGAGTCAGACATCAAATAAATAATTATGAGCCTTTATAGACATAGTGTTTAGTAGTACTTATTCAAACATCAAGATATTTATTTACCCTTAGCAAAACTTCGTTCAGCTGCTGTCTACTGTTGTGGCTGCTGTGGAACTTCCATTGATTCAGTGAATATGGAGGGGGCGGAGTTATCAGCTTACTGACAGCTTGAGGATCGAATAAGATTTACACAAGCTTGTTTTAATAACTTTCATTGGCTAAATATTTGTAAAACAGACAGACAGACGTAAAGGGTGACCAATAGCAATGATAAAAAAAAACACCACCAAAAAAAAAAGGGCACTTCGGAGTGTAAGGGCAAAAAGGGCATGTTCTCTGCACAGGTTGAGCCCTACCTGTGCACGTGCCTGATATCACATCTGTGACCCCCACTGGAGCTACCGCTGGGCTGTTTGTATCACGGTACTGTTTGAATAGACTCTGCTGCACGCCGGAGTGTAACACAATGTAGCGTCAGGTTAGAAAAAGAATGCGAATTGTCATTTACTGTGTCTGTCAGATGTCTGCTTCACTTCTGAGTGGCTTGTTTTACGGTGCTGGGCGGAGCAGAGCGAGTGTATTCAGTTCATTCATGCTCGCTCTGTTTGCATCAGTGGAAAAAAGTGCTAATGCACAGTCACAAACTGTTTTGAAATATATCGGCCAAACGGAAAGATTTATCGTCCGATGCCGATATCTAAAAAATTCCAAATATCGGCCGACCACTAATGTTAACTGGCTTCAATGTGAAGAGAGCACACAGGAAGCGGCTCGGCTCGACACGTAGGCCAGAGACTCTAGCGAATGTGTTGTGTCGCCCAGCCCGCAGCTCTACAAACATCTGTAAGCGAGGCACCTTGCACCAGCACCCAGGAAGCGGCTACACTCTGAGTGGACAAGGTACACTCTGGGTTTCACACGCTAAGATGATGGCATCCACTATCCAGTGGGCCAACCTCTGCTTGGAGACAGCCTTTCCCTTCTGTTGGCCTCCGTAACAGATGAGGATCTGATCTGAGGTCCTGAGGCTTTGCGTTCTGTCCACATATAACCGCAAGGACTGGGTCTGCCTCCTCCGGAGTAGTGGGAACCTTGGGCACATATCCAAGCCAGGGTCTCAGGAACACATGAGAGTTAGCCGGCCCGAATTCCAGGCACAATTCGTCGATTGAAAATGCGTGCAGGTCCCCTACCCTCTTGATGGAGGCCAAAGCAAGCAGGATAACTGTTTTTAAAGACAGGACTTTTAACTCAGCTGCCTGTAGCAACTCAAAGGGAGGTCTCTGCAGTGCGGATTAGCACCCGAGGTAAGTCCCAAGAGGGTATAGAGGGGTCGCAAGGCGGATTCAGTCTCCTCGCCCCACTCAGGAACCTGGCGATCAGGTTGTGCTTTCCCACGGATCTCCCATCCACTGTATCGTGATGTGCGGCAATAGAGGCAACATACAGGGTGGAGGGAGACAGCCCTCGCTCCAAGCCATCTTGCAGGAACGAAAGTTCGGCTCTGATCAAGCAACTTCGGGGGTCTTCTTGTTGAGAAGAACAAGAGGAGCGTAAGTTCGGGGAACCAGGTTCAGCTGGGCCAATAAGGGGCAAATAGCAAGACCTGCTCCTCTTCCTCCCAGACTTTGCACTGTGTCTGTGCAAGAAGGCTCACTGGGGAAAACACATACTTGCGGAGGCCCCGAGACCTGCTGTGCGCTAGCGCGTCCCTGCTGAGGGTCCCCTCGGTCAGGGAATAAAACAACTGGCAATGGGACGAGTGCGGAGAGGCAAACAGATCTATCTGTGCGGTCCTGAAATGGTCCCAGATCAGCTGGACCGTCTGGGGATAGAGTATTTTAATAATGTTATAATTACTTTGTTCATTTTTAATATCAGAACCACCACCTACTAGAACATGGGAACAAGTATAAGTGAAATACAAGAATATTCTACATAATGGTTATCTTTACAACTGTTCTTAGTCTCTTTTAAAAAGCAGTTAATTTATAACAAAAAGGCAGTTGTTTATAACAACAACCAAGAAAAAGGCTGAACAAAAAAACAAACAGCTGGTGGTCCTGCAAACCCACGTCACACCCCTGCAAAAGAGCAGGGGTGTGTTGAATTCAGAATTTGAACAGGAGTGTTCTCAAATTCTTGGGTTGAATTTGAATTGACCTATTGTGAAGATCATCCCTGGGAACAGCTCTTCCTTAGACCTACAGCCAGGGACCAGTAGCATCAACTCCTTCATTACTGGTAAATGAGCTTTAAATTCTCTTAGTAAACTGTAAAATATAAAAAACTGGTACTAGAGATAGAGTTGCTTCAAAAGGAACCTCAGAGTTAGTGCTAATAAATTATTTCACACAGAGTACTATTGCTGACCTTGCATAATATCTCTTATTACATTCAAAATATGGCTTAATCACTGGCTTTTGTTTACAAAGAATAATTGAAATAAACCTGAAGGAACTAAGCATATTTGTCTTGTCTTTTATTAAACATTCAATAAAGTTTTTTTTACCCCCCTAAAAAAAATGGGAGTTCCACAATTCAGTCCCGTGCAGCTCTGCCACTAGATCGGTCCAAGTGCACAGGCTGGAGCCGGAGGTCATCATCAGGCCTCAGCCCAGGGGTGCCCAATCTTGCTCCTGCCGATCGACTGTCCAGCACAGTTCATCTCCAACCCCAATCAAACACCTGAAGCAACCAATCAAGGTCTTCAGGATCACTTGGAAATTAAAGGCAGATGTGTTTGATTAGGGTTGGAGATAAACTGTGCAGGACAGTCGAATTTTAGTTGCTCAAAGGTCATTTCAATGTGCGCCCTTGTCCTGGCTAGAGCTGCATTGTAACAGGTTTGTGGTCCAGGGTTTGGGTCAGGGAATACATCATAAAATACTGCCTGCAGGCATAGCCGCTATCTCCAAACAGGATCCCATCATAATCTCCTGGATACAGGCCCGTCGCGAAAAGGCAAGCAAACCAAGCAATTGCTTGGGGCCCCGAGCTGGCCTGGGGCCCCAAGACAACGACTGGTTAAGAATAAAATGCAACGACAAACTGTGTGAGCGCCCCTTTGATAGTCAATGCAGTAAAGTGCAAGGACACTGTTATCGGGATCCCCCTCAAGGGAGCCCCTCTCAGTAGTCGCTGACAGCAGCCAGCCAACCACGCGATCTCTGCTGCCGGCAAAATACAAAACCTCCTCGGCAGTCTTCATGAAGCGGAATTATGCTTCAGGAAGCCAGAAAAGAAAGAAGAGAAAGGAAGAGGAGGATAAGAAAAAACAAGATAGTGGTAAATTACACTGGATAAAATAGCTCCACTTGTCTAGTACAAATGGTGTGATTTTGTAGCAGGTAGGCTAGCAAAAATATGTTTATGTTATCTGCCTGCCTGACGACAAATGCTGCTTGTAACGAACAGTTAGTGCAATTTTTTTTTCGAACGGACGGAATATGGTTACATACTGTAATATGTTTCTTAATGGGATAAGGAAGACGCAGATCTGTTCCAGAATCACTGTTTATCAAATTTAATGACATGACAATGCTATAGCTTTGTAATAGGTTTTGATGAAAGTGGCATAGCATGCTATACTAACTATTCCACCATGATAATCTATTTACCAAATGGGGTTAGGAAAACCACACAATAAATTCCGTGCATCAAACATTAGCTTGGGATGTTTTTAAGCATTGGTAGTTGTGGAAGCAGCTGCATCCTTTCCCTTCTAATATCAAAATATGGAAATGTCCATTTTGCTTGGGGCCCCCAAATTCCTTCAAACGGCCCTGCCTGTATAGTGGAAAAATGCAGTTATGTTAGGATCAGCAAGTGTATGTAATACAGTAAGCTTGACATTTATATTTTTCCTTACCACGTTCAAATAATGTGCATAAATATGACTCTGCAAATTCTTGAGTCATGCACAGATCCTGGCCATTTGGCTTCTAAATTTGTGAAATGGAAAATATAGTTACACACCATCTAAGAAGATTTAGTCAGTCCACTGCATACTTTTTAGATTTTTTTTTTTAATTTGATATAATATTACTCATCTGGAATATTAAGAATCGTAATAGAAACTTGCCTGCACATTTACATTGTGAACCCCCTTTCAGTTCACAAATACCCCTTTTCCACCAACAAGAACCGGGTGCTGGTTCAGAGCCAGAGCCAGAGCTGGTTCAGAGTTGGTTCGACTGACGAGCTTACTAGAACCGGTTTGCCTTTCCACCGGCTAGAGAGCCACAACAGAGCCAGATCTTACGTCACTGTATACGTCTCATGTTGCCCAGCAACCGCTAGTGCGGTAGCGCCAAACACAAACACGCCAGGCTTGTTCGAGATGCATCGGCTTCTCGCAGATCGATCGCCGCGTGACATCAAAGCACTGCGATAGCGATCTAAAAGCACAAGGAGTCGTGTGCTCTTCAAACACCCTGCAACTCCGATCGGTCCCTGCCGCTCCGATGCATCTCGAACAAGCCATCAACAATAACGGACGTTGTAATACTATGGATGCTCATGGATTTGCAAAAATACATCGGAATCCAACGCGTTCGTGCAGCTCGCCGTAACTTACATAGACGGATATTATAATCGAGCTGCTATTAGCTCGACTAGCTGCTATTTAAAAATGGCGGTCACAAGTTTCTATTCGTCTTGTTGGTCACGGTAACCCCGCCCCCAGCCCCTGACGCAAGCGGTTCTTTCTTGGCTCCGTTTTAGACCCTGCAATGATTTGGTGCTACTTAAGAACCAGTTTTACTGGTTCGGAGCTGGTGCTTTGGCGGTGGAAAAACAAAGAACCGATTTGAAACTAGGCTCTGGCTCCGAACCAGCACCAGCTCTGCCTTGGTGGAAAAGGGGTAAAAATCCCCTTCATTGAGGACTTGATGGGAACGTGTGCAGTCTATGGCACCAATCACATTAGTGAAGCCTGAGGGACACATACTGTAAGTCATACTGGCATTGTCATGATTCCATGATCTTCATTAAAAATTATAATATAGTTTAGCTGCGTTGGCAAAAAAATAAACAATAAAAATGTGCTTTACAACCTTGGGTCTTAAGTAGCTTGGAAATACCCCTAAAACAGCTTGAGCACCAGGTAAACTTTGCAAATGCATGACAGAGTTCTCTCTAATAGTGTAAAGGAAAGTGCCACTTGCAAAAACTCTGCAGAGCATTGCACACAGGTCGTTGCCATTGTTAAAGCCTGACTCTGACGAGTCGAACATTTAATTATATAAATGATACCCTCACGAATCTATCAGAAAACATATCTATCAAAAAGAAGCCTACTATCGCACTGCGCTAAAGGAATTCCCGCATCAGCTCCGCTTATAAAGCTGCAATCTAATCTTGTTGACATGTAATAAGCTGCTCGCGAGCAGGTTTAATCTTAAGCACATGTTGCTATGACAGCAAGTCCAGGATGAGTCAAAAACCAAACAGACCAAGATCATGCCATATCGCCAACAATCAAATTCAGCTAACTGAGTTAGCAACGTATGGAAAACGCATCCCAGAACAGGGAAACAGATCAAAAACAAACATAACCCTGACAGTAATGGCCCATTTGATGTTTATTTTACAGATATCAGATAAGACTTATTTGGTTGGGAGGGCCTTAATTCAACAATAAATAGAGCATCATTTCTGAGTACAATATTATTCAACTAGACCATCTTCAGACTGCTGGTTCGTATTAATATTTATATCTATGTTTAATAGGACATTTTTGAAATGATTTGATAGGGCATAATTTAACTCATATGAATAATATATTGGATAAAAAATAAGTATAGCAATTGTTTATAAACATGTATCAATATTGCTATTTGTTGTTTATATAAAAATGTATTATTTTGTTTAAAAGCAGATAACTGCTGAATCGTGAAGGTTTTCTGTGAGGTTGATACATTGACGAATTCCAGGTGAGTTGAATGTTTATGCACTCTGTACACCGGGAAAAAAATATAATTGGAATCCATTAGTTTTCTTATTATTATTTTTCCCTAATGGGAGTCAATGGCAGCCATATGAACCGTAAGTAGGGAAATTATAAAATATGGCACACTTGTAGTGATGGTAAAGAGAAGTAAAAAAAATGTTAACATTTTTTCTATTCAAATTGTTATAATTTTTGAAACATTTGATCTAGAAAAATAAAAAGTAATACATCTGATGCTGATCACATTAAATGACTGAACAGTTTTTTTTTAAATGTATATTTGTTCAAAAGTTTACTTAACGAGGTCGACCAAAAATTGGTTCAGAGGCTGTATCTCGGCCGAAATTTGATCAGTCGAAATGAAAACTGGTACGTTTAACCGGAACCACGATCTGAAAACGAATCTAAGGAATCTGAAAGGAGGAAGTTAATTATTTGTACAGCGATGATTTAATCACAACAAAATAACAATACAGTTCCAAAATAAAGAAAAGAAAGTTTTAGTTAACTATAATAACAGTATAAACACAGTGGTAAAGTTTTACCAAATTGTCTTAATATCATGGGCGTAGAAGATGAAATAAAATAAAAATAGAGCAAACTCAGCAAAGGCATTTAAAATCCAAAGAACGAGGCAGGTTACGCACAGCAAACTTTTTTCTTTGGCAGACGCACGTCGGTAAATTAGGGAATGAACTTGTGCTCCCGGGGGCGGTTCAGCGAAAAGAGGAGGCGTATTCCGGCGCAAACATTCCCTGGTGCTATTATGCAGTTTCAGAAAACAATTCCACAGACCAGGAAAAACCTAGTCTAAACTTAGTGGCGTGTTGTCAGTGGCGCGTTGATATGCTATTTTAAGGGCGCATGCTTGGCCATAATGTAGCGTTTGCACAACGCGCATACACTTTGCTTATCTCATCTACACACAGGGGAAATTTTTGCATTTTTGCAAACCATGCATAATTACAAGGAAAGATATTCCACATGAGGGAAATCATTGTGGTGTCCATGAAGATGTGAAAAATAGGCATAAATCTAGCTTACACATTTACCCAAATTATTATACGCCTGTTTAACCGAAGCTAAATTGGGTGTGTTTCTCCATCCCCAATGTCACTTCTCTGTGTTTTACGACCCTGACGAGAATGTCGGTCTCCTCGGCTGTGAACCGCTCCTGGCAAATCCGCCGTTATAATAGCAATCCGCCATGGAACAAGCGCGCCTGCTCTTATAGGGAATGTGAGATGTCGCTCTGATTGGTTTATTTCATGTTACGCCCAAACCACACCTATGAGAAATGAAGCGACTTCAGGCCAACCCATTTTAGATTTGCGTCCGCCCACAAAGAGATCCGCCCGCAAAGTTACTTGCGTTTCGCGTTTGATATTTTTGTTTCAGATCGTTAAAATAGGGCCCATGGGGTTATTCTATATCATTTTATCATTGCAATAGTGATATATATATATGTTTCTTTGTTTAAATGAGAAGGAGAAATTGAAAATAATAACTGTATATGCTGAGGTGATGTGTTGTTATGTCTTATATCAGGATGGCCATGCATGTGATTTTGTTTCTAACACTTTTTACTGGGATGTGTGTCGCTGATTCCCAAGGTACGTTTAGAATAATACAAGTAAAAATGCCTGATTTAAAAATCTCTAACTATTGTGAATTACATTTTGATCAGATTGATTTATTAAAATTATACCCTGAAATATGGTAATTGAAAATGTGTTTTATTTATTTATATTTATTTGTAATGCTTTGAACCTGTCTTATCCTTTATTTGATTTGATTTCATATCATCTTGAACAGGGAATCTTGCTCTTAATGGCATGGCTGTGCAGTCCTCCTTAGGCCACCCACAGGGAGATGCTCAACATGCAGTAGATGGAAACAGAGAATCCGATTACAAGAAGGACTCATGCACTTTCACTAAAACTGAGTTTAATCCATGGTGGAGAGTTGACCTTGGAAATGTCTACAGTGTAAGCAACGTTACCATCACTAATCGTGGAGACTGTTGCAAAGACCGGCTTAGAGGAGCTCAGATTCGTATTGGTAACAAGCTGGACAACAACGGAAACAACAATGAGCTGTAAGAAATGTTTCAATTGTTTTATCATCTTCCCATGTTTACGATGTTCAGTCTGGTTTAATAAAACAGGAGGTAAAATTGTACCTCCACAAACCAACCACTCAGTGAGCCACAGCCATGGAGATGTACTTGAACATACTTTAATCAGATTGTGATAAGACATTTGTTTCTTGTATTAGTGCTAGTTTCAATACAGCTGAATTGAATTTGTTAGACCTGTGCATTGTTGCGTTTCTTCTGGTTTTCACTTTAACACTGTTCTTGATTTGACTTGTATTTGCAGGGTTGCAACTATTCTCACTGCTCCTGATGGCACACAAACATTTTCATTTGAGTCTGTTAATGGCCGATATGTCAACATTTTTTTACCTGGGAATGATGAAATCCTCACTCTGTGTGAAGTCGAAGTGTTTGCAGGTAAGGGACAGAGAGAAGGCTGATAGAATTTGTTTATGTACTTATTAATGTGTGTGTAACTTTTATTATTTTATCAACAGTAATGGACACACCATCATACATTTGTGGTCCAAGTGAGTGCTCTTCATTACTTTTAATGTTGTCGATAGTGCATGTATAATATTCTTACTGAACATTTGGTAACCAATAAGGGATAATGTACATCAAGACGGATGTTATCACAAAATAAACCCGACAGGGTAATCAGGACCCCAGCTTATTACATGGCTACTAGCCACAAAATTAATTATTTTGGACACAAAATATTGATTTAAGTTGAAATATTTTATAAGCTTGCTTGTAATAAACGTAAAGCTTCTGTGAAGAAAAAAAATATTGCTAGCAAGACAAACATTTAAGGGATATTGTGCAGTCATGTAAAACAAATAAATAGTTATATGGACATATTGATTTGCGATGAAACGTGTAAAAATAGTATTAGCCTACCAATCTTAGCATTATTTGGCCCATTTTATTGGGATTATACTTCAGCACATTAAAGTAAATAAAAGTTACTGTTTATTATTTTATGTTAAACAGGGAATCTTGCTCTTGGAGCCACAGCTGTCCAGTCTACCACATATGGTCAAGCAGTAGCTCAAAAGGCTGTCGATGGGAACAGGAATTCAAATTTCAATCTGGGGTCATGCAGTATGACTAATGCGGACAGAGACACCTGGTGGAGAGTTGACTTGGGGTTAGTCTACAAGGTAACCAGGGTTAGCATCACTAATCGTGGAGATGGTCATGCAGAGAGGATAAATGGAGCTCAGATCCGTATCGGCAACAGCCTGGAAAATAATGGCAACAATAATGAGCTGTAAGTATTGTCTCTCTCTTAACAATTACAGAAGTGGTTAGAAAATGAGTAAATAAGATAACATTACTTTTAATAAATACTTTTAGTACAAACTTGCCTTTGGAGGAAGTATATTTAATATGCTTCTTGCAGTTTTGATACGCCCCTCTCCATCTCTGTTACTGTGTCTTCACAGGGCTGCAACTGTTGTGTCCATTCCTCTTGGAGAGACAAAATCATTTGAGTTTAAGCCTATTAGGGGGCGATATGTGAACATTTTTATTCCTGGGCGCAATGAACACCTCATGCTGTGTGAGGTTGAGGTGTTTTCAGGTGAGCAATAAAAGGAGAGAGATGCTGTGTAGACATTTGTACTATTTACACTATGTGCATGTTGCCTTAATAATGTTTTTTCTGATTTTATTGCCAGATTAAGTGGAGTGAGAGGATGTTGCGCCACAGTCCACTGATCCTACAAGAAAAACACCAAAACTTCTGTTTTCTGAGCAATACTAATATTGCACTTTTTTTCATTGTTTTGATTTTACCTGTGCACCTTTTATCCTTAAGATAAATAAGTTTCAGTGCACATTCAGTAAAGGTTTGTAATGGTTTTTTAAATGCACCTGACTCTTAACCCGTTTGATCCAGGGGTTTGTGTATTTAAAAAGATATTTACTTATCTTTGTTTATCTCTGCTTTCCACATCAATAAATTACTACAGCATTGCATGTTGTATTGTATGTTTCTGGATTAAAAAAAAGAGAGTCTTATTTGGATATTTACAATGAGGAGGAGGTATAGTGTTGCATAGCTACCCATCTAGGGTTGAGGAGCTGGTAACAAAGTAAATAATTACATTTTACAAAAAAAGAGAAAGAAAAAGGAAATCATGGAGAGAACGAGGATCTCCAACCTTCTGTCCCAGAATCAACAACACAACCACCAAATCAACCGATATTAACTTTTAATTTTCTGTTATAAAGGGTAAAAAAAGGCACAAAAGCAACAAAAACTAAACCAGAAATATCAAAAATAATAATAATGAAATTAGGGGCAATAGCTTCAGGGGAAAGCCTGGCCAAAATAACTAACAAAACAAAAAAATCTCTCTAAATTACCTGCAAAAAGATAATCCAGAATAATAATTTACATAACTGTTCCCTTTCGAGGGAACTCGCGATGCGTCGATGACGCTTTGGGAATGCTTCTGCGTGATTGCGTCTGAAGCACTTGTCCAATGGCGAGAGTGGGCGTCACGGGCGGGTGACGTGGCGACCAAGAAAGGATAAAGGACATCCGGTTAAGAACCGCGCTAGCTTCTGTGCCTCAGCAAGCGCTCTGTGTTATACTGTCTGTCTTATTTATTGTTGTTTGTCAAAAAAGCATAAATATTATGGCGAACAAAATAACTTTAGATCGTGTGTTCCTCCCTGCCCTCTGTCTTATGGGTGAGGATACACACACGATGTATGTGTTGTTTGTTTGGAACGGAGCATGTTCTGTCAGCGCTCGAGGGTGCTGACTACGAGCATTACGAGTTACTATCGTACTCGCTCCGTTCCCGCTTGTCACTCTTTGAGGAGGGTGTTTAGGCTCGCGTTCCTCGCAGTACTGACCCCGTGTTGCCGAGGCAGCACGGAAGTTGGTATTGTGGGTTCGCAAATGGATCTCGCGGAGAGGTTAGAGACGGGCTCCGCCTTTTCTCTGTCTTTATCCGGGGGATCCAGCGCTCTCTCTCTCTGGGATCGGAAGCCCGCGCCGCGGCTTCTTCCGCCCTGGTTAGAGAGCTCGTTGCTTCAGCGGTTTATCTCTGAGGAGGTAGAGTGCTGAGCGATGCATGTCCACAAGCATATTATATCTAGACAGGAGTATGGGGAGCAAACAGCTTTGGATCGTGTTTTCCTCCCTGCCCTCGCTTCATTACGAGTGGGGACACACCCGATTCATGTGTTTGTTTGAAAATGGAGCATGCACGGTCAACTCTAGTAAAAGCGGGCTGACAGTGTTCATTCATAAATTCCCAACGTGTAACATTTGCACTATTGAGAGTTTAGCTCTGCTCCCGATGGCTTTCTTCTCGAGGGAAGAAAGTCAATAAAGATTATTTATCTCGGATCTCGCGTGTGCTGAAGCAGCGCGTAGATTACGGGGTCTGCAATAACAATAATAGTGGACTGGCTACGTTCATTCTTGAACGTTACCGACGTGTGTTCACTATCGGAAGTTTCCCCATTCTGTTTATTTAAAAAAAAATAAATGCAATGAGAATCCAGTGGTTATACAAATGCAATGCATTGATTAAAGAGATGCACAGCGTGTTGCAAGCTATGAATTTAGGATTGTTTTATTGTATGTTGAAACTATTTTTATATACAAGCTTATATATAAATAATATATATATTCAGCCACAGACTATATTAACTTGTCTGGTTGATCTTTTTGCTGTTTGATTCTGAGGAATTAAATAAGTGGGCTGCACTTAAATTTGCTTATCTGACTTTCATTAGTTAGATACATGTATAAGTTCAGCATTTCATCCAGACCGTGTAACTTGTCTTGTTGATATTTTACTACATTTAATTTGGAGGAATTAATTGGTAATATTATGTGCTGAGCATCGAGTTAAGGGAATTGGAGATTCTCAATCTCCTGTGCACAATGAGTTTGGAGTTAATAACTTCGTAAATGGGGCTGCTGGGCGGAGCAGCACTAGCCATTAACAAACTCCTTGTACAGGCAGAGTGTCATTTCCTGTGCTCCCCCTCAGAAAAATTGGCGACCAGAATGGCATTCTCAACAGAAGCCTTTAAAGCAGAAGATGGATCTGAGGACTGTTTTTTCTGTGAAAAAGGCTTCGGCCAAGGTCCTGATGCTACTGGTGTCAGACCTCTGGGGGAAACCCCCGACCGGGACGGAGCGGTGTACACCTCAGTATACGGTGCCTGCCCCACCTCGGTGCCCTCAGGAGGCCTTTCTGCCAACCCCGCCACCCTTGGTGCTTCGGGGCGCAGCGGTCTCCAGCGAGCACATGGCTCAGTGTCACCACGACACCATGTCAAACTCGCACCCTCTTAGGGGGGTTCAAAAACAGTCAGTTCGGTTGTTTCCTGCCAGGATGCTTCAGGTCACCGAAGTGGCTGTTACAATAACATCAGAGGCCAGTCTCGAGAGACTGGTACCCTAAGTAGATTTTCTGACAGATTGGAAGAATCTGCCGAATATATCTCCATGGGTTACAGAATCCAGTTTCGTTCTCCTCAACCTCGTTACAACGGGGTGATACTAGTATTAGTACATCTCGAGTAGGCTCTGGTAATGGAGCAAGAAGTAGAGTTTCTATTAGCGAAGGGAGCTAAAGAGCAGGTGTACTTGCCCGACAGAGAATCTGGGTTCCCTTTCGTCATCAGGGAACTCCGACGCCTTGTCGGGGGAGTTCCCCTGACGAATTGGGATCACGCTAGGGAGACCAATTGCCTTCGAGTGAATTAAAACGAGCCAATGAACATTGGCATGCAACATTTGCCCTAGCAAAAGGAAGGGAAATGAATCTGAGAGAAGCGACCAGAGTATGTGACGTTCTGCTCGTGCATGTCATCACCACTCCTTCCACCGTGAGAGGGCCGGGTGGAGAATTTTGTTTCTGTTCCACTGCTGGTCATCCAGTCAGCGGTACCCAAAGTTTGAGCAGTCCACTTCCTCTAAGTCGCTCACGGGCCCCAGCGCTCAGATGGCAGTGAGGGCTTCGGCCTCGTCACTCTCGTCTCTCGCTGGGTGAGGCGGAAACCAGGACTCGATGCCCCCGGGCCTCGCTCCTCGTTTCCCCTCACGGTCGAGACTGGCAGTAAAATAAGACCAGTCTCCTCCTTCCGAGAGGGTCAGAATGGCAGTGCGCGCCGCCCTCGAGCTGCGCCGCTCTCGTTCCCCTCTCCCCAGCTCTCAGATAGCAGTTTGCACACCGGCCTCCCAAGTTCAAGGGCATCCACTTCACCCGTGTGCGTGCCAGTGGATGCTCCTATCTTGTGGAAAGAGATCGACGCCCTGCTGGCGAAGGACGCGATCGAGCCAGTCCCTCCAGCCGATATGAGGTCAGGGTTTTACAGCCCTTACTTCATTGTACCAAAGAAAGGCGGTGGGATATGCCCAATCCTGGACCTGCGAGTATTGAATCGGGCCCTGCACAAGCTCCCGTTCAAAATGCTCACGCAGAAATGCATTTTCGAATGCATTCGTCCCCGGGATTGGTTTGCAGCAATCGACCTGAAGGACGCGTACTTTCATGTCTCGGTTCTTCCCCGACACAGACCATTTCTTCGGTTTGCTTTCGAGGGTCGAGCATATTAGTACAAGGTCCTACCCTTCGGGCTGGCCCTGTCGCCCCGTGTCTTCACGGAAGTCGCGGAGGCGGTCATTGTTCCCATGAGAGAACAAGGCGTTCGCATTCTCAACTATATCGACGACTGGCTCATTTTGGCACACTCGCGAGATGTGTTGTGCGATCACAGGGACATGGTGCTCCGGCACCTCAGTCAGTTGGGACTTCAGGTCAACTGGGAGAAGGGCCAACTCTGCCCCATGCAGAGGATCTCTTATCTCAGTATGGAACTGGACTCGGTCGCCCAGACTGCGTGCCTCACGGAGGGGCGCGTCCAGTCAGTATTCACCTGTCTCAGGTCTTTTCGAGGCAGGACAGCGGTCCCACTGAAACAATTTCAGAGGCTCCTGGGGCATATGGCAGCCGCAGCCGCAGTAACGCCGCTCGGCCTGTTGCATATGAGACCGCTTCAGCACTGGCTTCACGATCGAGTCCCGAGGTGGGCGTGGCAGAGCGGCACGTTCCGGGTCAAAGTCACCCCGCACTGTCGCCAAACCTTCACCCCTTGGTCAGATCCTGTGTTTCTACGGGCCGGAGTGCCCCTAGTCCAGGTTTCCAGGCATAGTGTGGTATTCACAGATGCTTCTGCCAAGGGCTCAGGGGCCACGTACAAAGGGCATGCAGTCTTGGGGCTGAAAAAAAAAAAAAGGGGACCCCAACTGCATTGGCACATCAACTGCCTAGAGTTGCAAGCAGTACGCTTAGCCTTGTGTCGCCTCAAGGGCTTCTCAAACACAAGCACGTACTGGTCCGTACGGACAGCACTGCGACCGTTGCGTACATCAACCGACAAGGTGGTCTACGCTCCCGTCGTATGTCGCGACTCGCCTCCCACCTCCTCTTATGGAGTCAGAAGCTTCTGAGGTCGCTTCGTGCCGTTCATGTCCCTGGGGAGTTCAATCATATGGCCGACGAGCTTTCACGTCAGCCTCCCCTTCCGGGAGAATGGCGACTCCATCCCCAGGTGGTCCAGCTGATTTTGCGAATCTTCGGAGCCACACAGGTTGACCTGTTTGCCTCTCCGGACACGACCCATTGCCAGTGGTATTACTCCCTGACCGAAGGAACTCTCGGCACGGATGCCCTGGCACACAGCTGGCCCCGGGACTTACGCAAATATGCGTTTCCCCCAGTGAGCCTTCTTGCACAGACCCTGTGCAAGGTCAGGGAGGACGAGGAGCAGGTCCTTTTGGTGGCCCCGTGTCGGCCAACCCGGACTTGGTTCCCAGAACTCATGCTCCTCGCGACAGCTCCTCTTTATCTGATGCCAAATTAGATCACAGAAGATTATTTAAAACACTCGTCTTTCGTCATAAAGTAAGTTTAGAGCACAAACATGGTTTTAATCTCATAAATTGTCATGTATTGATGGTGTGCTAAGCTAACATGCTAGCTAGCTCTAGGTGCTTCTATCTTGAAAAACATTTAACTAAATACAGAGTTTTAGACTTATCATCTTCATATTTTAAATATAATATGGTCAGACATGTGGCTTAGCTGTAGTGCATTTCTAGATTGCTACAGTGCCAACTTCAATTTTATGTTCATGAAGATGTTTCATAAAAATAAATTTCTAATAACTTTACAAAACTTTGAAGCTATTTATAACTATTTTTTTCATTATGACAATAATTAATTCTACATTTACAATAAACTGCCAGGTGTCAGCTTTCAAATGAGATCATATTTGTGCTTTTAGTACAAAGGGTTCATGAACTGTATCTGTTTCAGTTTGGGTATGTCATTTCTGGGGATTTTTCAAAAGTGGGGTTGCAGCTTAACAGGTTAAGACAGCGCTCCTGCTAGCATTGGCTTCCTTCAAGAGGGTGGGGGATCTGCAGGCATTTTCGGTCGACGAATCGTGCCTAGAGTTCGGGCCTGGCCTTTCTCATGTTATATTGAGACCCCGGCTCGGATATGTGCGAAAGGTTCCTACCACTCCCTTCGCGGACCAGGTAGTGAACCTGCAAGCGCTGCCCCAGGAGGAGGCAGACCCAGCCCTAGCTTTTCTTTTCTCTGTCCCGTCCGGGCCCTCCGGGTTTATATAGACAGAACGCAAAGCTTTAGGACCTCAGATCAGCTCTTGTTTGTTACGGAGGCCAGCAGAAGGGGAAGGCTGTCTCCAAGCAGAGGTTAGCCCACTGGCTAGTGGTTGCTATCACCAAGGCTTATGAGTCCCAGGGTGAGCCCTGCCCACCCAGGTTGCGGGCTCATTCCACTAGGAGTGTTGCTGCTTCTTGGGCTCTGGCACAAGGCGCCTCGCTAACAGACATTTATAGAGCTGCGGGCTGGGCGACACCAAGCACGTTCGCTAGGTTTTATAGCCTACGTGTGGAACCTATTTCCTTCCGAGTACTCGCTATGGCCAGTAATTAGAGGGAATAGGTCAAGTCAAGTCAAGTCAACTTTATTTATATAGCGCTTTTCACAATACAGATTGTATCAAAGCAGCTTCACAGTATTAAATAAAATAGTACATCAGTGTTTGTTTCTGGTGTAAAACATCCACGTTTGGTAATGCAGATCAATAGCACTGTTGAATCGATTAATCAATTTAAGTATCCCCAACTGAGCAAGCCAAATGCAACAGTGGCAAGGAACCGAAAAACTCCATCAGGTGACCTAATGGAGAAAAAAAAAACCTTGGGAGAACCCAGGCTCAGTCGGGGGCCAGTTCTCCTCTGGCGTTTATGAAGTAGAGACCGGATTTAACTGTAAGATTAAAATATTATATGAATGCCTGGCTGAAGAGATGCGTCTTTAATCTAGTTTTAAACTGGGAGAGCGAATCTGAGCAACGAACAGTATCAGGAAGGCTATTCCAGAGTTTTGGAGCTAAATGTGAAAATGCTCTCACTCCTTTGGTGGATCTGGATATCCTAGGTATGACCAAAAGCCTCGAATTTAGTGATCTTAAAGAGCGCGATGGATTATAGGGCGATAGAAGATCCGTTAAATAAACTGGAGCTAAGCCGTTTAGGGCTTTATAAGTCAGTAGCAATACCTTGTAATTAATACGGAACTTTATAGGTAACCAATGTAGTGATGATAAAATTGGTGTTATATGGTCAAACTTTCTTGATCTAGTAAGAACTCTAGCGGCGGCATTTTGGACTAACTGTAGCTTGTTTATTGAGGATGCAGGACAACCAGCTAATAAAGCATTACAGTAATCTAGTCTCGAGGTCATGAATGCATGAACTAACTTTTCTGCATCAGAAACTGATAGCATGTTACGTAACTTAGCAATATTTCTAAGGTGAAAAAAGGCTGTTTTTGTAACATATGAAATATGATTTTCAAAAGACAAGTTACAATCTAATATAACACCCAGGTCTTTTACTGTAGAGGATAAAGTAACAGGACACCCTACTATGTTAAAGTTGTATTGTAAGAGGTTTTGTGGGCGGTTTTTTTAACCGATAAGTATTACCTCTGTCTTATCTGGATTTAATAAAAGAAAATTGTGCGTCATCCAATCTTTTATATCTTTAACACACTCTGTCAATTTGGATAATTTAGCGTTTTCATCCGGCCGTGATGAAATATATAGTTGAGTGTCATCAGCATAACAATGGAAACTAATTCCATGTTTCCTTATAATATTTCCAAGTGGCAGCATATATATTGAGAATAATAGAGGGCCTAACACAGATCCTTGCGGCACTCCATAGTTTACTGGAGTTATGATCGATTTTTCTCCGTTTAAATAGACAAAATGGTAGCGGTCAGATAGGTATGATCTGAACCAGCTTAATGCTTGTCCTTGAACACCGGTATAGTTTTGTAGCCGATCTAAGAGTATTGTGTGATCTATAGTATCGAACGCAGCACTAAGATCAAGTAAAACTAGTATTGAGATACAGCCTTGGTCAGAAGCTAGGAGTAAATCATTTGTGATTTTAACGAGCGCAGTTTCAGTGCTATGATGCGGCCTGAACCCAGACTGAAACTTTTCATAGGTGTCATTTTCTTGCAAGAAAGAGCCCAGTTGGGCAGACACAACTTTTTCTAATATTTTGGACATAAAAGGAAGATTTGAAATGGGTCTATAATTTGCTAGGTTATTTGGGTCTAATTGTGGTTTCTTAATGAGGGGTTTTATAACTGCCAGTTTAATTGTTCTTGGAACATGACCTAAAGATAAAGACGAGTTAATAATATTGAGGAGAGGCCCTTCCACTATAGGTAACACTTCTTTCAATAGTTTAGTTGGTATGGGATCTAATAAACATGTTGTTGTTTTAGAGGAAATGATAAGTTTATTTAACTCTTTTTGTTCTATAGTTGTAAAGCACTGTAATTGTTCTTGCGGGGTGATAATCGAGGCTGAATTATAAGGCGCGATTGAAGATTGAACGTTTACAATTGTGGATCTGATGTTTTCTATTTTCTCAGTGAAAAAATTCATGAAATCATTACTACTAAACTGTAACGGAATATTTTGTTCAGGTGACGCTTGTTTATTTGTTAGTCTAGCCACGGTGTTAAATAAGAACCTAGGATTGTTTTGGTTATTTTCTATTAGTTTGCGGAGGTGCTCAGCCCTGGCCGCTTTTAGGGCCTTTTTATAGCGTGACGTACTGTCTTTCCAAGCGATTCTAAAAACCTCTAAATTAGTTTGTTTCCATTTACGCTCTAAATTACGGGTTTCTCTCTTTAGAACACGAGTAGTATTGTTGTACCATGGTGCTTTAATTTTCTCTCTGACCTTTTTTAGTCTCATAGGTGCAACAATATCCAATTTTCCAGAGAGAATGGTGCTCATAGTGCTGGTTAGTTCATCTAGTTCATCTGTTTGTTTAGGTTCAGGCAGCAGCTGAGACAGATCCGATAAGCAATTTGAAAAATTATCTATGGTGGATGGAAGGATTGTTCTGCCTAATCGATAACGCGGCGCAGCATTATATATTACCGGGGTACGTAATATGCAAGTTACCATGTAATGGTCAGTTACATCATCACTTTGCGGAATGATATCTATATCGGTTGGATCGGTTCCATGTGATATAATTAAATCGAGTGTATGATTAAAACGATGAGTTGGTCCGGTAACGTTTTGCTTAACCCCAAAGGAGTTTAATAAGTCTATAAACGCAGCCCCTAACGTATCATTTTGATTATCTACGTGTATGTTAAAATCTCCAACAATTAATATTTTATCGACATTGACCAATAGATCTGAGAGAAAATTTGCAAATTCTTTTAGGAAATCAGCGTAAGGCCCTGGTGGTCTATATAGGGTAGCCAAGGCTAAAGATAATAGGGATGTTTTTCTATCATCTAAGAGCGTAACATTTAGTACAAGTACTTCAAATGAAATAAACTTATAACCCGTTTTCTGAGTAACATTGAGAATATCTCTATGATATTCCATTGGTGTGTCGGCTTGCTACGCCATTCCGTGAGCGGATACGTGCGTCTTTTGCTCCGTTGGTTACCCAGCAAACGGCTAACCTCGTGAGTTCCTCCATCATCCCTCCGGTGCCAGGCGTTGCGGACCGCCGGCACCAGGTCTGCTACCTTCAGTAAGGAGTTGCTAGTAGACTGGGTGCCTTTTCCAGTGGTCCCTGCGGCGACCCATGATTGCCACGTGCAGTTCAGCCGTGTCTTCCCCTTGATAGACTTATTCTGTCGTCCCTGCTGAGTACGCTCCTCACTCCTCCGGACTGGGACTACCTCAAGGACTGCCATATGTTTCACTACCCTACGTGGTTAGTACATGTGTGTATTTGAGGGCCTTCCTCTAGGCTGCCTCAACTTCCGCAGCGTTCCCCCCCTTATTATTTTCCTTGGGGACGGGCACGCTTTCCCAGTGTTATCCAATATCCACTGATTGGGTCTTGTGGAACAGCAGTGTGATTCCCTAGCTAGCTCCCGCAAAATTTCTGGAAACTGCTGCAGGGCTGTAGCTTAGCTGGGCGCTGGAAGGGGCCAGCACCATGGCGTTTTGGTAGGGATCCCAATTCGTCAGGGGAACTCCCCCGACGAGGCGTCGGAGTTCCCTGATGACGAAAGGGAACGTCTCGGTTACGTATGGTAACCCTCGTTCCCTGAGTCCAGGGAACGGAGACGCCTCGTCCCGTCGCCATGCTGCTGTACCTTCGCGGAGGACTGGACACCGTCTGGCTCCTCAGCGAAAAGCATTTGTGAATGCGCTTGCTTCCGCCTTTATACCCGCACTAGTAGGCGGGCTGCGGAATGCAAATGTTGCATGCCAATGTTCATTGGCTCGTTTTAATTCACTCGAAGGCAATTGGTCTCCCTAGCGTGATCCCAATTTGTCAGGGGAACTCCCCCGACGAGGCGTCTCCGTTCCCTGGACTCAGGGAACGAGGGTTACCATACGTAACCGAGACGTTTTACAGCGCTACTTTATTGTTCCGAAAAAGGGGGGTTGCGTCCCATTTTAGATCTTCGTCTGTTGTATCGTGCAGTCATGAAACTCAAGTTAAAGATGCTCACACTCAAACAGATCGTGACTTAAATCAGATCCGAGGATTGGTTTGTCACGATAGATTTAAAAGGCGCTTACTTCCATCCTCCCTCTACAAAGGAAGTTCCCGTGGTTTTCTTTTTGGGGCAAAGAATACCATTATCAGGTGCTTCCATTCAGTCTAGCTCTATCATCCCGCACGTTCACAAAGTGCGTAGATGCAGCTCTGGCCCCGCCAGGCTGGAGGACTACGCGTTCTGAACTACTTCGATGACTGGCTGATTCTGGCGGAATCAGAGCATTTAGCGGTTCGGCATCGAGATGTCGTCCTCGCTCAGATGAAGAAATTGGGGTTGAGACTCAATGCCAAGAAGAGTGTGCTTTCTCCATTACAGAGAACCACTTTCGTTGGTGTGGTATGGGATTCAGTCACGATGCGAGCCACACTATCACCCGTTCGTGTAGCTGCTATCCTCACAGTCACAAAAGAGTTGAAGCTAGGCCAATCACGCACTGTGGAACAGTTCGAGAAACTGTTGGGCCTCATGGCAGCGGCGTCCAATGTGATACCCTTTGGCCTACTGTACATGAGACCCTTGCAGTCGTGGCTCAGAACCAGAGGGTTCTCCCCGAGGGGAAACCCACTTCGTAAGATCACGCGGCGGTTTCTCCGCGCCTTGGTTATATGGAGGAAATACTGGTTCCTATCTCACATGAGCATTCACGCATTATGAAACAGTCCGAGAAACTGCTGGGCCTCATGGCAGCAGCGTCCAATGTGATACCCTTTGGCCTACTGTGCATGAGACCCTTGCAGTGGTGGCTCAGAGCCAGAGGGTTCTCCCTGAGGGGAAACCCACTTCGTACGATCAAGATACGCGGCGGTTTCTCCGCGCCTTGGTTATATGGAGGAAATACTGGTTCCTATCCCAGATGAGCAGTCACGCACTGTGAAACAGTTCGAGAAACTGTTGTGCCTCATTGCAGCAGCGTCCAATGTGATACCCTTTGGCCTACTGTACATGAGACCCTTGCAGTGGTGGCTCAGAACCAGAGGGTTCTCCCCGAGGGGAAACCCACTTCGTACGATCAAGATCACGAGGAGGTCCTCCGCGCCTTGGTTATATGGAGGAAATACTGGTTCCTTTCCCAGGTTCCGGTGTTGGGAGCTCTTTGCCATGGAGTTTCTATCTCGACAGATGCTTGCCTCACCGGCTGGTTAGCGGTAATGGGAGGCCGCTCATCCTAGGGCCTGTGGAGGAGTCATCATCTCTTTTGGCACATAAATTGCCTGGAGATGATGGCAGTCTTCAATGCGTTGAGACATTCCTCCCAGACCTGAAGGACCATCATGTGCTTGTCCATACAGACAACACATCGGTGGTCTCTTACATAAATATGTTGGAGCAGACATCCTGTTGAGGCAGGGGCTGAGGCCCAGGGAATGGAGGCTCCACACCGAGGTGGTGGAGCACATTTTGGGGGTTTATGATCAGGCACAAGTGGATCTCTTTGCGTCTCAGGATACGACGCACGATCCACTTTGGTTCTCCCTCACACACCCAGCTCCCTTGGGGCTGGACGTTGTGGTATGGACATGGCCGAGGCTATGTCTGTACATCTTTCCCCGATTACTCTGCTCCCAGGAGTTCTGGAGAAGGTCCGCCGGGATGGATAATTATACTACTAGTAGAACCGTACTAGCCGAGCCTATTGGTTCTCGGACCCGGTGTCTCTCCTCGATGGCTCTCCCTTGGAGACTTCAGTCAGGAGGGACCTTCAGTCTCAAGTGGATTGGGTGATCTTTCACCCAGCCCAGAGACTTGGATCCTTTGGGTTTGGCCTCTGAGGGGGCCCAACTCATTGACTTTGGTCTCTCAACTGAGGTTGTGGAGACCATACTTCACTCCAGAGCAACCTCCACGAGGAAACTATGTATTAAGTGATGGGTTTTCACTTCATATTGCAGGTCTCGGACAGTGGGGGCCCAGTTTACTGCCCGATTGGTACAGTGCTGGAGTTATTGCTGGTTAATTTTTCCGCAGGGTTATCCCCTTCCATGCTGAAGGTGTACGTGGCGGCCTTAGAGCCAACCATGTCCCTTTTAGTGGTATTTCCCTGAGGGGAGGGAAAACCTTTGGTCGTTACCTCCGTGGTGCTTTTAGACTGGGACAGGAGTATGGCGGCTTAGAAGCCTTATTATATATGTAGATATCCTTGTAGGATGTGGTATGCGGCAGCCTGGTCCTCTCCGCTCACATTCGTAAGGTTTTGCAACTTCGACCTGGGCGCTCCCCAGGTTCTCAAATGCTCTTGTCTTAGTTGTGCAGTATTCACACTGACAGGTTCTGTTTCGTATGGCGTTTTGGGCATTCTTGTTCCCATAGCGTCATCGACGCATCGCGAGTTCCCTCGAAAGGGAACGTCTCAGGTTACGCCTGTAACCCTAGTTCCCTGAGAAGGGAACGAGACGATGCGTCACTTTGCCATACTTCCTACATCCCTGTGATCGACTTGCCTTGGCCCTTTTCGAAGCTAGCGCGGTTCTTAACCGGATGTCCTTTATCCTTTCCTGGTCGCCATGTCACCCGCCTGTGACGCCCACTCTCGGTATTGGACTAGTTGATACAAGTGCTTCAGACGTAATCACGCAGAAGCGTTCCCAAAGCGTCATCGACGCATCGTCTCGTTCCCTTCTCAGGGAACTAGGGTTACAGTCGTAACCTGAGACGAAAAAAACCCTTGTAAGAAAAAAAGGTTGTAACAACAATGACTTATGTTAGGGAATTAATTAGCTCAAATTAGCATTAATGTGACTATGCATATGTTGCTTACATGAATTAAAGAATTACCAAATAGGGAATTGGTCAAAACCTCGGCTTATATCAGAGGTTACACAATCGCTTGTAGTACTCACTGATATAGACGGGTAGAATATGTTCAATTTGGGGAAATTTTAGATACAAGTTGAAGAATGTTCATTTATTGTACGAACTGTATGTCCAGCACACAAAATGTACAATATCTGAACGGAAATCTCACGTCTTTAACACTGATAGACAATTTATTCTCTGTGGCCACAAGAAAATAAAGATCTTAGTGTTTTAGACCATTTGAGATTTCTTTCAATAGTAAAATCTATCGTAGAGCGTTAAGAGGTAAAGATCTGCACTACTCAGGGACTCAGTATTGAAACAAACAGGCAAACTTAATTCAAATGATTTAACAAAGTTTATTCAAACGAGCTACTGGTTACATGTACTAATTTTCAATCACACAGGAGTAAATATGCATAAACAAAACAATATACGATCGCAAATAGGGAATACAACAAAATAAACGTAAGATAAAAAGGTTAGAGTAGGGGAAGGAAGAAGGGAGAATATAAGAGAGAGAGAGAGAATTTTAAGAAAGGGTTTTGTGTGTGTACACTGAGAGCGTGGTAAGGAGAGGTGTGTGTGTGTGTGTATGTGTGTGTGTAGGAGCACGCCTTTAGCAGCACGTGGCCGTGTGTTTATGTCTAGGAGACGCGTGAAGAGGTGGGCGTGTATGTGTGTGTGTAGGTGCAGATGTGTGCGTCGAAGAGTGTGTAAGTGTGAGTAAAGAGAAATGAGAGATAGGTAGAGACAGTTCAGTCAGTCACAACAAGACCCCAATAGGCACAGCAATATTAGACACTTTAAACAGCACTTCAGGTTGGAAATTAAGGTCTACGTTACGTCTGAGTTGTAGATCAGCCCTCTTTGTGTGGTCTCGTCTGTGTTGGACGGAAGCGGAGTCACGTGATCACAGCGTCTAGTTGCTATAGCGACTTGAAGCGAGCGGAACTCAGCAAAATGATCTTTAGCTTTAAGTTGGTATCTTGGGTTGGTTGAAGGAGACTATCAACTGAAGTAAAAGTAGTTTTAAGAAAATAAAACTTGGAAGAAAAATGAAAATAAACGCGAACGAAGCTTCCAAGGATGGAAGAAGGCGTGTCGTCTCTCTCTCTCTGGCGATGTGCGTTGAGATCAGAGAAGCGCGGCATTTTGAAGGGGTTAAGCCCAGCCTCTTTAGGTGCATGACCCAATCGCCTGGAAGGGCGATTGTGACTACCTCCTGACGTTTTGTGGAGGCTCACGCCCCTTCCTAATAGTTAAGGAGAAGCTAAATTTGTTCCTATCGTTAATAACACTGGATTTAATAAAATAATGCGTCTTCGGAGATTTTGGGTTAAAGATTCCACACCGTTGGGATTTATGGAACACAATGATACCACGAATGGTATCTCTATGACATAGTCACCCGCGGATACCTGATTTTTCGCGATTATAGTCACATCAAATGGATTACAAATCAATAAAACTATATAGGCATAATATTTGGGACAAAAGGGATCATGCATACATCAAGAGAATACATTTTAAACATTTCACAAGATGATTTTGATTCACACGTGGTAGGATCTGTGTGTGTTTCCTTGTGTGTGTGCGCTGGAAGAGTCACTGAAGGTTCATCCTGCTGCGTTGAACTTTTGTCCCCGAGCACGGGGTGAGAGAGTCTAGGTGTGTGCGTGTTACTCGGTCTGATTAGATTAGCGGTCGAACAGAGTCTGGTTGTTTTCTTACGTGTTGCCTGAGGGTCTACATGTAAATGAATGTCTGACAGAGAGTCCCTAGGGTCCTCTTGAGATTGCTTTTATTGGTCAGGGGGGATTGCTCTTGGTGATCAGCGGATGTTCGCGGAGCCATAAACTAGAAGTCAGCAGTAAGGGATCTCTGTTTTCAGATAGATAGTTAATGATTTAGGTCATTCGTAGGCGCCGTTGGGTCTGGGGTCCAGGAAGGAAGGATCTTAAGACAATAGAGGTGTTTGTGGATTAGGACACCAATGATTTAATTAGGTCTCAGAGCAAAAGGGGATTTGAAGACAGGCTAATTTCAGTAAATTAACATATAGAGAGATAGAGCTGGTGATCTGACCATCTGATGTGCGTTACAAGGTAACACTTTATTTTGATAGTCCGTTTGTTGAGACTTTACTAGTTATTAGTAGCCATTCAGTAGCTTGTCAACAGTGCATCAGTTGACATTCAAAAACACTGTTTCAACAGACAAGTAACATACGTTCAACTGACTGTCTATAGACTATAAGGTACAATTCAAGTGTTAATCTACAGATTTTACGAAAAAGTGCCTGTTGACTGTCAATATTATTTTGTAACAGGTTATTAACCAATTGTCGACTAATTTTCAATTGTCAACTAACTTTCTGTAGATTGAGTACCAACAACTCAAGATCAATCTGTCAGTTAAAAGTCAACAGTCATGTCAGCATATGAAGTATATGATACTGTATATCCTACTTAAGGGGTCTCATGTGCATCAAATCAATAATTATTTTAGCTGTATGTAGGATTGTGGCCAAAACTGGTACTGCAATCACTTTAAAAATACTGTAGAGAGGTGTATCCCCTCCCCCTCCCCCCTGACTCGAGGTTGCCAGATAAGCTGCAGGATTCAGCAGAAACGTAGGCTGCTTCAATGGTCATACAGGTCAACTTGCAGCATGTGTAACTTATATGGTTGCCAACTTCAGAAAAGGAAAATACAGGACAATCGTGGTTATTTATAGGAAAATGAGGGACACTCAAAACTGTACATCATTTCAGTGTCTGCAGTTAAATATGTGTTTAAAAGGTTATCAGACATGAACACATTTGTATTGCTTTACCTATTTATGTATTTAATTCATACATAAAATACAAAAAGTCATACATAAAAAAAATCACATTACAAACAAACCATCATTCAAAATAGCAGCATTTATCTAAAATAGAAAGCTTTTTAACATTATATAGGCTTACAGTTCAAAAGTTTGGGAGATAATTTTTTTGGAAAAAAAATTTAAAGAAAGTATTTGCCTTCTTTTATTCAGCAAGGATGCATTACATTAATCAAAAGTGACAGTAAAGACATTTATAATGTTACAAAAGCTTTCTATTTACTTTCTAAGGCTTTTTTTTTACATTAATAATAATCAGAAATGTTTTTTGAGCATATTATTCCTTCAGGTAGATTACATGTTTTCTTGCGTGGCTGGATGTTAGAGTCATGGCATGAACAATAATCACGTTGTTTGCATTCGCCAAAATTGTTTTGCCGAAATCAAAACGTGGACAGTAAAAGGTTATTACCGTTAACGCGAGACGAGTCCGGCTTGAAGCGGAAGCAACCAGACAGCAGAGGATTATATTCGCAAATCAAACAATGATTTGTCTAAAAACAGTGATTAAAAAAAACTGTGATTGGATGATGACAGGTGTCGGTGATCATTCTCAAGTGTCGTGGTCAGCACTGCTGCTGTTGCTATTGTATCAGTCAGTGGTTAGATCAGCTTGTCAAAAAACGGGACATGGGAGGTCACGCACGGGACAAATATATTAGGCCCAAAATACGGGACGTCCCACCTAATTCGGGACAGTTGGCAACCCTAGTAACTTAGTCCACGATATACTGTACGTGAAGAACGAATGACGAATCTTTTTTTTTCTGAGGTAAAGTTAGGCTTCTTTCTCTGTTGTTTTCCTCAGCGTCTCCGCATAATGACAGAGAAACGGGCTCCATAATGCATTGCTAATACGTCCATGTGAGCTAATGTTACGTTACTTTGCACGAACATGCATAACTTTGTTCGACTGTCATGAATATATGAAATGTCCATTGACATCAAGTACAAGTTAGCCAAGCATAGATGAATCTTACCTGTCCAGGAGAAAATTAGCAACATCGCGTCTGTGTTCAAATTCTTCTCCATTTTCAGCCGTCTCCATCTTTCAAAAGCATCTCCAATACAAATTCTGTTTTTATTTCGGACTTTGTCACGACGAATTTCTGAATTATAACGAGGTCTTTTTGATTTAGTAACGTTAGACATTTTTATCCGACTAGAGTTAGGGTAGGTAAGAGCAGAGCTGGCAACCCGGATCCCGAAACACTACTGACTTCGTGATTGGTAGATAGGTGGAGGGAGGCGCATCAGGCCAAAACACAAAATGACAACATCAACATCAGTTGAGGGCTGCAAGTCCACTTTTTAAATGACAATATCCTAGCCATACTACTGTTGTCAGTGATATAAGTATTTGAAATGAACATGATTTCTTAATGTCTGGTGACACATCAGGGCCATTTTATGATTAATTGAAATAGATTTCTTACATACAGCTCCTTTAAAACTGTTTTTAAAAAATTGTTAACCATTTGTAGATTATCTGTTGATAGTCAACTAAAGATTAGATCTGTTGCTTCTCAACAAATAAATTGTTTATGATCAGTAGACTATTAATAGACATTATCCACTAAGTGTTAGTAGATACATTTTAGGACTATATAATTAAAGTGAAAAACAGTTTATATCAGTAGAAATTCTATAACCTATCAACAGATTAATATATTGTTTATGATCAGTTGACTATTAATATACATTATCCACTAAGTGTTAGTAGATATCTTTTAGGACTATCTAATTAAAGTAAAAGACAATTTATATCAGTAGAAAGTCTATAACCTATCAATAGATTGAAAACATACTTTTTTTTGTATGTTTGGATAGATGCTGAAACGTAACGTTAGGCTGTGATACAGCCATGTCTGCAATGTAGAATTATTACGAAATCACAGATACAAAACGTTTACGAATCATCTGTATCATTTCCCTTATACTGTTTTATAGATAAATGTAACTTAAGTTCCCTTAACCCTATTCCCAAACCTAAATATAAATTACTCATTTTATACAGAATATAAAAAGAATAAAACACTTTATGGACAGAGATGTGTAGGGAAATGCCAGTTTTATTAATAGCATTAAAATATATTTTGAGCCACTAACATTAATCCTACTCCTGCCCCTAAACCTACCCATAACCATTTCTTAAAACTATGCAGGCTAAAATTATAAAGAAAAACAACAGATGTGTAATCATAATAATTTACTGCGAAAATGTAAATCGGTACCAAAAGTCGCTCAAATGACGATGTGTTGCAGTCCTCTCTGGCAGTATATAATAGTTTTGTATAAGGGACAGAGCAGAATTTAAGTTATTAATCCATAAAAATGTTAACCCAGCTTCCCTCTGCGTGAAGACGGCGCGCGCGCTTCTGCATTTCAATGTTGTTTCAACTGAAACACGGCATGCTGCAATCTGTGACGAAGCAGGCGAGAGCCAATGAGCGTTTGATATCACTGCCGTAAAACATGTCGTAACGCTTCTTGAGGGCGCAATTTTTAAATTTAAATTCATCACGAGCGTGGGATTTGACATTTACGGTCGCTGCTGAGAATGGAGATGGAGATAGCTGGATGTGGATGAAGGGCTGAATTTGGATCTGTTTCTTGCTTGCGTATGGATTTGGATTACATCTAACGTTACGTTAGCTAATAAAAATTATGTATTTTGTTAATTTATATTGTGTTTTGGTGTATTATGGTTAGGGTTGAGTACCGAAACCCGGTTCCAATAGGGAACCGGTTCCGACGTAAACGGTAGTAACCAGACCGAATAAGAACGAAACTTTCGGTGCCTGATTTCGGTGCCTGACGTTTTTTACCGCCCCCTATAAAACATCTCGCGGCACGAATGATCCAATAATAAAACATCTCCAGTTAACCAGCAGAGCATTCATTTAGTTCGTTTGTTAAATAAGAGACGATCTAGCGCTGAAATGTGTTTTTTAAATCAAGTGATCAAAGTGCTCGTTGCCGCTGCGATCAGTGGCGCGGATACAGTGTTTTCTCTTGGCTCCCGCACTGTCTTCACTCGGACGCGCGCTTCAATAAGTTGCGGAGATCGATCTATTTATGAGGCGCCGTCTATATGGGGGGAGACGGGATTCCCTCAAAAGACGGAACTCCCTGTTGCTCTCTCTCTTCCTTCTCCGGTCAAACTTCAGGAAACACTTCGGCTTCGGCCACCGTCTCCGGACGCGCATTCCCAACCTTTCTTTTCTTTTCTTTACTAAGTTTATTTTCATGTTTAGCCTCTCCCTCCACAAGGGAGACAACGCTGAATAATTTCTTTGGCAACTTCACATCGGTGAACCTTTAAAACTTCGCGCCCGGAAGACGTACGAGAGAACAAAGGCCCATGCGCGCGCCTGCCTCAGCAACACCGCAGACCATGTGTAAGTATAATCAAGCTTAATCGAGCTTTTAAATGCTGCTTAAGTATATTCCCTTTTTCAAGGTGATTTGATTCCTTGCTGTCTCTCAAAGGTTAAACTGTCTGTGAGTTTTGCCATACTGTGCGATCATTCTGTGATCTCTCTCTGTCTTGCTTTAACTTTCTCTCATCTCTCTCATGTTCCGATCTCTCTCTCTCTCTCTCTCTCTCTCTCTCTCTCTCTCTCTCTCTCTCTCTCTCTCTCTCTCTCTCTCTCTTTCGTTAGTCTTGTATTTGTCTGTAATGTTTGTCGTTTTGTTGTTTCGACTGTATATACATATATCTCTGTGTGAATCGTAGTATGTATTCATTAGTTCAATTATTAAATTCCATATATCCTGATTGATTCCGTCTGTTTGCTCATGTTATGAAGTCAATGAAAAATAAGATCCCGGCTAGAAAAGCTTTTATTATTTACTACGTTGAGTAGTTAAATTTTATGGACACAGGAAGGATTAATGTTCGCAATATTCAGTTTCAGTCTGTTTATATGAATATTTATAATTTTTGTGCGCTATGAAATTATGAAATCGTGTGATAAGTCGCAAAACGCGAACTCACTCCTAACTGACTGAGGCAAAAAGCTGAAGTCAGTAACGTTACATTTTAACAAGTTGCTAAAATATGCCTAGACAATTTTAACACTGTTAAATGTGAATAAACTGCAGTTCATAATATTAAACCTGTGCCTGTAAAGACGAAACGAACTCTTTGCAGTGTACATGTTAATATTATCTAAAACCGCCTATTAGGACGAAGAAATCTCTTTCTAGTGCGAGACGCAAGTCTGATCGGGGCGAGTTTCCCCCCCTCAGCAGTAAAGGCCTCAATAAATTATCGCTAGTTTGAATTTATGGTTAGTCCAATAATGTTCAGCTAAGACGATTTCTCCTGTGGGTTACTCAGTGACTTAGCTACTCACTGTGAACCTACGCAAATCAAAAATCATATAAACAACACAGGTTTGATGATAGATTTTGTAAATTGGAGCTTTGTTAGATTTAAGGAAAATCTAAGTTTTGTAACAACAGGGAAAATATACTGTTGCGTACGTTTTTGTGTACTAGCAAGGAAAAGAATCCTGCCACACACGCGCTTGTGCCATTAGAGCACCAAGGGTCCGCCGAGACCTGATTTGTATGTTTGTATTGTGATTTTGCAGAAAATCTACGCATAAATGCTCTCAGATTTTGAATCACTGAAAGTCGTAATTCCGCTGACTAACACCAGAGGGTGTCCCTTAAGTGTTTAGCAGCTCTCAAAGATTGCGCCTCGCCCTCTGACGTCATTCTGCGCAACAGCGCCATCTTGTGGTCATTTTTGAAAGGTCAATTTCCCTTCTGAACTGATTTTATTATGTGGCCTCAACAGCGCCACCGTGTGTACATTAACAGATAGATTTATTGTTCCTGCATGCTCTCTGTTCCTGTTATTTTCACTCTCCCTGCGATTAGTGAACTTATGGTCTAAACCAAAATAATAATTTGCATTTACAGCTTTGCTCGTGCGAATATTATTTTGTGTTAGACAATTTTCCTGCTTTTGACTGGTACATTTACTTCGAGTTTGGATCAAACAAGATTTGAATTAAAACTTAAATTAAACCCCAGCCCAGCATTCACTTAGAGGAAACAACGGCACCTAGTGGCCGGCTCCCGCTAGGTCGGGTAACTCAGCTCTCTTTTCTCTCTCTTCAAATCCTGTCGGGAATAGTTTATTTCCACTTTTCTTTTTTGATTATCTTTATAATTATTGATGGGACTTCACTGTTACCATTAATTATTATGGGATATTATTCTGAGTTCTTCTTTTACACTTTCTTTACATGCTCATTTAAATTTGATTTAAACTAATTTTGAATTTCAAATTTAAATTGAGTTGTCTATTCAGCCACTGATGTCTACTTGGAGGAAACAGCACCACCGTGTGGCCTTGCGGATACTAAGCCGGTATAACTCTTTTCCTCCTTTCACTTTTTAAAGGGTGCATTTATATCGTCTTTCTCTCCTGATTATGTTATAATTAGTACTGATACTTTAGGGTATCTGGATTATTATAGGATATCATTCTGATTTCCCTTTAATTCTTCTTACATGCTTATTTTAAATTCTAATTTAAACAAATTTGAATTTTTAATTTCAATTAAGTTTTCTGTTCACCAGGTTAAGCACAGAGAGGAAGCACGCCCCCTTTGGGACACAAAGCTCACTACGGCAGCCTGCTTCTTCGCCCGTGTTTCATCCTGTCTCTTTCCATTTTGATTTTATTCTGTTTCTTCTCTCTTTTGGGTTAGGTCATTTTGATAATTACCATTTATCATTTCCATTTTGTTTTATCATTTCCATTTTGTTTTATCATTATTTAGTAAAACCTTTGACTCTCCTTTTACATACATAATTACTCAATTGGTTTTAAACAAGAAAGCCTTAATTCACTTTAAGTTTCCCTTGTTCATCCTTCTGTGTATTTATTGTAGTACTCCCTTTGTGATCTGACAGCCATCTCTGCTTGGTTTCCGGCAAGCGAGGTCACCTGTCCGACGCTACTTGACGCTGGCCGTGTGTGAGTCTCGGACACTTCCGAATCTCGTACCACCAGTTGTGGCACGCCACCCCGACATCAGCAATTTGGTCCGCCAAAAGGTTAAGTCAACGCCAGCGGCACACAAGGCAATTTTGAGACAATCACTCGAACTGGGGTCTGCTGAAAGGACCACTCCGAAAGGAGAGTTCCGAGGAAAACTAAATTTTTCTGTACCGTCTGATGATTGACACCTTGGCGTTGTCACTTTGTGTTTAAAGTCGTGAGTGGTTTGAGTGGGCACACTATGGTACCGAGAGACGAGGCTGCCCGAGGACACTGCGGTCAAGTGTTGGAGAACCGTCGGACAGGTTGACCGAGCCACTGGTTTCCACCTGAGTGGCCTCAATTCACATCAGGTAAACTAAATGTGATAAAACCCATTCACTTAGTATAAGCCCCAGAATATTAGATATTCCCCCGGATATATTTTAAGTGTTTTGACCCACCTTTCCTCTCTAAGCCACACCATCTTCCTAGGTTTTCTACCCCGATAGCCCCGCTCACCTGTGGCCCTATCTTAAAACCTTAGCAGTGGTAATAGCTTAGGTCTCTTTATCCTCCTTAACACGTACTGTGTTACTATTCTGTTTATTTAATTTCAGACCAAGTCATCATTAGTGTTTTGTTTTTCCTCTATCTTTTCTATTCTTTTGTTCTGTTGTGATTTTTTTCTCTCTCTCGTTTCACCCTGAAATAGTAACCCTGTGAGAGCCACCAAGGAAAACTGAATAAGTAGAGCAACAACCAGCAGCCGGTGTCACCACGTGACCCGCCAGGCTACTGCCTGCCAAATCTCAATTTCAGGTCCTTCGTCGACCGAAGTTAATTGGCACTGTCTAACTGTATGCATCAGTTAGTCCAAATTCTCATAGACGGCATAGCCGTATTAGCATAGTTTGTTAGCCTTAGAACGAACTTGCATTGGTCTCTGTGTGTGTGCTGTGTTTCTCTCGCCTACAGCGAAGCCAGTATGTCCCGTGCATCCAGTCCCGCGGTCCATTGGAATCGCATAGCGACATGGCTGGAAGCAATGACGAACATCTTCCTGCCCAAGGACGCCAGCGACCTGCAGCACCGGAGCCAAGAGCAACTGGACGCCGAGCTAGACAAGCTGATAACCCAGGATCCGACACAAAGCTACAACTACAAAGACTGGGCCAGGATCGTCGGAAGCGTCGCCCACAATCTCATCGCCCAGGCACAGCTCAGCGAAAGGAGCAACATCGACCTGGAGCAGGAAGCCGCAGCGCTAAAGCTTCAAGCGGACGAGGCCCGGAAGGACCAGGCCAGAACCCAGAGCCGTCTAGATCAGCTCCTCCTCGAGACCCAGTACCAGCGCAAGAAAGAGGACGCCACAGATCCAGAGCTACAGAAAGAAGTAGAAAGACTTCAATATGCCCTGCAAGATCTTTGCCTTGACACAGACCAAAGAGAACAGTTGGCGAAAGAAACCAGAAGAGAACTCGACGAAAAACTCCAACAAGGTGAAGCTCTCCTTGCAAGAGCAGAGACTGAAATAAGAGACAGAGACGCTAAAGCCAGGGCCTGCGAAAAACACTTGCAAGCGGCCCGAGCTGAGATCCATGAGCTTACTCAGCAGAGACACGATCTCAAATACGAACTTGACATTGTTCACAAAGAGCTGAAACATTCTTATAGACTGCAAAGTAACCGAGAAGGGAAAACACACATCACAGAGTTTTCCCCGACCTTTCAGCCAAACACTCAGAGCTGAAAAGGGGGGTGAAAGCTAGAGCTTTGATCGGGCCCAACAAATCAAGCCCGACCCTACCCGAGCCCGAGCACGTTGTGTCCGAGCCCGGCCCGGCCCGACATATTCACTGTAATTATGAGCCCGAGCCCGGTTTAAACCTGACCATTTTTAATATGTAGGCCGTTATAACCAGAATATTTTTTAACGCAGGTGCTGCTGTGCTAGATCATTTAAGCTACAGGGGGGAGCTGCGCAGTTATATATATTATATAAATACTATTAATAAATGAGCAAAAATTGCCCGATCAATATTAAATATTCAGTTATTTTAATTATCACAATTAAAGTTTTAATTTTATTAAATTGATCTAGCACAACATTCAGCATTCAATCAAATATTCTTAAAGATTAATAATGTTACTACAACATATTATTTCAACATAATATGTGTGTGAGCAACAAGCAAGATTTGTAAATTCGGTGACAGCGTGTTACGAGTTTCAAATGGTGTAAGTGACCGCGACGCGCCGGCGACTGCATGTCATGATTATATTGTCTGCTATAGGCCTATTGCTTTTTATGTATTAAATCCAGGCAATTGGAATGTATTAAAATTAAGATACAATTTATACAAAACAAAATTCACTTTAAAGAAAAGCTTTCTTCAAAACAAAACTTAAACTTGAAACTAAATGTGCTTATTTAATGGCTAAAACACATAGGCTAGCCTACTACAGACTCTCTTTTTGTACAAATTGCAGCACATTCATTTAATTCTGAATTTTGCACATGTAAAGGAAAGGCATTTGTTTGTGCATAGTAAACATATCTGTAACATTTATCAAGTTCATGTGCGTGCATTTATAATTATCTTATGAATAATGCGACAAGGAAGAAGCATGAAAACTGCATTGTTTGTTTATTCAGAAATAATTGAATGGATCGGAAAAGTAACAAAAGAGGACATTGAGGCCTGAGGCTGACTACTATCATAATTTCTGCCATGGCAAGACTGCTTCATGTGTCTGTGCATCGTCGAAGTCCCCGTTTTTTTTGCTGTCATAGGCGAGCAGCGTGCCGCATTTAATGCACGAGACAAAGCCAACACATATTGTCACTCCGCACGACTAGTTTAAAATGTTTCCATACCTCCGATTTTCCTCCAAACTTGCTCAAAGTTAATTCTCCTGTTTGAATTTTTTTCTTTGCTTCTTCAAGCTCCATGTTGCACTTAAGCAGCAGAATAGTAGCCTACAGCACGCACAGCAGGTGTGATGCGTCACGCATGCAAGACTGCGAGTGAGATTGGACGAGACGCTGCACGTGACACGTAACGTGCTTTATCAAGGGCCCGACCCGACCCGGCCCAAAGACAGTGGCGAGAAATACCGCGGTCGGGTCGAGTCCGGGCTCGGGCAGAGAATCTAAGCTCTAGTGGGAGGCTAGTGGCTCGAGCATCCATGAAAAACACCCCAATCACACGTGTCAAATTTCACACACACACACCGCAAGAGAAATGACCACACTTGGTGAACACGCAGCCACCGCACACACCAAGGGACCCGCCACCACAAGGGGCACTGCTCCCACTGGCAGTTCTCAGCACCTGGACAAAAGGACGGACACGTGGAAGTTAAACAAAATTAAACAGAAATTACAATAAACAATGTCTAATAAGCCACCCGTTCTAAAGCCCAAGGTGGTACTGGAGTTAGCAATAGGAACAGAGACTCAATCACACAATAAATCAAAATCAACAATTAAACATGGACAAAACATCATAACCCATCCCCCAACAATGGGACAAGATTGCCCTATGGGTCAACCACTTCAAGGTCTTCGATCAGTGTGGACACATTACATAAAAAGTTCAAACAAAAGAAAATCACAATTAGGCCCATCTTCTTGGATATCAGCAGCAAGAAAAGGCCTCCAATACAAGAGTTCAAAAGAAAGAAAGAAACAAAACAATCAGTTAAAATGGTGTCAGTCCATCGAACACTCTACACTCACACACTAATTCACAACACTGACAGGAAGAAGGCTCAAACAGTGTTAAACAGGCGACGATGTAACATGCCAGCCAGCTGCCTGTTAACTTAAAGGGGTCATATAATGGTACATGCACTTTTACAAGTTGATTGCACTGAAATGTCTGTTGGCAGTGCCTGTACACAACCATCCTATCATGATTAAAATCCATCCAGTGGTTTTGTTTTAATCTCCTTATATGTTTGACCATCTATGAAATCAAGCCGTTCGATATTGTGACGTCATAAGATCGGACGCCCCTCCCGCGATTGTGATTGACAGCCGTGCTTCAACACAAGACCCGCCCTGAGCAAGCTGTGACAGCCATCGTCATAGTAGTCCGCCATTGTTGTTATGCTGGAGTAGAATGGCGTCTACGCGATTGTGGTGTTCTGTTCTTAGATGTAATAAGGAACACAGCAGTCATTTGGATGTTCCTAAATCTGAGCCGTTATAGATGCAGTGGCTGAGTTTTGTTTTTGAAGCGATATGCCCAAAGGATTGACGCGGGGATTCCCTCACGGGGATTCCCCACGATCGTCCATGCTTTCATGTTTACGCGAATCATTTCACACCAGACAGCTTTACAAACGAGAAAAAACGGATCGGTACCAACGTGTTACTGCTGAACCTCCAGAAGATGTGAGTGTAATGTTTTATTAACCTTTATATTAGTATTTATATTAATCTTTGCGAAATTTGCAAACCTTGCTGCAGGCTTCACGATGAATGCATCTAAGGTTTACACTCAGGGTACATTACAGCATGTTTTCCATGTACGACGTTCTCAATATAATTCATAATCCCAGGTTTATAATGATCAACGCGTGGTTATTGTGTTACAAACGGTGTACGCACAGAACAGAGGGGCGGAGTGAGCAAAGCTCATTATCATTTAAAGACACATGCACTGAAACGGCGTGCTGAAAACAGAGCTGTTTTTGACCAGGTAAAATTAGTGTTTTCTTACAATACTAATGAGAATTTTTAATTAAAGTATATTACAAACTTTTAATTTAGACCCTAAAGAATCATATTAGCTTGTACAAAAATGGCATTATATGACCCCTTTAAGCTACAAGTTGAGTCCAATAATCCTCTGTCCAGTGTGAAAAGGTAGCTGGGTACGGAATGAGTGTTCAAGGTATAAATAGGCTGAGACTAACAGGGTAATAAGATAAAGGTGAATGCATTCAATGATGATGAGTCCGGGCAGTGAGTTCTGGGAAATGTAGTCTGTGAGTGAACATGAGAGTCTGGTGTGTTGTGCCCTCTGGTGGCTCTCAAGGGAAGTCTAAAAGTCTATGAAGTCTAAGCTACTATGCTGGATTTGAGAACTCACTTAAGAGCTGTTAATGTGAACTTGTGAAACTGGTGGGTTGCACCCCAAATGAGTTGAAAAGGAATGAACTGAATTTAAACAAATTAAAATTTTGAATGAACTGATTTCTTTTTGTTGAAAGAATTTGTCATGTTAAGTGGGACCAGAATTGGGAATTGAGTATTTTAATTTTTGGGATCCTTTCCTTACAAATTGAATCATTTTTTGGATTCTTTTTTTCCTTTTTTTTTTTTTTTTTTTTGTTGTTGAACTGCATTTTGTGAATCATTAATGCTTTCCCCTCACTGAATGTTATTTTGCTAAAAAAACAAAACAATAACAGTTTCTATGAATTGAGCCTGTTGATATTTGTGTGTTAATTCTTCATCCACATATTAAGGGTTCATACTTTTTTTTTATGTTTGAATCCTTTTTATGGTTGACTGACTCAAAGAAATTTAGTAGGTTTAATCACCTGCTTGGCACCCCAATTAATTAGGTCAATCTGTTACAATTGATCCTCTTCTTAATATCATTAATTACTCGTTGTCTCTAGGATACTTACCAATAACCTTTAAGCTGGCTATGATTAAACCACTTGTTAAAAAATGCAACATGATCCTCCAGAATTAGTCAATTACAGGCCGATCTCGAATCTGCCTTTCTGTCAAAGATAGAGGCAGTATCCTCACAACTGTGTTCCTTCATAGAAATAAATAATATCTGTGAGGATTTACAGTCCGGATTTAGACCATACCATAGTACATTACATTTATTCATTTAGCAGACGCTTTTATCCAAGACACCTCTCTTTTAGTACCGAGACAGCTCTCATTTCAGTCACAAATGATTTGCTCTTATCATCCGATCAGGGTTGTATCTCTCTATTAGTGTTACTCGATCTTAGTGCTGCATTTGCTTATGATGTTATGTAGAGAGTGTGTGTGATTCATTGTTAGTGTCACATGCAGAACACAGTGTATTATATTAGCCTGCATACAAAAAACTTGATTTGTTATCACAGTATTTATGGTGTAGCCAATTAGATTGCAAATGTTTATTCACTAGTTTATTGTTATGGACACAATTTGCTGTTAGATGTCTAATATTTTTTTTTTTTTTTTTTTTTTTTTTTTGCTTTTATTCAGCTCTTACAGTGTTTTTGGAAATGAAATCCTTTAAAAACATCAGTTCCTGAGAGTGAATTGCATCTGTTCAGCCGGGAATGCTACAGCAACAGTTTTTACCTTCACACTTCAGTACATCATAGCAAAGCTGGAGTTATACGTGTCTCGTTTGCTCGATATGCACCTTGACTGACATGCAAAAACAGCAGTTTTGCAAGCTTTATCTCTCTTAAGCAACAGGATATATGTAAAAGATGTTGCCCTATTCCTATTCATACCTATCTGAGTTACACATCACACTTACTTCATGACTTAGCAGAAACACACTCAACAGGCGTTGTCAAACTTCAACTGAAGTGTTACACCCTCTGCCAATTTTTCCACTTTATATTTTCAACAACTTTCCTCAATATGTTTTCCCCCAATTGACTGTTTTATAAGTCTCAACAATCATTTATTCAATCGTTCTTGTTGTCTAATGATTCACATAATCTCTCTTGCTTTGGAGATGGTTGATTCCTGATGAGGACCTTCCCTTCTTCTGTCTTCTCCTTTTCTTGGCTTCTTTCTTCTTTTCTCTTCTTTGTTTTGTTTCTTTAAAATACTATCTACAAGCATATCATCCATGTTAATCTCAAGCTTGTTTGTTACATTTGTTACAATGTTTTTGGTTGTTGCTCATCGCCCAGGGAATTTAAAATGGAAGTACACATTAATGTGTCATCTAGTACGACATACTGTATAAAAACTTTATATGTAGAAACAGCCAACACAAAATAATTAAAGGTTAAAGTGGTTTTGTACAGACTGAAAATTAATTATAGATCTATTTATGATAATAGTAAGTTTCGGCTGCAGACTTATAACAAACACATTAAAGGAGAACTCCGGTCAATTTTAACATTGAGCTCATTTTTTTGTACATTTGGAGTGCTGTCAATACAGAGAACAACGACAAAAATCGGTGTTGCCTACACCGAGTTATTCTATTTTTAAAATTTGCACCCTGTTGACTTCAATGGGGCAAGTACTAAACCTGCTTTTAGCCTCTTAACATCCTTGATGTGTCATTACAAGTGCACAGCTAATGTGAGTGATTCCTTCAGAGTGAACACGAGTGGATCTGACTGCAGTAGATGTGAAAGAAATGTATAAAAATGATGTTATTTAAGCCAGCGCAAATACCTGTGTTTACATCCTGTTTTCGGGTGAAGTCCAAAGTAGTCGATTGCCGAGTTCACATGCATAGGTTTAGTACCTATGATCACGCGCGTGAACTCGGCAATCGACTACTTTGATAATATCAGGGAGAAAATTATAACTATGCAACTGTCTACTACAGTATCGCATCAGAGAGTGCATTGTAGTCTGCCTGAGGAAAAATTCAATTAATTTATTGCTATAAGAGAGGAACCGACAACTTGTATGTTAGACCCAATACCGACTAAGCTAATGAAAGAGATACCAGCTGTCATTGATCCTCTTCTTAATATCATTAATTCATCGTTGTCTCTAGGATACTTACCAATAACCTTTAAGCTGGCTATGATTAAACCACTTGTTAAAAAAACGCAACTTGATCCTCCAGAATTAGTCAATTACAGGCCGATCTCGAATCTGCCTTTCTGTCAAAGATAAAGGCAGTATCCTCACAACTGTGTTCCTTCATAGAAATAAATAATATCTGTGAGGATTTCCAGTCCGGATTTAGACCATACCATAGTACATTACATTTATTCATTTAGCAGACGCTTTTATCCAAGACACCTCTCTTTTAGTACCGAGACAGCTCTCATTTCAGTCACAAATGATTTGCTCTTATCATTCGATCGGGGTTGTATCTCTCTATTAGTGTTACTCGATCTTAGTGCTGCATTTGCTTATGATGTTATGTAGAGAGTGTGTGTGATTCATTGTTACTGTCACATGCAGAACACGGTGTATTATATTAGCCTGCATACTAAAAACTTGATTTATTATCACAGTATTTATGGTGTAGCCAACAATTAGATTGCCAATGTGTATTCACTAGTTTATTGTTATGGACACAATTTGCTGTCAGATGTCTAATGTTTATTTGTTTGTTTGCTTTTATTCAGCTCTTACAGTGTTTTTGGAAATGAAATACTTTATATTTTACTTTCAGCTCAGCTACTGTTCGGACACTCTTGCTTACTGCTCCGTGCTTTGCTCTATCGCTTTTACATTTTATCTCCTATATTTTTATATTTTATTTCCTTTTATCACCTAATTTTAACCTCAGCAAATCAGCACAGTGCTCATACGACAAAGTTTGGATTACTACAAAAACGCAGAATTCTTTTACCTGACCAGCTTACATTCCGGGGAAAGGAAAACACAACTTTCTACACTCATAAGGATAAGAGAGAAAATGCCTCTTCTGGTTCAAGAATCTACTTGCTGCACTAACTGCCACAGACTTTTACAAAGGAATGCAGTTCTTGAAACAAAGTTTCGTACGGGACCACCAAACCAGACGGAGCACACAACAGAGCTTCGTCATGGACACCCTCAGCATACAGCCGGTGAGTCCCATGAAACTAGTGCTCCTCGACAGGTAGAGAAACAAGTCGATCGACTTACAAATCGATGGCACAAACAGGGAGCGAGACCCAAAGGCACTCGAGACATCAGATTGTTACAAGCATCACATATTGCCGCAGTAGCATCCTCTACCCCAGATACAGCTCTGACAAGGATTGCAAACACTGGTCTGCTACCACCGCCTATACATCTTGAGAACAAATTTGAAGTACTAATGAATGTAAATGAGGAATCCCCAAACGTGATGAATGTTATTGAACACAGACTGAATGGGCCAGTAGCTAACACTGATGCTAACTGGCGCTCAAGGTCGAGCAGACAGCGGCACTCAGCTCAGAGCGCAGCCGAGCCCAGGACTCTGATAGTGGGGGACTCCATAATCAGAAACATTAGCGGCAGGGATACAACTACGTGCTGCCTTCCACAAGCAACAACTTCTGATATAAACAGGGAATTTCAGAACATTCTGATGAAACATAAGACTGCAAATCGACTCATCATTCATGTGGGGAATAATGATATTCAAAAATAGCAATCAGAAATCCTAAAGAAGGATTTCAATGAACTTTCTGAAACACTTAAAAGACAAACATTCATCAGTGGACCACTCCCAGCAAGAGGAGCAAACAGGTTTTCACGGTTGCTTGGGCTTAATACATGGCCTGCAATATAAAAGGAGTGAACTTCATTGACAACTTCAATCTTTTCTGGAGTCAGAGACAACTGTTTCATCAGGATGGCCATCACCCAAACAAACTTGGTTAAAGGACAATATCTACTTCTCCCTCAATCATCCTTCTACAGTGTGTGCCAGTCTGAATGGCACACACACACCTGGACACAGTATGAATGACCACGGGACTTCACTTCAGCAGCAAAATGGACATGCGGTTGACATATCACACAAGGACAATGATAACACCACTCCGCCACAACAACCTCTGCTCACAGACACAATCTCAGCTGAGCCCTGCCCACAGAGCTCACCACAGACAGACATATTAGAACTGCTCCAAGATTCAGCACCCAAGGACGACCTCCTGGAAAACAGCCAGGGAAGCCAGGACATATTACAGCCTCCGATAACACCAGAGCAACAGCCCCTTTCACCAGACACTTTATCCCTCTCTCCAGCATCTCCACTTCTGTGCTTCTCACAGAAAATGGAGGAACTGGTGTATGCTGGAACCAGACTATCCCACTCTTTTGCTGCAAGCCCCCAGATATCAACCAAAAAACGGCAGGCACCGCAACCACCAAAGCCTGCACCAAAGCCTGCGGGCCCAGCTCGCCCTCCACCTCCTCCTGTGAGAGCTCTTCGGCCTCTGCCACAACGCCAGGGCCCACACCTTCCTCCATCTGCTCGAGGTGAACCAAAAACAACTGATACCAGCTCTCAGTGATATGTGTTGGGTCCCTGCTATGATAACAGTAACTTTCTCAAATGTTTACAGAACAAGCGGGAACCCAGTGTGCCTGTATCTTTCTCTATTGCTGTTCTATTACAAGATAGAAAGTCTAAGGCCTTCAATAGCCGTACAGCAAACTATCCATCAACTAATCTGGTGCCTATTACATGTCAAACTAAGATTGCTGTGGGGACAAAAAGTAAGACTGTTAAGTTAGCACTTTTAAACATTCGCTCACTTAAAAATAAATCACTTCTTGTCAATTTTATGTTTCTAAATGAAACTTGGCTAGAAGACAGCTGCAGTGCAACAATCCTCAATGAAGCAGCCGCTCCTAACTTTACTTTGATGAGTGTCTGCAGAGCTGTTAAGAGAGGTGGGGGTCTAGCTGCTCTTTTTAAAGATATCAATCAATGTAAGCAAATATCATTTGGGAATTACCCGTCTTTCGAATATATGGGTACTGTGTTAAAAGGTGCTCCACGCATTTTACTTATCATTATTTACCAAAATACTCTCCAGCCTTTGCTGAGGACTTTACAGAACTGTTATCAACAATTACCTGAGAGTTTGACTGTTTTGCCATTGCTGTATATTTTAACATTCACAGAGATAGTGCAGAAAACAATATGGCAAAAGAAATCAAAACTGTTTTAAAAACTTTTGATCTGACTCAGCATGTACATGGACCCACACACAATCGTGGACACACTCTAGGGGTGCTTTCACATCTGTAGTTCAGTTCATTTGGTCCGGGCCAAGGGAGAAAAATTATACTTTGTAGCATTTTTCAGGCGTTTTGGTTTCTTTTCACACCACACTTATCACTCTGGTCCGGATCAGTTTATGAAACGAACCAAAATGCAGTCAAGTGAAAACATCCACATCACTCGTTGGCCAGATGGGTCTTGAAAGTATTTTCATAACTGCACTTTGATTGTCAGAATTTACGTGCGGGAAAATTCCAACAGAATTACTCCCGGAATTAAACAAAGAGGAGGAAAATCCGGCAGACAACACACCTTTTTACTATGGAGAGACGACTGCGTGGGCTGATTGTATCCCTAGTCGTAGTTTATTATATAGTTTGTCCAAAGCGAGGATGCTGCTTAAAAAATGTTTTATTCAATGCACGCGGGGTAAAAAACTCTGAATAAAAAAAAAATGTTTTATTCAGAGTCACTTCAGGAGGAGGCGACGCGTGCATAACACGCCACTGTTTACTATGGAGAGACGACTGTGTGGGCTGATTGTATCCTTGGTCATATGTTATTATAGTTTACACCACTTTAGACAAACAATAATATTTGAGAATGAAGCGAGGATGCGGCTGTTAATAATTTCTATCAGGCTCCGCACCCCCTCACAACTCCAAGTTTGTCCGCGAGTGCAAACTGTCAACAAACATTTCTCCTCATACCATAATCACAGCGCAGTTGACTACGGCAACTGGTTTAATCCAAAAATGCGCATTTCTTTGGCAGTTGGTTCTGTTCGAGGTCGGATCACGTTCTCACCACAAACGAACCGCTCCAGAGTTCGTTTCAAAGCGTACCGAGACCACCTCTTCGAGCAGGTCTCGGTACGCTTGTTTGGTTCACTTTTGGTGCGCACCCGAGTGCGATTGCCGCATTCACACCTGCCCAAACGAACCGCACCAATGGGGAAAACGAACTCTAGTGCGATTCAACCGAACTAAATGAGGCAGGTGTGAAAGCACCCTCAATTTACTTATCAGTAAGGGTCTAGACATTTCATCAATTGTTATTAAGGATGTAGCACTGTCTGATCATATCTGTATTTTCTTTGATATATTGATCTCTCCTGCCACTGAACCTAGATCTGTGTCTGTCAAGAAGAGATGCTTAAATGAGAACACTAGTGTACTATTTATGAAGGCTATATCCTTAACAACAAGCATATCTGCAGACTCTGTTGATCTTCTCCTTGATTCTTTTAACTCAAAAGTTAAAAGTATAATTGATGATATTGCTCCTGTGATAGTCAGGAATAAGAGTGGCAGACAAAAAGCACCTTGGAGAAACTCAACAGCCGTGCAAAATATGAAAAGACAATGCAGAAAAGCAGAGCGCATGTGGCGGAAGACAAAACTTTGTTGTCCATTATAACATCTACAAAGACAGCATCCATGCTTTCAATATGGAACTAGGCAAAGCTAGACAGACCTTCTTCTCAAATATTATAAACAGCAATTTAAACAACACACGCACTCTTTTTGCTACTGTAGAGAGACTGACAAACCCCCCAAGCCAGATTCCCAGTGAAATGCTCTCAGACAACAAGTGCAGTGAGTTTGCTTCTTTCTTCTCTGAGAAAATCAATAATATCAGAAAGGTGATCAGCACATCCTTGAGTTGCTCTGGGGTCAAACAGATCAGACCACCTGAGAAAGTAGTTACTATGTCTGATTTCAAATAAATTGATTTTGGAAGAAACCGTACAGCACATTAACCCTCTGGGGTCTGAGCTGTTTTCTGGGCCCTGGAGGTGTTCTGACATGCTCTGACATTTGTGCTTATTTCTGTCACTTGAGACATTTTCATGGCTAAAGTCTGATTACACTGTATTCAGCACAAACTCTGCTAGAATAATATATCAGCAGCATGTATGTAAAAGTTTGTAGTTTTGAGATAATGACATTTATGCATGGTTTGTGAAAATACAAAAAAAAATTCTCACTAAAATAAGGCCATGAAACCCATACTGATTATTTCTTCGCAAGACTTTTGAAAATTGTATCACATAGCCTAGAATATAAGACAATTAAGACAATGTATTGATTTAAAATTTGTACGACGTTTTTTATGTGAGAAGGGTTTATGCGGGAGGTGTGATCACATCATTAATATGTAAGCGTTTCACACCTGAGAAAGACAAAGACCCTCCCCTAATGGCCCAATTAGGAGCTATCTGTCACGGTTCATAAATCCATTGTCTCTTTCTCGTATCGTGTTCTGTTGTTATGTGTATGTGTGTTGATTGTGTGGGCAAAATTTAACTGGAAGCCAGTGTAACGACTCTATTGCGCTCATCAGCAATCAAGTTCATCACTCCCGTCACCAGCTGCAGCTCATCTCATCACCCTATATATACTCACTTCCTTCTCATCTCCTTTGTCAGATCGTTGTTTGTTGTCACCCGGTTGTGTCCCAGTCTGGGTGTTGAGTCCTGTGCCTGCCTTATTCCTGTTCATGTTCCTGTGGATTCCTGGATTTATTGTCATCGTTGGATTCGTCTCACCGCACGTCTGCACTTCATCACACTGGGTTCATCTGACCATCGGGGTCCCTGCGCTACCAACCTGTTTCTCCTGAACTTTGTCTACTTGTTTATCTCACTCAATAAAAGAGTTATCACTTGCAATTGCTTCCGCATCTCTATCGTTAAACTATCAGGCCCTATCATTCTGAGCAACCTTGAACAAAGAATGAGGAGATTTAAAAAAGAATGGCTTTTTGATTGTTTGGATTTATTTACAACACAACATAATCCAAAGATACAAAACAAATAACAAAAAGCACTTACTGAAAACAATGATCCAAAGACAGAGACCTTTGTGCCATTCCTAAAAACATTGTACATACCTGTCATTTCCAAGGTGTTTGATTTTCACTTTACCATGTTCATGTACAGAGACTCATGTGAATGTTGAAGTCAGCAAGACTCAGTGGCATCTGGGCCCTGAAAAAAAAAAAAGTGAACATACTGATATCAAGAGAAAGGCCTGCACGATTTTGGGAATAAATTTGAGATTTTTCTGGTTAAAATTGCTTTTTAAAATTCACAGAATACACACACACACACAAATGTTTCTAACAAATGTTTGTTGTGCTTTGTAGGCATAGGCTATACGCAGTGCTGGATAAAATAATAATAACAATAACCTATAGCAGCCTGTAAAGCTAGAGAAAAATATATTGATTATCATATGTTACTTCAAATGTTTCCATTCGTTATGATGATATGAAATGAGATAATAGTAAAAACATGAAGCCGTTTGATGCATTTTGCTTTTCAACGCGATCGTATCCAAAATATGATACATTCAAACCCGATCGCGCTCCAAAATATGAAACATTATGGTTACCATATCTACGTTTGAGCAGATATCCACAAACACAGTAACAGTAAACACTGGTCTAACTATTATAATATTCACCATATATCTAGCAACAGTTCAACTGCAATGTGAAATTTATGCAACAATAACAAACTAATATGTAAGAATTTCTTACCTTACATCTTTCTTGTCTTCAAATCGCGTTCTTCTTCTTCTGAGGTAAATCCAATGTAAGCTCACGGCGCGTCTTTCAAACTCGACGAAAAGCAGAGACTTGTGAAGTTTTTTTGTGCTTTTGAGGTAACGAGTGCGTTCACGTTCCATGTGGAGATTTGCATGTGAATCTCTTTTGTGCGTGTGGGCGTGGTCAAATTAAAAATAATGAGCAAGCGTTTGAGATACTGGACATCTTTTTGGTTTTATACAAATTACTTAAACAGAGAATATTTGTTTTCAGTTTGAATCCGATCATTTAAAATTACACACTTAAATGTTTATAAAGATATATGGCTCATAAATGTGTGACAAGTATTCGCTGAGTTTGGTTTCAGTTTATAGACGTGCTCAAGAAAAAAAAGTTCACCGCGACGGAGAGGCAGAAAGCACACCCTGTTTATTTACTTTATTTTACAAAAGCACAATGTTTTGATTTGATTGTAAGTGGACACATACAAAAGTAGAAATATCACAGATTCTTTTTTTTATATTTCTTTTTTCTGTATGACCATAAATGACGGAGTAATTTAAGTTTATTGTACTACAATGTGACGAAAATCCAGCTAAAAACACGGGCGCGTTTGTCTACCCCAGAGGGTTAAAACATCAACCTGCGCTCTTGACACACTTCCCACATCTTTTTTCAAAAGTGTGTTAAACAGTTTAGAAGCAGATCTTCTAGAAGTGGTAAATGCCTCACTTCTCTCTGGGAGTTTCACAAACTCCCTGAAAACTGCAGTTGTCAAGCCCCTCCTGAAAAAGAGCAATCTGGATAAGACCATATTAATCAACTATAGGCCGATTTCAAATCTTTCTTTCATAGGCAAGATCATTGAAAAAGTTGTCTTCAATCAGCTGAACAAATTCTTGAGCTAGAATGGATACTTTGACAATTTTCAATCTGGTTTCCGACCGCACCACAGCACAGAGACAGCGCTCATAAAGATAATAAACGATATTCGCTTAAATACTGATTCAGGCAAATTATCAGTACTGGTACTACTCGACCTCAGTGCTGCATTTGACACTGTCGATCACAACATACTTCTTGACAGGCTGGAAAACTGGGTGGGGCTTTCTGGGATAGTCCTAAAATGGTTCAGGTCATACTTAGATGGGAGAGGTTATTATGTGAGTATAGGAGACCATAAGTCTGAGTGGACATCCATGACATGCGGAGTCCCTCAAGGCTCAATTCTTGCACCACTCCTGTTCAACCTGTATATGCTCCCAATGAGCCAAATAATGAGAAAGAACCAAATCTCTTACCACAGCTATGCAGACGACACACAGCTCTACTTAGCCCTATTGCCTAACGATTACAGCCCCATTGACTCCCTATGCCAATGCATTAATGAAGTAAACAGTTGGATGTGCCAAAACTTTCTTCAGTTAAACAAAGACAAAACTGAAGTAATTGCGCTTGGAAACAATGATGAAGTTCTCAAGGTGAACGCATACCTTCACTCTTGGGGTCAAACAACTAAAAATTCAGTCAGGAATCTTGGTGTGACACTAGAGTCAGACCTTAGTTTCAGTAGTCATGTCAAAGCAATAACTAAATCAGCATACTATCATCTGAAAAATATTGCAAGAATAAGATCCTTTGTTTCCAGACAAGACTTAGAGAAACTTGTGCATGCTTTCATCACCAGAAGGGTGGATTATTGTAATGGACTCCTCACTGGCCTTCCCAAAAAGACCATAAGACAGTTGCAGCTCATACAGAACGCTGCCGCCAGGATTCTGAGCAGAACCAGAACACATGAACATATCACACCAGTCCTCAGGTCTTTACACTGGCTTCCAGTTAAATTTAGGATTGATTTTAAAGTATTATTACTGGTATATAAATCATTCAATGCCTAGGACCTCAATACATTGCGGATATGCTCACTGAATATAAACCCAACAGATCACTCAGATCATTAGGATCACATCAACTAAAAATACCAAGGGTTCACTCTAAACATGGCGAGTCCGCTTTTAGCTATTATACTGGAACCAGCTTCCAGAGGAGATCAGACGTGTTCTTACAGTATCACATTCAAATCCAGACTCAAAACACTTCTGTTTAGCTATGTGTAGCATTGCGGTGCGAGAGTAAGAGAATTGAGAAAGGTTTACCACACTTTTAACAGAAATGTCAATATATGATCGACTACGCCACCCCGGAAAACCAGGGAAATAGCCCTAAGGCCCTGATCACACCTGACGCGTTTTTCAGGTTCGAAAACGCGAGGTGCACTGCACTTACCATCACACAGAACGAGCAGTGTGCTGCGTTTTTTTATGTTGCTAGGCAACCACTGAAACAGCTGTCCTGTCAGTCAAGTAAACGTCAAATCTGCCTTTTATTACTTTTATTTACTTTCTGTTAACATTGTGATAGTTACGGTTCGTGGAGTCGTTAAGCTCCTGGTAACCAGCAAGAGCACCACAAGTTTATCCTCCATCATCGCACTCTCCGGGCGTTCAATCAACTGTAGCTTTCATCACTAAAACGCAAGGCCCGCCTCTCCATTCACTCGATTGGACAGTGGAAAAAAATGCGATGACGTCGGGCGCTTTTTCCGCTCGGAGTTGCTTTTTTTTCAACTTCAAAAACGCGAGGCGCAGCAGGCGGTAAAACGCGAGGCGCAGAAGGCGCATAAACAGCGCGCAGAACGCTCGCTGCCATAGGAAACCAATTGAAAACAGGCGCCTCTCACTGCAAAAAACGCGTCAGGTGTGATCGGGGCCTAAGGGCACACAGGTTCATTTTGAGTGGGTGGGTGAGAGGACATGAGTCATATAAATAGAAAAGTTTTATTTTCTTTGTCAATGTTGAATAAATAGTTGGAAATTCAAAGTTAAAACTCTTACACTGGCATTATAATATGATGAACACCATCAGTCAGAATCTACTCAAATACACAACAAATAACACTCAATTTAAAGAAACTCATCCCTCAAGAGCAGAGGTATCTGGAGGTAAGGGCCAGCTGCCAAATTGGAAAACAGATGTCAAGTACATCAAGGATTTAAACCACTTGACCTAGAATTAGGACTCACAATACCACATGAAAACAAGTTCACTCGGTTTTAGTGATCAAAAATACAACACGAAATAAACAAAAAGAAAGAACGAAAACAAATAATCATACGTATAGGTTTATGAATCAATGGAGTTCAATAGGCGGCAGCCAGAGAAGACAGCCCGCCCGCACAGTCAGACGAATTGCACAATCTTCATAAGCGACGTACGTGCAACAGAAACACAGCAACTAAAAGTTACTATCCTGATGGATGTCGAGGCAAAACAGCGACGCAGTCGCAATTATACGCGATCACAGTTCAGCATTGATACTCGATTCTCACGAATAGCCCAAGAGACCCTCAGTTATGCAGGGGGGGGGGGGGGCTGCCGAGCAGAAAGATAATCTTAAAAACAGAAGCAAATTATTAACACACAAAACTATAATCTTACATACCGCGGGATGATCCCGGCACACAAACAGCTTCGCAGTCGCACACCATATTGCAGTACAGCAGCTCAGTCAGGAACACGTACAAAACGTAAATCGTAAATAACCAGCCGCGGTCAATTTCTTCTTGTTATATAAAAAAATGGCTACTCATACCTGTGAGGCGTGGGCAGCCAGCACACAGCAGACGAGGAAGCCAGCTTACAGTCTAAGCCTGCGGCAACCACGGATGACGTCACAAGGGCGATACCAAGACGCATGCCATGTGGCAACCACACATCCCCTATATCAAACAAGAAAGGGGCGGGGACTTAAACTAAGCACAGGTCAATGAGATCCTCATAAGTGGATTCAGTCACCCTGCTACATATGCATTTACTGAATGAGCACTGTGTCGCTGTTCGTCCGACTGTTTGTACTGTACTGTATTTTATTTTTCTAAACTGTTTTAATTATTCTTATTCTTTTTATTATTTTAATTTCTTCTATGTAAAGCACTTTGAATTGCCATTGTGTATAAAATGTGCTATATAAATAATCGGCCTTGCCTTGCCTTGTAAACATCAGTTCCTGAGAGTGAATTGCATCTGTTCAGCCGGGAATGCTACAGCAACAGTTTTTACCTTCACACTTCAGTACATCATAGCAAAGCTGGAGTTATACGTGTCTCGTTTGCTCGATATGCACCTTGACTGACATGCAAAAACAGCAGTTTTGCAAGCTTTATCTCTCTTAAGCAACAGGATATATGTAAAAGATGTTGCCCTATTCCTATTCATACCTATCTGAGTTACACATCACACTTACTTCATGACTTAGCAGAAACATATTTAACAGGCGTTGTCAAACTTTAACTGAAGTGTTACACCCTCTGCCAATTTTTCCACTTTATATTTCCACCAACTTTCCTCAACTATCCCCAATTGACTGTTTTATAAGTGTCAACATTCATTTAATGATTATTCACATCATCTCTCTTGCTTTGGAGATGGTTGTTTCCTGATGAGGACCTTCCCTTCTTCTGTCTTCTTCTTTCTTATTTTCTCTTCTTTGTTTTGTTTCTTTAAAATACTGTCTACAAGCATATCATCCATGTTAGTCTTAAGCTTGTTTGTAACATTTGTTACGTTTTTGGTTGTTGCTCTTCGCCCAGGGAATTTAAAATGGAAGTACACATTAATGTGTCATCTAGTACGACATACTGTATAAAAACTTTATATGTAGAAACAGCCAACACAAAAAATAAAAGTTAAAGGGGTTTCGTACAGATTGAAAATGAAGGTGAAGGTGGAGCCAGGCCAGGAGCCAGGAGTCTCACCCATGTTGACATCATCATATCACCAGGATTATAATCATCTGGTCTAAAGTGAATGCTACACACTACCTTGTTTTTTGAAGCAGATGCAGAAGTGAAGTCCTGTCTCTTCACCTGCATAAAACACTCCCAGGAATGAAAGATAGCACCCTCCTTTTTCTTGATGGGAAACCTGTGGACTCGATGTCCTAGGCTCAGTGCAACCTCAACAAACACAACAATTTCCCATGACGATGATAAACTGAAATATAATAATGACTGAAAACACACTGAAACATGACATTCAGTTCATTCAGTTTTATCAAGAATGCATTTAGAGCCAGGTATCCCAGAATGCATCTCACACCAACCAGCAGACGTCAATAGGGTAGTAGAAGTAAACCCGCGTAAATTACAGATAGGCCTACTACAGTTATTATCTCACAAAATGTAGTTTTTAGAATTTTTCAGACTAAAATGTAGTTGTTTAAAGCTCAGATCTGTGGTTTATAAAGATAGTGTCAATTTGAAAATTTAATATGACATTTTCGTAGTTGTGAGATCCAGTCGGTCACCGGGTGCTCAGCGCTCATTAACCCCGCGGAGAACAGCCTTTCCTCGGCTAGATCTTCTGACGCTTGCCCCCGGCTCTGATGTCTCTGTGGTTAAACATGAGATATAATTTGTCTTGCTATATCCATCGTGAATCTATCTTTATTCCCTGGCAAATAGTTTTTACTGAGGGCAAAGTAATCAGTTTACTTTATATTTAGGCTATTTAACTTTGCCGTTGTAGCCTTGAGCTGACGTGGTATTTGAATTTATAAAACTTTATTTCGTATTGTATAGCTTCTGATACCTTTTACTTATACTTTTATTATGGCTATTATTAATCATTAAAACTGACATTTAACAAAGAGAGACAAGATTGTGTTTTATGTCATAATTTCATTTTATTACAGTGAAGATAATCAGAGCCTACATTTGCACATATTGCCTGAACAACATATTAACATGTTTAATATTTTTTTTAAATGTACACAAAACAGGCAGATTTAAGTTTTATATTTAGCATAATAGTCTAATATTAATATATAATATTATATTTAGTATGTATTATATTAGAGGCAGAGTGGTCAAAACCAAACTAGTTTGATATTGAGAAACGGACATTTCGAAACATTTCGAAACATTTCGACACAGTTATGATGTAACGAAGCCTAGATTACTAAAATCACGTGACTTTGGCAGTTTTATAAACGCTCTGAACCACTGATTCGAAACCGAAGATTTGAAGAATCTGAAGAATCAGTGTTTCGAAATCGCTCATCACCAACTACAGGTAACAAAGGTTTTTGGCTCCATCGCATGTTTTGATCTGTGCATCTGAGACGTAGACACAGACCAGTGAAAAGGGTCTCGTTATGAAGCTAAAAACCTGAAGAAAGAGCAGGAGTAGCGTTTGAGGCTAGTAGTGATCAGAGCTGGAGTAGCGTTTGAGGCTAGTAGTGATCAGAGCAGGAGTAGCGTTTGAGGCTAGTAGTGATCAGAGCAGGAGTGTGACGTAGGAGTCATTTCCGTCTCCGTGATTCTTTTGATAATTATGTCACTGTAATGTGTTAGATCAGTGAAATAACACTGTGATACTCTTAAGAAAGCTTTAATTTAATATTTGTATCTTTTTGGCGTGTTTGTGTGATATAAATGTGAAATTGAATATTATTTGTATGTATGATTGGTCATAATATTCCTCATATGAATAATATATTGGATAAATAATAAATATAGTAATTGTTTATAAAAATATTATTAATTCCATTTATGAAGCCTATTATATAAAAATGTATTTTGTTTAAAAGCAGATCAATTGCTGAATTGTGAAGGTCTTCTGAGACTGAAGTTGATACATTGATGAAATTCAGGTGAGTTGAATGTTTATGCACTTTCTATAGAGCATGATATGCAATGGAGGTTTTACTAATAAAACTAAACTTGTGTTTCGACAATTCAAGTCAGTGTGTAAAGATATAATATATAGTAGTCTAGAAGTGTCTTGTTGCACTCAGAGAAATACAATAATGACAAAAGAACATTCAACAAGAACCAGTTATACTGACAATTTATCGCTAATTGAGATTTAAAAAAAATTACAAATATGGCTAGAAAATACTGTGTATTGTCAATTATTCTAAATAGCATTAAATAACACTGAACATTTAATACTTTGCAACACTCAAATTGATCTTATGATTGTCTGATTTCCTTTGTTTCTCAAAGCAAAACTAATCTAAGGAATCTGAAAGTAGGAAGTTAATAATTTCAACAACATATCAATACAAATCTAAAAGAAAGAAACATATACAGCAAACAGACAGACAGCATTGGTACATTTGTTCAGGGTTTGTGAATGTAAAACGAAGCTAAACAGCAAAATAATGATTAGGGGAGTACAATTGTCTAGTACAATACTGTGGTTTTGTTTCACAGTGTACTTTTTTCTTGATTTACCCCGAAAGAATGGAAGTGAAATGTGACAACATGCCCCATAGGTGGGGTTCATTATAACATGACCATATGACATATTCAAATGTTATCTGATCTAATCAAAAAATTATCCAAGACAAACACAAATATTTTCTCAATAAAATACAATAATTAACTTTTTCATATAAAATAATGGCATTTTTTAAATAATTAAAAATAAAATATTTTTGGAGTTTGACAACAAACACAGCTATAGCCTACAGCATAGTTCAAAACGAAATATTATTATAATAATTTATGAACATTGGCTCGCAGTCTTTATTCTCCTTTTTCTCACTGTAAAACCCAACAAGTTAACTCAACTTAAACCGATTGAGGAAACTGTTTGCGGCAAACCATTTAAGTTTAAAAATCAATACATATGAGTATTGTGAACTTATATATATTGAGTCATCAATATATTTCATCATATTATAAGTTCACAATACTCATATGTATTGATTTTTAAACTTAAATGGTTTGCCGCAATCAGTTTCCTCAATCGGTTTGAGTTGAGTTAACTTGTTGGGTTTTACAGCATGGTTTCTCAATAGAATTCATAAAAGTATAGAATAGAAGATCATAGTTCTAATAGAGGCTCTGTAATGCAGTGTGACAACATGCCCCGCCTGAGCAACTGGGGTTTAAACATGACGAGTGTTTCTGCTGGTTAAATCAGCATTAAAGAACTATCTCAACTGTTAATTAACAGATATAAGATTAAAATAATATCAGATTTGTCTCATTTTAAATAAACACAAAAAACAGAGATGAAAAATTAACATAGGCTAAGCAAGAAATTTACTTTTGCAAATGCAATTTTTTCTCTATATAGTGTTGATATGGCAACTAATAAATACACTAAGAGAGACCGAGTGTGTCAGATATTGTGTTCAGCTTGTCCACTGATAGGGTTGTTGCTTTATTGGCCTGATATGTGGAATATAGCCTATTGCCAAAGCATTTAAATTATATTTAAATACAGAGTAGAATTAAACCACCATAGAAAACAAACAAATAAACAAACGAAGAGGAACAGTTAATAATACAAAAAAAATGCTGATAATATCACTTTCCTTATTTTAATTATAATTAATTACAATTATTTACAATAAAGAATATGCGAGGTATTGCAAACAAATATTAGTATGGTGTGTAAGATATAGGCTATTCATATTTTGCAGTTTGGCTGCCATGCCATCCTCTCCGAGCATATACCATTTTATCATTACAATACCAATATATATGTTTCTTTGTTTAAATGAGGATGAGAAATTGAAAATATTTCCTTCATATGCTGATATGAGATGTGTTGTTGTGTCTTATATCAGGATGGACATGCGTGTGGTTTTGTTTCTAACTCTTTTTTCTGGGATGTGTGTCGCTGATTCCACAGGTATGTTTAGAATAATACATGTAAAAATACCTCGATTTAAAAATCTGTAATCATTGTGTATCATAATCAGATTAATTTATTAAAATTATAGGATGAAAAATGGTTATTAAAAATGTATTATTTATTTATTTATAAAGACTCTATGGTATAATTGTTTTTTGTACTTAGTAATGTGTTTATAACTGTTATTATTGTATTACCAGCAATGGACACAGCATCTTGCTCTGTTGATTCAAGTGAGTATTCTTCATTAATTTGAATGTTGTCAGTAACACGTATATAATATTCTTACTGAATATTTGGTAAGGGATAATGTACATCATCAAGACAGTTATCGCAAAATAACCCATGGATACTAGCCACAAATAAATTATTCTGGACACAAAATATTGATTTGAGTTCAAATATTATATTAGCTCACTTGTAAAAAATGCAAATCTTCTTTGATGAAAAAATATTCAAACATTTAAGGGATAATGAACAGTCATTTACACAATTTTTACACTTATTTGTCTCAAAAGTATTTATTGAGTCCACATGTCATGCAAACAAGAACTCTGCTTCTAACCACTCAACTTTGCGATGCTGTTAGCAAATGTTCATTGGAAACATGGTTTCAGGAAACACCGACCATTACGGTGTAAAAAGCAGTCATTCGGACAAGACGAACACTACAGTACTCTTAATACTAAAAATACTTCAATGCAATCTTAATATTGGAACACAATTAATAACTATAACAGAGACTCAACTGGCACCAGATGTGTTTGTATGAAACCAGAGAGAGCGGGTCCACAGTGTGATACAAGAAACAATAAAGAAAGGCCGGCTCCAGAAACCCGGATGAGCCGTGTGTTATCCAGCGTTACTGTTGATGACGTCATTATCTGGGAATATCAGACCTGGGAATGTCACGACTGACCAATCAGATTCAAGTATTCCAGAGAGCCGTGTAATAATCATTTGGATTTCATATAGCATTATTGTGCCCATTTTATTTGGATTATACTTAAGCACATTGAAGTGAAAAAAGAAAAGTTACTGTTTATTTTTTTATGTTAAACAGGGAATCTTGCTCTTGGAGCCACAGCTGTCCAGTCTTCCACATACAATAGTAACTCACTACCTTCATATAAATTAGTAGCTCAAAATGGTATCGATGGCAACAGGGCTTCAGATTACAATCTGGGGTCATGCACTTGTACTGCTTTGAACAATGGCCCCTGGTGGAGAGTTGACCTGGGGAAAGTCTACAAGGTAAACAGGGTTAGCATCACTAATACAGTGAATGAGCCATATAGAATAAATGGAGCTCAGATCCGTATCGGCAACAGCCTGGAAAATAATGGCAACAATAATGAGCTGTAAGTATTGTCTCTCTCTTAATAACCTTAGACATTTGCTAAATTAAATAACATTACTTTGAAAAAATTATTTTAATATAAAAACTTGCCTTTGACAGAAGTTTATTTAATATGCTTGATGCCGTTTTGATTCGCCCCTCTCTATTTCTCTGTTACTCTGTGTGTCTTCTCAGGGCTGCAACTGTTGTGTCCATGTCACCTGGAGAGACAAAAACGTTTGAGTTTAAGCCTATTAATGGGCGATATGTCAATATTTTATTACCCGGGCGCACTGATTATCTCATTCTGTGTGAAGTCGAGGTGTTTGCAGGTAAGGGACAGAGAGAGAAGACTCTGTGATATAATTTGTTTATGTTCTTATTAATGTGTGTATAACTGTTATTATTTTATTAACAGAGAAGTACACATCAACGTACAATTGTGTTCCAAGTGAGTGTTCTTCATTACTTTCAATGTTGTCAGTAACACATAATATAATATAATATTGTTACTGAAAATATTCTTACATATAATATTCTTACAGAAAATGTGATAACCAATAAGGGATAATGTGAATCAGCACAGTTGTTATCACAAAGTAAACCCTGAAAGGGTGATCAGGACCCCGTCTTATTAAATTGCTACTAACCACAAATATTTTTTTTTGGACACAAAGTATTTGAAAAAGAGTTGAAATATTATATTAGCTCACTTGTAATAAACGTAAAGCTATTGTGAAGAAAGAATATCCCTAGCAAGACAAACCTACTTTGACAAACAAGACAAATATTTAAGGGATAATGTACAGTCATGTACAACAAATTAATAATTACATGAACATATTGATTTGAGATTAAATTGTTTTAAATTCTTGGCTGTTTATTATCTTAGAATCCATTATGGTGTACAAAAACAATCATTCAAGCAACAAGACGAACACTACTGTACTATTAATACTAAAAATACTTCAATACATTCTTAATATTTCAATACAATCAATAACTATAACAGAGACACAACTGGGACCAGTTGTGTTTGTATGAAATCAAAGAAAGGCCGTCTCCAGAAACCCGGATGAGCCGTGTGTTATCCAGCGCTGATGTTGATGACGGTCATTATCTGGGAATATCAGACCTGGGAATGTGGCGACTGACCAATTAGAATTAAGTATTTCAGAGAGCCGTGTAATAATCAATTGGATTACATATTTTAGCTTTATTTTGCCCATTATATTTGGACTATACTTTAGCACATTAAAGTGAAAACAAGAAAAGCTATTGTTAATTTATTATATATTATACAGGGAATATTGCTCTTGGAGCCACAGCTGTCCAGTCTTCCACATACGATCAAGAAGAAGCTCAAAATGCTGTCAATGGCAACAGGAATCCAATTATGAGTGGTGGGTCATGCACTCACACTAATGCGGACAGAGACCCCTGGTGGAGAGTTGACTTGGGGGAAGCCTACGAGGTAACCAGGGTTAGCATCACTAATCGTGGAGATTGTTGTGCATGGAGGATAAATGAAGCTCAGATCCGTATCGGCAACAGCCTGGAAAATAATGGCAACAATAATGAGCTGTAAGTATTATGAGTAAATAAGATAATATTACTTTGAATAAATCCTTTTAATTTGACAGAAGTACATTTAATATTTCTCTGTTACTCTGTCTTCACAGGGCTGCAACTGTTGAGTCCATCCCAGCTGGAGACACAAAAATATTTAAGTTTAAGCCTATTAATGGGCGATATGTCAACATTATTATACCTGGGCGCAATGAATATCTCACACTGTGTGAGGTCGAGGTGTTTGCAGGTGAGCAATAAAAGGAGAGAGAGATGGTGTGTAGACATTTGTACTATTTATACTATGTGTATGTTGCCTTAATGGCTTTCTGATTTCATTGCCAGATTAAGTGGAATGAGAGGATGTTACGCCACAGTCCACTGATCCTACAAGCAAAATACCAAACTTCTGTTTTCTGAGCAATACTAATATTGCACTTTTTTCATTGTTTTCATTACATTAATATGCACCTTTTATCCTTAAGATAAATATGTTTCAGTGCACATTCAGTAGTGGTTTAAATTTTTAAATGCACCTGATTCTTAACCCCAGTTTGATCCAGGGGTTTGTGTATTTACGCATCTTTCCTTATCTTTCTGCTTTCTACATGAATAAATTACTACAGCATTGCATGTTGTATTGTATGTTTCTGGATCAAAAAAGAGGCTAATTTGGATATTTACAATGAGGAGGAGGTATAGTGTTGCTAGATACCCATCTAGGGTTGAGGAGCTGGTAAAGTAAAGAAGAATAACATTTTACAAAAAAAGAGACAGAAGAAAACCATGGAGAGAATGAGGATTTCCAACCTTCCCAGAATCGACAACACAACCACCATTTACAACCAATATTAACTTTCAATTTTCTGTTTTAAAGGGTAAAAAGGCACAAAATCAATAATAACCAAACCAGAAATATAATAATGAAATAATAATAATTAATAATAATGAAAATAGGGGCAATATCTTCAGAGGAGAGCCTGGCCAAAATAACAAACAATACAAAAAACTAACTACCCCAGAAATCTCTCTAAATTACCTGGAGAAAGATAATTCAGAATTATAATTTACATAACTCTTCCCTCTCTCCCTGTTTAAACATAAACCGGAAAATCAGGATTACAAACAAAAATGGCCCGATATGGGCATGGAGACCAACATCTGGCACTATGGAACTACGAATTTCTTACAAAATATAAAAACAGACCAATAAATAAATGCAAATAAAGGTTTTTGGTGGACATCAGCAAACACAATATTGCTATTTTATATAAATTTATATACAACGTTTTATAAACAAGGCTACATCGAAACAATGGCATGAAATGATTAATAACATGTGTAATGCTGAGGCAGTGTCCTTGAGATCCAGTTGCAGTATCTTTATTGGTAATAATAAACGTACCACAATCAGGCAGGGGTCAATCACCAGGAAAGGATATATCTGAGGCAGTCTACAATCGTAGTCGATGGACAGGCAGATAATCGGGGCAGGCAGCAAACAGTAAAGCATAAATGCAGTCAAACGAAGCAGGGTCACAATGGCATTAAGCAAAGGGTTGAAACGAGTAGAACAGTCCAGGATCAGTAAACAAGGAATCAGTATAAACAGGAAAATGCTCAGAAATGTCAACCAGGATGAAACAAGACTTCACACTGAAGCAGTGGAGAAGGGCTGTATAAATAATCTTGATGAGTTTGCAGATAATCCGTACCAGGCATGGGTTATGGGAAATGGAGTGAAAATGTGTAATGTTAATATTCGAGAGATGGAGCGCTCTGGTGGCGAGTGGGAGGAACCACAGAGGCTTGATTAAGTCATTAAGCAGTGTTTTGAGACAAACGAATAAAATAACAAAATACAATATATATATATATATATATATATATATATATATATATTTTTTTTTTTTTTTTTTTTTTTTTTAAGTAGGCCTTCCAGCAATATAATATAAAATGTCTTTCTAGTCAGTCTGGTGTCTAACAGCTAAGGTAAACATTCCGAAAATGAATGAATCAATTCCGAAAACAATTTTATAAAATGAAACCACATTAAAGCTACAATATGCAATTTTTTTCCCCGATAGGGATCGCTAACCTCTTACAATAATAAAGGCGTAGATTGATAATGCAGAAAGGATCTAATATTGTTTATGGATGAGTGGATAGGCAAGGCAAGGCAAGGCAAGGCAAGTTTATTTATATAGCACATTTCATACACAATGGCAATTCAAAGTGCTTTACATAAAAGAAATTAAAATAATAAAAAGAAATAAGAATAATTAAAACAGTTAAGAAAAATAAAAAAATAAAATACAGTACAGTGCAAACAGTCGGACGAACAGTGGCACAGTGCTCATTCAGTAAATGCACAGCTAAACAGAAGTGTTTTGAGTCTGGATTTGAATGTGACTACAGTAGGAGCACTTCTGATCTCCTCTGGAAGCTGGTTCCAGCTGCGGCTGGCATAATAGCTAAAAGCAGATTCACCATGCTTTGAGTGAACCCTTGGTATTTCTAGCTGATATGATCCTAATGATCTGAGTGATCTGTTGGGTTTATATTCAGTGAGCATATCTGCAATGTATTGAGGTCCTAGGCCATTGAATGATTTATATACCAGCAATAATACTTTAAAATCAATCCTAAATCTAACTGGGAGCCAGTGTAAAGACCTGAGAACTGGTGTGATATGTTCATATTTTCTAGTTCTGCTCAGAATCCTGGCGGCAGCGTTCTGTATGAGCTGCAACTGTCTTATGGTCTTTTTGGGAAGGCCAGTGAGGAGTCCATTACAATAATCCACCCTGCTGGTGATGAAAGCATGCACAAGTTTCTCTAAGTCTTGTCTGGAAACAAAGCATCTAATTCTTGCAATATTTTTCAGATGATAGTATGCTGATTTAGTTATTGCTTTGACATGACTACTGAAACTAAGGTCTGACTCTAGTGTCACACCAAGATTCCTGACTTGATTTTTAGTTGTTTGACCCCTAGAGTGAAGGTATGCATTCACCTTGAGAACTTCATCTTTGTTTCCAAATGCAATGACTTCAGTTTTGTCTATGTTTAACTGAAGAAAGTTTTGACACATCCAACTGTTTACTTCATCAATGCATTGGCACATGGAGTCAATGGGGCTGTAATCGTTAGGCGATAGTGCTAAGTAGAGCTGTGTGTCGTCTGCATAGCTGTGGTAAGCAATTTGGTTCTTTCTCATTATTTAGCTCATTGGGAGCATGTACAGGTTGAACAGGAGTGGCGCAAGAATTGAGCCTTGAGGGACTCCGCATGTCATGGATGTCCACTCAGACTTATGATCTCCTATACTCACATAATACATTTGAATACATTGATGTTTTTAACATGACTGTGGTGTGAAGCAGATCACGATTGCTAATAAGAGACAGATATCAGCGCCACACGCGAGTCCCGCGGATATAAAGGAATAAGGACATTTTTCTACCAAACTAACTTAGGGCTGTCACGGATGGAACAGGAGTCAGACAGGTGGTAAGTGAAATGTAGCTTTATTAACAGAATAGAATAGAATAGAATAGCCTTTATTGTCATTGCACTGTGGAGGTACAACGAAATTTAGGGTGCCCTCACAGAGCTACCCTTGCACCACACAACAACAAAAAATAAATAATAAAATATAATAAATAAAAAACAACATACATCAGGACAAAAGACAAATGGGCTAAATGGACAAAGTGCTCTCATTTAAATGTAAAATGTAAAGGAAACAATATATATATATATATATATATATATATATATACATAAAATCTATTTAAAACGTTAAAAATCTTAAAGTGTCTGTAGTTATTACAGAGTGCAGTCGGAGGAGGTGGGCTAATTGTCTGCTCTTCATGGGGTATGGGGTGATTAGGGGGGGGGGACGGGCTTATGTGTGTAACTGTCCATAGGTATTTGCAGTTCGTATGGCCCAGGGGAAAAAGCTGTTCGTCAGCCTGCTGGTGTGGGATTTGGTTGACCTGTAGCGTCTCCCCGAGGGCAACAGATCAAACAGGGGGTAAGCAGGGTGTGAGGAATCTGTTGTGATGGCCTTGGTTCTCCTGAGGCAGCAGGCTGTGGAGATGTTTTCCAGACTGGGTAGCGGGCAGCCGATGATCTTTTGGGCGGTGTTAATGACCCTTTGCACAGCCTTCATGTCCTCAGCTGTGGAGCCTGCATACCACACACTTAAACAGTGTGTTAGTACACTCACCACCGACGAGTGATAGAAAGCCAGCAGCAGCTTTGTGTCCAGATTATTCTTCCTGAGGACACGCAGAAAATGTAGCCGCTGCTGAGCCTTCTTGACCAGGGCCCTGATGTTGTAGGTCCAGGAGTAGTCAGCAGAGATGTGTGTACCCAGGAACCTGAAGGTGGTGACGATTTCCACTCGATCTCCGTTTATGAGGAGGGGGGTGTGGTCATGTCTGTGCTTCCTAAAATCCATAATTAGTTCTTTTGTTTTAAGGATATTTAGGGTCAGGTTGTTATCTGAGCACCAGCGCGACAGATCCTTCACCTCAGCCCTGTATGCTGTCTCGTCTCCGTTGAAGATACATCCAACCACTGTGGTGTCGTCCGCATATTTTATAATGTGGTTGTTTGGATGATTTGCAGAACAGTCGTAAGTGTAAAGGGCATACAGCAGGGGGCTCAGAACACAGCCTTGAGGGGAACCAGTGCTGAGTGTGAGTGTAGAAGAGTGGTGGGAGCCGAGTCTCACAGATTGTGGGCGGCTAGACAGGAAGTTTTTAATCCAGATGCAGGTGGGGAGGGGGATCTGTAGCTGTATCAGTTTACTGTAAAGAATGTCCGGAATGATTGTGTTAAACGCCGAGCTATAGTCGACAAAGAGTATCCTCACATAGCTCTTCTTGTTTTCCAGGTGGCTCAGCGCAGTGTGAAGTGTGAGGGCGATGGCATCCTCCGTGGACCGGTTTGCCCTGTAGGCAAACTGGTAGGGGTCGAAAGAGGGTGGGAGGCAGTCCCTGATGTGCTGAGAGACTGATCGCTCCAGGCACTTCATGATTATAGACGTCAGAGCGATGGGTCTGTAATCGTTCAAGCTGTCTATGGTAGTTTTTTTGGGAATAGGGATGATGGTAGAGGCCTTTAGACATGTGGGGACGGTGGCATGTGTCAGGGAGAGGTTGAAGAGTTTGGTGAGGATCCCTTTCAGCTGGTCTGCACATGCTTTTACCACCGCTCCCGGGATGCCGTCGGGACCAGCAGCTTTCCTTGGATTCACTGCTCTCAGGTTCTTCCTCACCTCATGCTCCTGAAGAAAGAGAGGTGGAGTACTGGACCCAGGGGGGGGCAGTGACTGCAGGTGTGTGGTGGAAGTCTCAAACCGGGCAAAGAAGCTGTTTAGCTCCTCCGCCATAGTGCTGCTGCTGGACGATATGGTAGGGGCGCGGCCTTTGTAGTTGGTTAGAGCCTGGATGCCCCTCCACATCTGTCGTGGGTTGTTGTCAGTCAGATGTCCCTCTACTTTCCTCTTGTAGGAGTCCTTGGCCTGTTTAATGCCCCTCCTCAGGTCAGCTCTGGCGGTGCTGTAGAGAACTCTATCTCCCATCCTGAAGGCCGAGTTGCGAGCTCTAATCAGGGTCTGGACTTCGCTTGTCATCCAGGGCTTCCTGTTTGGGAAGATCCGGATGCGTCTCTCCTCTGTGACGTTTTCGATACAGCACTTGATGTAAAAGAGGACAGACTCGGTGTGTGTGTCCAGGTCCTGATCTTCAAAAATACTCCACTCTGTACAGGCAAAGCAGTCTTGCAGCTGGATAAGAGTATTTTCAGGCCAGGCTTTGATGGTCTGTGTGGCTGGTTTAGTTTGCCTCCTTAGGGGGGTGTAGGCCGGAAAGAGGAACAAGGAGAGGTGGTCTGATTGTCCGAGGTGGGGGAGGGGGGAAGCTCTATAGGCTTGATTAATATTGGAATAAACATGATCTAATGTGTTTTCTCCCCTAGTAGCACACTTGACGTGCTGATGGAATTTGGGGAGAACAGTCTTAAGGCGTGCTTTATTAAAGTCCCCTGCGATGATGTGAACGCCATCCGGATGAGCCCTCTGTTGTTTAGTTACCATGAGCTGAAGCTGGCCGAGTGCCGTATTAATGTTAGCATTGGGGTGGATGTAAACAACAGTCACAATGACAACCGTTAGCTCCCGCGGCAAGTAAAAGGGTCGGCACTGAACAGACATGGCCTCTAAATCTGGTGAACAGTAAGTGTCAATAACTCTACTGTCTAAGCACCATTTCTCAAGTACATAAACACATAGTCCACCACCTCTAATCTTACCGGAGGCTTCGGTCCGATCATGGCGGTGGATAGTGCGGCCTGCTAACTCCACTGAAACATCGGGGATTTGCGGATGTAACCAGGTTTCGCTGATAATAAGCAGACAACACTCACGGATTAGGTGATTGTAGGCGATTCGTGACTGCAGCTCATCCATCTTGTTCGCCAGAGATCTGGCGTTCATAAGGAGGATAGATGGTAGCGGTGGTCGGTACGGCTGTTTCCTAAGCCGGGCTAGTAGGCCTGCCCGACATCCGCGTTTCTGCTTTCTCTCCTTGCGCCGCCTCCGACGCCTGCCAGGCCCGATAACAGTCCACAGGGCGCCCGGCGATCTTGCTATCTCTGGCGGGATGTTGTGAGTCCGTGAAAAAGCACTTGTAATTTCCATTTTCACTCGAAAACCGATGCCTATCAGTTTTTGACGGTTGTATATTGACTTGCTTATGCATGAGTGTGTCAGAAAAAGACAAAACATACATAAAAAACACAAAAAGGTGCAGAGTAGCTGGGAGCCTCGAGCCGCTGCGTCCGTGCGCGCCGCCATAAACACGGAACCAGATGGAGATATGGTGAGTATGCAAGCAGAAGAATATCAGACAGGAACTTAACTGAAGAATAATCAGAGTCTCTGTTTCAGATGGCGGCTGGAAGATCTCAGGAAGAGGGCTGAAGACTGAAGAAGGCAGACGGAGCTTCGAATGTAGAAAAAAGGCGGATGAATCTCAGGTGAGTAGCAGATAAGTAGCGTAAGAGAGTCTGTGTGTCTTGTAGAGATGAGACCAGACAATGAGTGTGAGACGAGGAGCTGAATATAAAGGGTGGTGGAATGATGAGATGCAGGTGATGATGATTAGTACTCCGGAGATGATGAGCGAGTGGGAGGAGTGAGTGAACGAGTGGGAGGAGTGAGAGAGTCTGGTGGAACCCTGACAAGGGCATTTTCACACCTGAAAGTCCACACCAAGGTCCAAACCAAAGGTCATGTTTTGATACATTGTTTACATTTGGTTAGTTTTGGTTTGGTTTCACATTGCAATCATGCGAACGCACTAAAGAACTTTACATAATGTACTTGCGTCCTGTCGTCATCATCTTTGTGGGCTGCATCTTGATATTGATTGGTTTGTATACGGACGTGCGTCTGACGTCAGCGTGTTGTCAAGTCGGCAGGTAACTTTGACAAGAATGAATGAACAGACGGATATCGTTGCCACTATACTATTATGGCATTACTCCCTGCAGCACCAACTATACTCGAGGTTAGTTCAAATTCGCCAAATGAACGTCCTCGTTGTGCGAACATTTTATCGTCGCCGGCAGGACGCAGCACACGTGTGTGTTCGAATCAGCTGGAAGAAACGCGGTGGGCAGGACTGACAGATCTGCACATAAATATTCTTCTTCAGTTGTTAAGGCTACGCGGGAACCACCGGAACTTCCTGTAAATGGTCTGAAAGTCCAAACCATACAGAAAATGCTTTCACACTAGAAACGAACCAAACCTTTGCTCAGTTTAATCCGGACCGAGACAACCTCTTTTCGTTGGACCAAATTTCGTCTGTTTGGTCCGGACCGTGGTCCAGGGGAGGTTTCACACCTGTAATTTTGATTCGGACCAAACTGAAAAGTCCGAAAATCCGGACCAAACAAGGTAGGTGTGAAAGAGCCCTTACCCGCAAGTGCTTTATTACTACTCACACAGTTTATTTGACGAATGAAACTTGTGTGGTAACGCAGCGCTGTTTCACTTGGTCTACACTATCACACTAAACTGCATTTGAGTGTGTTGAAAGTTATAATGTTATTCTATGTGTTCGTTTGTCTGTATGAGACTAGCAGTGAGCTAGATCAACATTATGTCACGAACCGCACAACGATGAAAGCAGACGGGATCCAAAATGCAGCAAGATGAGTTTTAATAGGGTAATCCAAAAACGAAGTCAAGACAGGCAGGGTTCAATATCCAGGAAATCAATACAAAACAATAAACAGGCAAGGCAGGAAAACATGAGAACAGAAGCGGCGTGACATACAACATTGATCCACAAGGAACACAAGACAAACAGGGCATTAAATACATGCATGACGAGGGGAAAAACGAGAGACAGCTGGTGATTACAATTACTAACACCTGGGTGTGATACACAGACAGGAATTGTGGGAGATGAAGTTCATGTGCATGACACCGTGGAGAAAAGGAGGACATCTAGTGGATACACGTGGAACACAACCAGACACTGTGACATTACCCCCCTTCAACGGAGTGGCTCCCAGACACTACAAGACAGGACAAGGAACAAAACAAAAACTCAGGAGGGAGGTGGCCCGGTGGAGGACCAGGGGGAGGGATGGGGGGCCAGGTCCATGGCGAGGAACAAGGACAGGGGGTGATGGCTTAACAGGTGGCCAGGACGGAGACGACAGTTCATCTGGCGGCCAGGGCGGAGACGACAGTCCGTCTGGCGGCCAGGACGGCGACTTTTCATTGGGCGGCGACGACCCCTCGGGCGGCCACGGCACTGGAACAGACACCGGCTCAGGCACTGGAACAGACACCACCGGCTCGGGCACTGGAACTGTCACCACCGGCTCAGGCACTGGAACAGACACCACCGGCTCAGGCACTGGAACAGACACCACCGGCTCAGGCACTGGAACTGGCACCACCGGCTCAGGCACAGGAACTGGCACCACCGGCTCCGGCTCAGGAACTGGCACCAACGACTCAGGCACTGGAACTGGCACCACCGGCTCAGGCACTGGAACAGACACCACCGGCTCAGGCACTGGAACAGACACCACCGGCTCAGGCACTGGAACTGGCACCACCGGCTCGGGCACTGGAACTGGCACCACTGGCTCGGGCACTGGAACTGGCACCACCGGCTCAGGCACTGGAACTGGCACCACTGGCTCGGGCATTGGAACTGGCACCACTGGCTCGGGCACTGGAACTGGCACCACTGGCTCGGGCACTGGAACAGACACCACCGGCTCGGGCACTGGAACTGGCACCACCGGCTCAGGCACTGGAACAGACACCACCGGCTCAGGCACTGGAACAGACACCACCGGCTCAGGCACTGGAACTGGCACCACCGGCTCAGGCACAGGAACTGGCACCACCGGCTCCGGCTCAGGAACTGGCACCAACGACTCAGGCACTGGAATAGACACCACCGGCTCAGGGACTGGAACAGACACCACCGGCTCAGGCACTGGAACTGGCACCACCGGCTCGGGCACTGGAACTGGCACCACTGGCTCGGGCACTGGAACTGGCACTACCGGCTCGGGCACTGGAACTGGCACCACTGGCTCGGGCACTGGAACTGGCACCACTGGCTCGGGCACTGGAACTGGCACCACCGGCTCAGGCACTGGAACAGACACCTGGCTGAGGTGGGCGTCGGGGGAATTCTCTTCCAACGCTCAGACTCAGATAATAAGGTGCATCCGTGCGCGTATTTTTCACACCGTCTCTCGTCTGCGGAGCGTAACTATGATGTGGGAGATCGTGAACTCCTTGCCATCCGTCTGGCATTATCCCAGTGGAGACAATGGTTAGAGGGCTCTTCTGTTCCGTTTGTAGTCTGGACTGATCATAGAAATCTGGAGTACATTCGTTCTGCCAAGAGACTTAATGCACGTCAGGCCCGTTGGTCGTTGTTTTTCCCCCGATTCGATTTTACTATCTCTTACAGACCAGGTTAAAAAAATGTTAAGCCCGACGCATTGTCTCGTCTCTTCGATCCCACGGAGACCATCTCCACGCCCCGGGAGATAATCCCTCCGGGGCGTGTAGTAGGTGCCGCCGTCTGGGGCATTGAGAGACTCGTTAAGCGTGCTCTGTCCCATTCTGTCGTGCCACGCAATGTTCCTGCGAACCTCCTTTTTGTCCCAGTATCTGCTCGCTTGGCAGTCTTTCAGTGGGCCCACTCTTCCAAATTAACTGCTCATCCCGGCGTTAGGGGCACACTTGCTTCGGTTCGTCAACGATTTTGGTGGCCCACTGTTGAACGTGATATTCGTCGCTCTGTCGCTGCCTGCGCTGTTTGCGCTCAAACCAAGTCTAGTCACACCCCTCCGGCTGGTCTCCTCAGACCACTTCCCATTCCGTCACGTCCTTGGTCCCACATTGGGCTTGACTTTATTACTGGTCTTCCTTCCTCGGCTGGAAATGAAAGCTTTAGCATAAAGTTCTGCCAGGAAGACTTAATTGGTGCGTCACTTGACCTTTTATTGTCGCTGTCTGATCGATTGCTCCTGTCTGCCTCGCTGCCTGCTGTGAGTGTGTTTGTGTGATTCGGTGCGATAAGCTCCGTCTTAGCCATATATTTCTTTGTTTTGAACCATCATTTTACTACCATTTCTAGTTGTTTATACTTCTACATTTTACCCAACATCTCAGATTAACCTGACATCGCTAGCTTTTGTTATTAGTACTACTAGCACAAAACGCTAGTAATTCGCTAGCCTGTGTTAACGCGCCACCCGTGCGCTCAGCTATTTTATTTATTTATTTTTCTCTCGCGCGTCCGCGCCTTTGAGTTCATAAAAAGCTCAGGTGAGTAAGAATCACTCAACAAACACGGTGAGTAATGTCTTTTCCTGTTATTGTCACTTGCACTTCATGTCACATGTTTAGTATAGTCTTCTCTGTCGACAATATAGGATTTATATGTGATAAATGTAAGGAGACAGTTAGGTTGACAGAGAAGATTTCAGAATTAGAAACACGCATCCAAACTTTAATTGAGGATAGTAAGAGTGCTAGTGCTTTAGATGTTTTGGATGCGCATAGAATAGTGCACACTTTACATGAGTCGGTTCTGGCTGAAGTAGAGCCCGTGCAGCCGGGCAAATGGGTGACAGTGAGGGATCGCTCTAGTCGCGGATCTAAAAACCACTCTTCCGTTCCGATTACCATAACAAATCGATTTGCCCCGCTCAGTGAAACACCCACTGAGAATGATTGTGCCCTAGTTATTGGCGATTCTATCACACGGAACGTGAAAATAGAGACACCAACCACCATAGTCACATGTTTGCCGGGAGCCAGAGCGCCTGACATCAAAGCAAATTTAAAAGTGCTGGCTAATGCTAATCGTAAATTCTCTAAGATTATTATTCATGTCGGCACTAATGGTGTTCGACTCCGCCAGTCGGAGATCACCAAAATTAATATTAAAGAGGTGTGTGAACTTGCAAGTACGATGTCAAGGACTGTAATTTGCTCTGGCCCCCTTCCTGTTCGCAGGAGTGATGAGATAGTTAGTAGATTGTGTTCGCTTAACGGTTGGCTGTCTAAGTGGTGTCCGCTTAATAATATAGAATTCATAGACAATTGGAAAAGTTTTTGGGGCAAACCTGACCTGTTGAAAAGAGATGGTATTCATCCCTCCTGGGATGGTGCTGCTCTTCTCTCTAGTAATATGGCTCATAGTCTTAGAGCTCAAACATGACAATCTGGGGCTCAGGTCAGGAAGCAGACAGACTGGCTTAACCGACTGTCTGCTAGCGGCCTCGCGTCACCAAGGTCAGATAAATCCCATCACATAGAGCCTCTTTCACCTAGCTATCATCATATAGAGACTGTGTCTGTTCCCCGAATTTGGAAATCCAAAAAACGTTTAAACCCAACTAAGGTTAAAAATTTAATTGATGTTCAACAAATAAAAAACAGCTATAATACAGATGAGCAAATGCTAAAGCTTGGGTTGCTGAATATTCGATCGCTTACTTCAAAAGCACTCATTGTTAATGATATGATTTCAGATAATAACCTAGATGTGCTGTGTTTGACAGAAACCTGGCTAAAACCAAACGATTACATTACTTTAAATGAATCAACCCCGCAAGATTACTGTTATAAACATGAGCCTCGTCTGAAACGCAAAGGGGGTGGTGTTGCTGTAATCTATAGTAATAGTTTCAAAACCACTAAGAAATCAAGTTTTAAATATAATTCTTTTGAAGCATTGGTGCTTAATGTAAAAATATATAGTGTAAACGATAAATCACGTTTGAGATTTGTGCTGGCTACTGTATACAGGCCACCAGGGCACCATACAGACTTTATCAAAGAATTTGCGGACTTTCTATCAGAATTAACATTGACTGCAGATAAAGTACTAATTGTTGGTGATTTTAATATACACATCGATAATGAAAAAGATGCATTGGGATTGGCATTTAAAGACATTGTAAATTCAATTGGAGTTAGACAACACGTGTCAGGACCTACTCATCGTCGTAATCATACTCTAGATCTAATATTATCACACGGAATAGATGTGGATGCCGTTGAAATTCTGCAGCAGAGCGATGACATCTCAGATCATTATCTAGTCTCGTGTAATTTGCATTTAGCCAAGGCTGCAAAGCCGACTCCGTGTTTCAAATATGTGAGACCTATCACTTCTGCTACTAAAGATTGCTTTATTAATAATCTTCCTAATCAGTTTCATCATCTCAGCATCTCAGATAGCTTAGAAGAACTAGATATTACAACAGAAACGTTTAACTCTCTCTTTTCCAGCACTTTAGACACAGTTGCTCCGTTGCGCTTAAAGAAGATTAAAGAAAATAGTCCAACGCCGTGGTACAACGAGCACACTCGGGCCCTTAAGAGAGCAGCCAGAAAAATGGAGCGCAACTGGAAGAAAACAAAACTAGAGGTATTTCGCATTTCATGGAAAGAGAGCTCAATTACTTACAGAGAGGCTTTTAAAGCTGCTAGATCTGCTTATTTTTCAACCCTATTAGAAGAAAATAAACATAATCCTAGGTATTTATTTGAAACGGTGGCTAAACTAACGAAAAATAAAGCTTCAAGCACCGAAGTTTCCAAGCAACACAGCAGTAATGACTTTATGAACTTCTTCACTTATAAGATTGATAATATCAGGGACAAAATTATAACTATGCAACCGTCTACTACAGTATCGCATCAGGCAGTGCATTGAAGTCTCCCTGAGGAAAAATTTGATTCATTCGTTGCTATAGGAGAGGAAGAATTTACTAAACTCATTAAATCATCTAAATCTACAACATGTATGTTAGACCCTATACCGACTAAGCTACTAAAAGAAATACTACCAGAGGTCATAGATCCTCTTCTTAATATCATTAATTCATCTTTGTCTCTAGGATACGTACCAAAAAACTTTAAGCTGGCTTTGATTAAACCGCTTGTTAAAAAAACGCAACTTGATCCTTCCGAATTAGTCAATTACAGGCCGATCTCGAATCTATCTTTTCTGTCAAAGATATTAGAAAAGGCAGTATCCTCACAACTGTGTTCCTTTCTTGAAAGAAATGATATCTGCGAGGATTTCCAGTCAGGATTTAGACCGTACCATAGTACTGAGACAGCTCTCATTAGAGTCACAAATGATTTGCTCTTATCATCCGATCGTGGTTGTATCTCTCTATTAGTGTTACTCGATCTTAGCGCTGCATTTGACACCATCGACCACAACGTTCTTTTAAATAGATTAGAACATTATGTTGGCATTACGGGAAATGCACTAGCATGGTTTAAATCATACTTATCTGACCGTTATCAGTTTGTAGCAGTAAATGATGAGATGTCTCATCGATCACAAGTTCAGTATGGCGTACCACAAGGCTCAGTACTAGGACCGCTGCTGTTCACTCTGTACATGCTACCATTAGGAGATATCATTAGGAAACATGGAATTAGCTTTCACTGTTATGCTGACGATACTCAGCTCTATATTTCTTCAAAACCTAACGAAACTTATCAATTCACAAAATTAACGGAATGCATAGCGGATATAAAAAATTGGATGACTTGTAATTTCCTACTTCTAAATTCTGAAAAAACAGAGTTTCTAATTATTGGACAAAAAACTTCCTCACGTAATAACCTAGAATACTGTCTAACACTTGATGGCTGCTCTGTTAAGTCTTCGTCGTCGGTTAGGAACCTGGGTGTGCTCTTTGATACCAATCTTTCATTTGAAAGTCACGTGTCTAGTATCTGTAAAACTGCATTTTTCCATCTTAAAAATATATCTAAATTACGTCATATGCTCTCATTGACAAATGCGGAACAATTAGTTAATGCGTTCATGACATCAAGGCTAGATTATTGTAATGCTCTAATGGGTGGTTGCCCTGCACGCTTAATAAACAAACTACAGCTGGTCCAAAACGCAGCTGCTCGAGTTCTTACCAGAACCAGGAAGTATGACCATATTAGCCCAGTTCTGTCAAAACTGCACTGGCTCCCTATTAAACATCGCATAAATTTTAAAATATTGCTGATTACTTACAAAGCACTCAATGGTTTAGCTCCGCAGTACTCAGGGCCGGATTAACCATTAGGGCAACTGGGCACTTGCCCAGGGGCCCATGACATCTAGGGGGCCCTGACAGGTAGGAAATACACCGAAATTTAATAAAGTTATCAAACACTTTACAGTCTTCACTGCATAAACTGCATCTACGCGGGTTCACGCAGACTTTCCTCCCTCCCCGCTGAACGCCAGCGATTACTAATTCGTGAAATGCACTCCCGCTGGTTGAGCGCGGTAAAGTTCGTTTCAGTTTCGATATTAGCCGGACATTTGTTCTATAGGGTCGGTATTCTAACAAAGATATCAATAGCAAGATTAGTTTTAACATTATGTGACCATTGTATATCGACATGATGAAATATTCGTTCAAAATCATTCATGCATTAATGCTGCATGCATAATTTTACCTGAGAATGCTTTGACGCGTTTCCACAGCGCACAATGCTTAAGGGAACGTCTGCCAATTACACCAACTGCGGTAAACGTAGTCTATAATTTGTATTATTTAAAATTACTTTTAACATTTAAAAACAGACGTTTTCAAATCCCAAAGCTTGCAGAGGTTCCTAATGGCAATACTGACTTAGGCTACAGCTTTCCTGGTAGCCTTGAGTAAATTAACACGTCTAAGAAAATGATTCATAAAACGTATAAATATCAGTTGAGCCTATGTTTATTTTCGTCACTGACACAAATTAAAATGAAAAGACTATAAGTCAAAGTTCAGCTTTAGGAGAGGTAGAAATAGGCCAGGATAAGAATACTGAGAGAATAAGAAATATGAAGATGAGGAGAGAGCAGGTATTGACAAATAATCTAATGACAAGGTTTTAAAGCTAGCCTATTTCTTATAATTTTTTGGCCTTCAAAAGTCCTAAATTGCACATATGTAGGTCAGAGAAATACAAATTTTCTCGGGGGAGCATGCCCCCGAACCCCCCTATCTAGGGGGGGCCTTGAGTCTTGTTGCCCAGGGCACAGGAAATTGTTAATCCGGCCCTGGCAGTACTTGAGCGAGCTCTTAACGCATTATAGTCCGTCACGTCTATTACGATCTCAAAATTCCGGCCAGTTGATAATACCTAGAATATCAAAATCGACTGCTGGCGGTAGATCCTTTTCCTATTTAGCACCAAAACTCTGGAACAGTCTTCCTACCATTGTCCGGGAAGCAGACACACTCTGTCAGTTCAAAGCCAGATTAAAGACACATCTCTTTGACCTAGCTTTCACATAATACATTATAGACTTCTATAATTTAATGTTATGCTGCATAGATTAGGTCAGCCGGAACCGGGAACACTTCCCAAAAATCCTGATGTACTCGTTACATCATGAGAAGAATGGCATCTACGCTAATTTTAGTGTCTGTGTTTATCCCAAGGTTTTTCCTGCAGCCTGCCGGATCCAGGCCGTATCCAGATCTGACGAAGGACCTTCACCTGGACCGATGACAACGCAGTGCTGAAGTGCCAACTAGTCTCTCCCTATGGAGGATCCCACTACCACTCTACAGATAAGGCGTTGTCGGGAAAATTCGTCTTGCGGTCCTACCCCAAAGCAACAAATAAAATAAAATTCCTTATCAAAATTTATAAGGAAAGACAAGTATTTTGTTTAGGCTTGGCTTGTAGGGAATTCCAAACCTGCGTATATTCTAACGCACATAACTATAGAACCCATTCTAAATGCGCATGTGACCGCCATCAGCGTTTCTCACAGGTTCGCGTTTAAAGTCTGTGCAGAGAGAATGGTGTCGTCTTAGCGGCCCCTAATTTAATAACAAATGATCATTGCGACGGAACCAAATCAATTAAAACTAACTTTAGATGGAAATAACTTAACTCTGCTGTAAAGCCGAAACAATCTCTGTTACCTTAAATTATACGCTTATCTCTGTAAAGCTGCTTTGAGACAATCTGCGTTGTTAAAAGCGCTATATAAATGAAGATGACTTGACTTGACTTGACTTTTATCTATCCAATCACATTCCAACACTTGTGGTATAAAAGATCGGTACTTACTCATGTTTGAGTTCGCAGATGCTGACGCTCCAATTCGCCACCATCCTCCCCACCACCTCCAAGTCAAATCCTTCCCTCCATCCTCCCCACCACCACCAGGATGGTCCCTTCCATACCTCACAGGGGGTCGGCTGCACCCCTGCCTTGGTCTTCAGGCAGGATATGCAGAGTCCGGACCCTCAGATTGTGAGCTACGGACGGGGCCTACGCCAAAGAATCTTATTGCTTGCTTGGTTGTTAATAAATGGATAATTGTCACAGTATTTATTCTCTGAGTCTTTCTGGTAGAAATACAGTTATTCTCACTGTAGTAGACCGTTTTTCCAAATCCGCTCACTTTATACCGCTTCCTAAACTCCCTTCTGCCAAGGAGACAGCCCAGATTCTGGTATCTCACGTTTTCAAGAATCACGGGTTACCCTCTGATGTCGTTTCTGATCGGGGACCTCAATTCGTGTCCCTGTTCTGGAAAGAGTTTTGTCGTTTGATTGGTGCGTCCGTCAGTCTCTCGCCTGGTTTCCATCCTCAAACCAACGGGCAAGCTGAGCGCGCTAATCAGATAATCGGTCGTCTTTTGCGTAGCCTCGCGTTTCGGAATCCCTCTTCATGGGTCGAGCAATTACCTTGGGCAGAATATGCTCACAACTCTCTTCCATCCTCCGCTACTGGGCTATCACCGTTTCACTGTTGTTTGGGGTATCAATCACCCCTTTTCACCTCACAAGAGACTAAGTCCAATGTTCCCTCCGTGCAGGCTTTCATTAGACGCTGTAAGAATACTTGGAGACGAGTGAGAGCATCACTGTGTCGTTCTAGAGTTTGTGTCCTTAGAAACGCTAATAAACGGCGTGTCAAGGGCCCTAGGTATATGTGCGGTCAGAGAGTTTGGCTTTCCACTGTCAATTTGCCCCTTCAGGCACCGTCTCGTAAATTAGCACCTCGTTTTATTGGACCTTTTCAAATTTCCAAGGTCATCAACCCTGTCACAGTGAAACTGAGACTTCCCCCCAAGCTCCGGCGCATTCATCCAGTTTTTCACGTTTCCTGCATAAAGTCAGTCGTGCGCGCTCCTTCTCGTAAGTCTGTTCCTCCCGTCCCTACCGTGGGCATGTCTGTCTACACGGTACGCAAGATTCTTGATATGCGTCGTCGTGGTCGTGGGCATCAGTTCCTTGTGGATTGGGAGGGCTACGGTCCTGGGGAGAGAAGTTGGGTTCCTTCCCGGTACATCTTGGACCGCTCTCTCATTGACGATTTCCTCCGGAGCCGGGACGCTCGTTGAGGGGGGGGCACTGTCATGAGTCTGGTACTCTTCCTGTCTTTCCTATCGTTTCCCCCCCCCCTCTGCTGGTGTTTCTTGGTCATTTCTCTCTCTCTCTTTCCCTTCTCCCCTTCAGCTGTTCCTCATTAGTTGTCATCTCACTGATTCGTTTCACCTGTTCTCTTCTCTTGTCTGCTTGCTATTTAATGTTCCCTGTTTTCTTGCCATTTGCCGGATTATTATGTTGAGTGTCATACTGGTGGCTATCTTCTACCCTGCCTTTGCTGTCTTGCCGTGCCGTGTCGTGTCGTGTCGTGTCGTGTCCTGTTTCAGTCTGACCAGCAGCCAACCTAAGGTCAGCTAATTACTTCATAATCTATTAATCATCTCTTCTGCACTGTGTCCAGCCCTCCCGCTGTCGACGAACACCCTGTAAGCTATCTGTATTGCTGCCGCTCTGGGCGTGAGACGAGGGGTTAAGAGTCAACCTGTTACCCGCTGCACCCAGCCACACACATGAGAGCAGAGGTTCTGATCCTGTATGATTAGACTGTTTCTATCTGCGAAGACCGCAGCAACCTGTTTTCTGTTTGAAGAGACTGTTTTGTTCAGCACTATCAGCTGCCTGTTACATTCCTGTTTGAAGAGACTGTTTTGTTCAACTCTATCTGCTGCCTGTTACGTTCCTGTTTGAAGAGACTTATATTCTGATCTTTCTAATAAACTCTGTCTCATTTGCTATTGGATCCTATCTCGTCCTTATTACACAGATCTGGCTAGTGTAAATAAACAGCATCATGTAAAGAGATTTCCCCAGCAGACCCGAGGGTCTTAATGCTCACAACACAGCAGACTGTGTGAGTTTGCAATAGCAGTGAGATCTGACCATTATCACTGTTTAATTTACATTTTCTTTGCAAACACATGATCATCATAATGATACAAACAATAAAAAAACTAAGTTCCAATAAATTAAGTGAACTTCACTGGAGCGCTGAAAAGACATACACGCTTTAAACCTTCTCCAGGCCGTTGGATTCCGTTGTTGGCCAATGGATGGTTCATTTAAAAGAAGAGAATTCAAGCTTCATGCCTGTGTGCCTGTGTGACTGATTGACTGAGTATTCGCTGAGTTATGGTTCATTTTCGGATGCGTTTCAGAATGGACTACACTGACAGAGAGAAAGCAGAACTCGCTTCGTGTTTATTTTTCTTTATTTGGCAAAAAGCACAACACTTTGCTTTCATTGTGAGTATACACAAAAATAATACACATTTAACAGGATCGATTGATATATAACACAAGCATATAACATACAAATTTATATTAGTATTTTGATTCTTTTTTGCACTGATAAGGAAAAAAACAAACCTATCGCGCCAGCGCAATAGCCGACCACAGGGGGATAAGCTCCCAGCTGTGTATGAGCTTGATGACCCTCCCAGGTTCTCAGAAGTCTGCAGCAATACAAAGCCTCAAGGACAATAAGTGTACTGGTCCTGATGGAATCCCTGCAGAGGCTCTAAAGAAAGGCTGGTATCTGCTCACCAAAAAACTGTTCCTCAAGGCTGGAAAGACACACATTGTTACCATCCACAAGAAAAAGGGTGACAAGTTCATCTGTGGAAACAGTCATGGCATATCCCTGCTTTCTGTGGCAGGGGAAGTATTAACAAGGGTCATGCTGTTTCGTCTTACCAAGCACATCACAGAGAGGTTCCTTCCTGAGTCACAGTGCGGCTTCAGGAAGGATCGGTCCACCTCCGACATGATCTTTGTCCTACGCCAATTGCAGGAGAAGGCTAGAGAACAGAACAAAGACCTGTTCATTGCCTTCATCGACCTGGCAAAGGCTTTTGACACCATTGACCGCCAAGTCCTTTGGGTCATTCTGGAGAAGTTTGGGGTGCGTTGGGGTGCAAAAGTGAGTTGAACAGACCACGGAGAAATCTTCTGACCTATGGATTGTAAGTATGAAAATTCAGATGCTTATGATTTAGGACAGATTTGACGTAGCCTACCTAATCTAAGACTAATCAAAATAAGGTAAAAGGTGTTTCAAAATATGCACCATAAAACAGTATCATATATTGATATGAGAAATCTACAAAACAACATATTAATCATGTTTCTGTCTTGTATGCCAGGAAAAGTGTTTCAGTTGTACTTTTTGTAAAATTTCAATGATATTGCAGCACATTATTATATTGAACAGTAAATACTGTTGAAACGTACCTGAATACAAATTTAAATTGTGCATGCAATAACTTAACACTAACAAAATTATTTGTTTAGAGATTGTCGGTACATCTGCATTGTCAGATCCTTATGTACAGCGTAAGACACCAAACGTTTTGAGCCCAAGATCCCTGTCTACGGCCCTGATGAAAGCCAAGATCTCCCTATCGAAGAGTTGAGAGAGAAAGACAGCCCAGATTGTACTTGCATCTTGAGGCATTGCTTTGTGTGTGGGACAGATGAATATTCTCTGTTGCTATCCCACTAAAATGATGGTCAGAAATCTTAAAGTGATGTTTCCAAACATATTCAATACGATTACACACACAAGTAAATCACTGTAAATAAAACCAACACATTAACCGATTTGACAATAAAGTGATTTACATCATACAATTACCAGGTGATAATAATTTACCTTATACCTCGTTTGCTTAGATGCACAATACAGTGAAAAAATGCTCTGGATTTTTTTGTAATTACTTAAAATGCAATTTATCATTGTGCAAAAAACAGAAAGCACAAGTGTTTGTGTCAGGTTGTTGTGTTAAGGTTAAAGGTCCCATGACATGGTACTTTTTGTAGGCTTTAATATAGTCCTTAGTGGTCCCTAGTACTGTATCTGAAATCTCTTTCCAAAAATTCAGCCTCGGTGCAGAATTATAGCCACTACAAGCCAGTCCCAGAATGAGCTTCCTTCAGACGGGCCGTTTCGGTGTCTGTAGCTTTAAATACTAATGAGGAGGAGAAAGGCAGCGCAAGGTGGAGGGTGGGTGTGGCCTTGACCATCTTGCGCAACGGCACCATGCATGTTTGTTTATGTTGGATATAGCCTATTGCAATGGCACGAAGACACGCAGTCTTTCAAGCATTTCAGTTTGACCCAGAATCTGATCCAGATGGAGAAGCAACGGATGAAGAAGTTGCAACTCAGCGGCTCCAGCAGGACGTTTCCGAATGGTTAGTTTAAAATATTATGTCTGGAAACGGTACTTTATTCGGATGGTTTACAGTTATTATCATGTAGCTAACGCTAACCTACTGTTGCCTTTTCATGAGAGATCTGTAACGTCGGTATTTATCTTATTACAATTACATCAAGCTCTGCGATCTTGAAATGCGGATATCGCGCGCGCCATATAACCAACAGGAAAACGGTTATCCAAATAACAAAGAAATGTACAACACTTATACAGTGTGTGTAACTTGATGCTGTCTACCTTTACGTTAGCGCAAATAACTGCATAGCTGCATAGCTAATGTGACAGCCACATTCTACGTGTAACAAGCTGGGCAACCATAAACAGTAAAGCAACACACAATATATAATTTGTTGACTTACTTGTCCGACGTTCAGCAAGCCCAGCTCTGTATTGACCATTCGATGTTCATTTCTACATCCAATTATTGAGCAATTATTATGCTTGCTCGCTTAAAAGCCTTGATATCTCTCGTGGACAAACTAAATCGCGCGCGCGCGTTCTACTTCCTAGCTCATTTTCTCATGGGCGAGAAATATTCTCTGGGCGGGCAAAGCAGAGAAAGGGGAGGTAACATTTCTCCTTATAACGTCATAAGGAGGAGATTCAAGATCCGCCTGGTTGAGCGTCCATTTTCTCAAAGGCAGAGAAAAATAGCAAAAGCTCGATTTACACAGATTAAAATTTCTAGAAACTTTGGGACCATATACAGGCTAGGGGAACTCATATTAATGTTACAAAACCTCATAAAGTGGAACTTTCATGTCATGGGACCTTTAATATATGGTAAAAGATGAGAAAATAGTGAAAGTACAATAGTGAAAATCTGTCCATTTGACAAAAGTCCGACCGTCGACAAATATTGATATAACACACAGGGAATGTGTAACGGACACTTCCTGCAGATGCAATAATGGAATAATATTTTTGTGTGTTTCTTAAGATGAAGTTAACTTTGTTTGCATATATTAAGACTTTCTATTTAATGGCGAAAATCACAAAAGTGTGTAATGAAGGTTATTAATATATGAATTATAAATTTATTTAGACAATTATGATGTGATCGTTTCTTTGTTTAACCAAGACTAATATTGTAGGAGGACATGTAAAGGCTAGGGTTACAGCTTATAAAATGGGGACTCTTTTGTAATTGATCCATTTTAAGTTTATTTTACAGATATTTAAAAATTATTTATTTGGTTGGGAGAATATTATTCAACTAGACCATCTTCAGACTGCTGGTTCGTGTGAATATTCATATCTATGTTTAATAGCAGATTTTTGGTTTGAAATGTTTTGACGGAATGATATTTCTCATATGAATAATATATTGGATAACAAATAAATATAGTCCGTTTGTTTGGACTTTCAGTTTGAGTTTTGATTGGCTCCTGTTTGCCTTTGTTCTTTTCCCGCCACTCCTTTGTTTCTACGGTTACCGTCATTATCAGTTCAGTTGTATCACCTGTTTAGTCGTTTAGTCTCACCTGTGTTCTGTTAATCAGTGTAATCTGTGTTTGTATTTAAGTTCTGTCTGTTCAGTCAGTCCTGCTCTGATCTCTGTTGTATTCAAGGTATGTGTACCTTCTGCCTGTCTGCACTATCTTGTTAGTAGTGATTAGAAGTTTGGGTCGTTTTACTGACTTTCTTGTTTGATCTCGTTCATCAGAATTATTCATTTTGTTCATTTAAGGGGCTTTAAATGTTAACTGTTCCTCTTAAGCAAATTCTCTGAACACATCCACCTGTACAATCTTGATCATATTCTGAATTAAGAAATCATTATAATGCAGTCGAAGATAATTTATAGGGACCCTAATTACTTTAACTTCCTTTTAGTCTTTTGTTCATTTGTCACGTGACAGATGTAATGAACAAGATTCTCATCACTAATTGTTAGTAACAGTTTGTATTGGAACTTTTGACTCTTCCACTCTTTCACTCAGTGACGGTAATATATTGTTTAAAAGCAGAACTGCTGAATTGTGAAGGTCTTCTGTGAGGTTGATACATTGATGAATTCCAGGTGAGTTGAATGTTTTGTCACTCTAACATTATAATTCAAATCCATTAGTTTTCTTATTATTTTTCCCTAATGTGAGTCAATTGCAGCCATATGAACCGTAAGTAGGAAAATTATGAAACTTGGCACACTTGTAATGATGGTAAGGCAAAGTAATTTGACAAACTTTGGAGTGTCCAGGACAAACTCTATAGCGCCACCACCAGGTCAAAAATGTTGCATTGAAATGGTTCTAACTTTTGAAACGTTTGATCTAGAAAAATAAAGCATAGTACACCTGATTCCTCTTATGATGCTGATCCCATTAAACATCTTATATCAAGAGCCACCAATTACAGTAGCGGCAATTTTGAAAAGTACAGGATTACGTTTTTTCGCTACTTAAAATCGTACAATTTTGTCCAAATTGTTTATTTGTATAGTGCTTTTCACAATACACATTTCAAAGCAGATTTACAGAAAGTGCATGAGTCGTCATACAGCTTGATCTGTTACCAGAGCATTTCAGATATGTAAATGTACTTAAATGTATGTACTAAGTCAGTTAGCTAAAAATGTATTAATTTAAACGAAGTAATTTAATGCAGATATGAGCTCAGTGAAGTAATGAATTGTTTATTGATTGACATTTAGAAAATATAGCATTGGTGCTATTTTGATCACAGCAAGATGAAAAAAATAAATAAATAAATAAAGCAATCTCTGCAGAGGGATTTAAAAACAAAGAACGGAGACAGGTTAGTCACATTACACACTTTAAAGGGCACCTATTATGCAAAATTCACTTTGACATGGTGTTTGCACATAAATGTGTGTTGGCAGTGTGTGAGCAAAACCACCCTAGAATAATACAAACTCACCCAGTGTTTTACAATCTCAATAAATCATAAGCACTGTGTCAGAACAAACTGTTCTAAGATTCGGTGCAATGCGACGTAGAATTGCGCAAGCCCCACCAATGTGGTTTGACACTGTGGTTACCCCATCCTCTGTGATCTGTAGGCTACACCATTGCCATTGTTTCAACAACAGCCGGTAATGCCTCCTAAGAAGTGTAGGTGTTCTGTTGTGGGATGTAAGAATGGACATGGTAGTCTTCACTGGATTTTATTTATGAAGAAAATGAGCCACTTAAACTTCCTAAATACGTTTATGTTTGCGCAAATCCTTTTCTGACTATTTAGTGAACGAGGGTCAAAGTTAATCCTCAGGTGTGGATCGTTGCGTACTGTTCGCGATCCAACGTCACCTCCAGAAGTAAGTGTATTTTATGATTTGAGCAAATAGTCATTTCAATCGATGTCAGCCGGTTCAACAACAAATGTGTCTAAAGCTATTTATTGTAGTCGTCATAGGATGTCTCAACAAACAACGTCAGACAGTTTTATGTCACGTGTTATTTTTTGCAGCAATTACAAATGTAAATGAATTAATACCTCTATCTCCATAGACGGTATATAAACGTCTATCTCCCTGTAGCATTTGTTTTCTGGTTCTGTAGCCATAAGCACCTGTATGACAAGTAATGTCAACATGACGCAACAACACCCCTCGCATGAATATAATTTTGTTTGTACTTGGCAAACGTTATCACAGTATTTGTGTAGTTTCAAAAAATTGCGCGGAAGTTATCACAAGGTGTGTTGCACATCCATATTTGCAAAGGGGATGCGATTATGGTTTTAAAAACATTCCGAGACGCCCAGGTCTTCATTCGTGTTTCTTCTGCCGGAGTCTTTTCATCATCTGGGTCCAGCAGCAGGGCGGGGATATGCAGCTCATTTACATTTAAGGTGGTACACACCAAAACCGCTCTTTTTAAAACCAGCCCCAAAAATGACATTTTCAGATGGTTATAATAAATTAACTGGGGTATTTTGTGCTAAAACTTCAAATACATTCTGGGGATACCCAAGACCAATATTACATCTTGTAAAAAGGCGCATAATAGGTGCCCTTAAGTCATGAGGTTCTTCTATATTTTATCATTACATTATCAATTTATGTTTCTTTGTTTAAATGAGGTGAAATTGAAAGTGATTTCCTTCATATGCTGATCTGAGATGTGTTATGTCTTATATCAGGATGGACATGCGTGTGGTTGTATTTCTAACACTTTTTACTGGGATGTGTGTCGCTGATTTGAAAGGTATATTTACATTAATACAAGTAAAAATGCCTGGATATAAAAAACTGTAACCATTGTATCGTTACATATATGCTTTGAACCTGTCTTTTTTTTTTTTTTTTTTTTTTCATATCTCAAACAGGGACTCTTGCTCTTAATGGCGTGGCTTTGCAGTCCTCGTTAGGAGACCCACAGGGAGATGCTCAACATGCAATAGATGGAAACAGAGACTCAGATTACAAGAAGGGCTCATGCACTATCACTAAAACTGAGTTTAATCCATGGTGGAGAGTCGACCTCGGAAATGTCTACAATGTAAGCAATGTTACCATCACTAATCGTGGAGACTGTTGCAAAGACCGCCTTAGAGGAGCTCAGATTCGTATTGGTAACAAGCTGGACAACAACGGAAACAACAATCAGCTGTAAGTAATGTTTCAGTTGTTCTATCATCTCCCCATATTTATGATGTTCAGTCTGGTTTAATAAAACAGGAGTTAAAATTGTAACTCCACAAACCAACCACTCAGCGAGCCACAGCCATGGAGATGTACTATACTTGAACAATATTATTCAGATTGTGATAAGACATGTTTCTTGAATTGGTGCTATGCAAAACCATATGATTTCAATACAGCTGAATTTAATTTGTTAGATGTGTGAATTGTGTTGTGTAGATTCTGGCTTTCACTTTAACACTGTTCTTGTATTTGCAGGGCTGCAACTATTCTCACTGCTCCTAATGGCACAGAAACATTTTCATTTGAGTCTGTTAATGGCCGATATGTCAACATTTTTTTACCTGGGAATGATGAAATCCTCACTCTGTGTGAAGTCGAGGTGTTTGGAGGTAAGGGAAAGACAGAACACTCTGATAGAATTAATGTACTTATTAATGTGTGTATAACTTAATAATATAACTTATTATTTTATTAACAGTATTGGACACACCATTGTACATTTGTGGCCCAAGTGAGTGCTCTTCATTACTTTCAATGTTGTCGATAGCGCATGTATAATATTACTGAACATTTGGTTCCCAAGTAAGGGATAATGTAGAGCGAGGCGGTTGTTATAGCGAATACAACCCCGACAGGGTGATCAGGACAGTCTTGAATTCGCTATAACCGCCTCGCTCTACATTATCCCGCTTATTGCATGGCTACCTACAAAATAAATCAATAATTTGACACAATATTGGTTTTAAAAAGTTTGATTTAAAAACGATTGTATAGCTTCCGCTAAAGAAAATGGTCTGTTCCATCTCTATGGTTAGAATCCTGCGTCCATAGCAACGCTCTGATTTTCATGGCAACGGTGTTATCTGATATCATGAAATAACTAATAATATTCTACATTAGAATTCAACCAAGCCGTGTAATAAGCGATAATGTACATCAAGACGGATGTTATCGTAAAATAAACCCGACAGGGTGATCAAGACCCCGGCTTACTAATGGCTACTAGCCACAAATCATTTGATAAAATATTGATTTGAGTTGAAATATTTTATATGCTCACTTGTAATAAACGTTAAACTTTCGTAAGGAAAAATATTCCTTGCAAGACAAATATTTAAGGGATATTGTACACGTAAAACAAATAGTTTTTTAGATTTATGACGAAACTTGTAAAAATAGTATTGCATAGCTTAGCATTATTTTGCTCATTTTATTGGGATTATACTTCAGTTGTTAATGTAAAAAAAAAAGTTAAAGTACAAAGTTATTTTGTTACACAGGGAATCTTGCTCTTGGAGCCAAAGCTGTCCAGTCTAGCATATTCGGTCAAGCAGGAGCTCAAAGGGCTGTCGATGGCAACAGGAATTCAATTTACAGTCTGGGGTCATGCAGTCACACTAATGGGGACAGGAACCCCTGGTGGAGAGTTGACTTGGGGGAAGTCTTCAAGGTAACCAGGGTTAGCATCACTAATCGTGGAGATTGTTGTCCAGAGAGGATAAATGGAGCTCAGATCCGTATCGGCAACAGCCTGGAAAATAATGGCAACAATAATGAGTTGTAAGTATTCTCTTTATTACAGAAGTGGTTAGAAAATGAGTAAATAACAGTACTTTGAATAAATTCATTTTAATACAAACATGCCTTTGACAGAAGAATATTAATATGCATATTTCTGTTACTGTCTTCTCAGGGCTGCGACTGTTGTGTCCATCCCAGCTGGAGACACAAAAACATTTGAGTTTAAGCCTATTAATGGACGATTTGTTAACATTTTTATTCCTGGGCGCAATGAATATCTCACACTGTGTGAGGTCGAGGTGTTTTCAGGTGAGCAATTCTAGGAGAGAGACATGTGTAGACATTTGTACTATTTATACTGTGTATGTTGCCTTAATAATGGGTTTCTGATTTCATTGCCAGATTAAGTGGAATGAGAGGATGTTACGCCACAGTCCACTGATCCTACAAGCAAAATCCCAAACTTCTGTTTTCTGAGCAATAATAATATTGCACTTCATTGTTTTCATCCTTTAAGTTTCAGTGTGTAACTGGTCTCTTGTCCTCTCTGCATTGTTTCAATAAAATGCCTGCTTCAAATCTTCTCCCATCAATTTTATTCACTGAGAAAACGCGTGTAACAGTTGAAATAATTCAGCATATGACACTCCTCGTGCTGGCCTTGCACACGTGAACTGATAGTTGCAACAGTTGAACAAATTAAAACTTGTAAACCATGGATTAAAATAATTCTTTATCACAATCATAACATGTAACTGAGAAAACATTGTGTAACAGTGAGTTGAAATAATTTGGCATACAACACTCCTCATGCTGGTGCTATAATAAAACACACATTTTTCACAATCTTCATCAATAAATAATGCTTTTTTTGGTCTCGAATAAATATGCTGTTGCTCATATGACACATTTCATTGACCGATAATTAGTGCTCTCAATTACACGACTTACTGCTGGCCTTACACATGTAAACTGAGTTGCTACACAGTGGAGCGGCTAAGTGATATAATAGTTCAGTTTATGATACAAGCGTGAAAATTGGCATGAGCAGTCTCCATGGGTCACTTGACAAGAAAATTGTCCGAGCCACTTGAAATTTCAAGATTTTTCATTTTTCAAGATGGCCGACACCTTAATGGAGCAGTTAAGTGATATAGTGGTTTATTTGGTGATAGAAGCATGGAAATTGGCATGAGCAGTCTCTGATGGTCACTAGACAATAAGCCACCCACAGCTACTGTACTTGAAATTTCAAGATGGTGGCCATTTTTCAAGATGGCCGATACCTTAGTGGAGCAGTTAAGTGATATAGTGGTTTATTTGGTGATACAAACATGAAAATTGACATGAGCAGTCTCTGATGGTCACTAGACAATGCTCGGACAATTTTCTTGTCAAGTGACCCATGGAGACTGCTCATGCCAATTTTCACGCTTGTATCATAGACTGAACGATTCTGCCAAACATAAGCACTTAGCCGCTCCACTAACAGGGCGCACAGAGAACCAGCCAATAGTTAACTCTTATTCTATCCAATCTTTTAGTGTGTCAATCTTTCATTATCATAGAGAAAGGCACAGCTGTGCTTGAGCTTAACCTGGGTCCCTGCCCAATTGGTCAGGAGGTGCATAAAGACACAAGTTAAGTCGTGGCTGTATAGGGTAAAGGAACAGCAGCTATCGATCGTCCCCTTGGAAAGTTATGTTCTTCCGTTCCACCGGGTATGGAGGTCTATGCGACTTATATAGGAAGGATCAGCGGTTGTGCCGCTATCCATAGAGATCCTGATGCTTCAGTCAGTTCTAACGTGACATAGAACGTGACCGACTGATAGGGAATGTCTCAGTTACTAATGTAACCTCCGTTTCCTGAAGAGTTACGTCCCGCCTGCCACAACCCCTGTACTACTGCTGAATGGCCGGGACCCCCTCAGCAAACTTGAATGAGTGAGTTGCATGCTGCCTTATAGACCCTTTTACAGTTGGAAACATGGTGACGTATTTGTGTGGGCGGGGCTTAGCTGGAGGCAGAAAGATCCCTCTGGCCGCTTCACTAACGCTAGTTTGCAAGTTTTGTTAGCTTGTTTTTTAACAATGACTGAAGAAAATCAGATTTTTTCTTAATGTGCAAGGTCACTCACTGTCCAGGACCGCGATTGTTATTTGCAAAAGTTAATTTTAACGGACGGAACCAGATGACCGTACACGCTCAGTCAATGGACGAACTTACAGGATTAACGTTAATTCTACCCCCGGTTGAGTGGCCTGACTTCTATACCTACCCGATATACCTAAACCGAGGGTAAAGAGAAACTGAGGACATATAAATATATTTAGATGCCTATAACTATGTGCTGAATGGTCATGTAAAGACGATCCGCAGTTCTGCCTAGCCAGCGCCAAGAAGACAACAATGTAAAGAGTGACACTACGGTGCAATTTTAAAGATATGAATATTTTCTAGAAATAAAAATTCCAGATACAGCATACTCATTTTTCATCGATTCTTGCACCCAACAACACAACAATGACATTTAATAATAAAAATAATAATTTAAGCTCCTTATTATGTAGCCGAATCTGTGCTGGTTTGTATTGGCCGCCTCCAGTTTTCCGTTTGTTTTGCCTCCAGCTAGCGCCGTGACGTAACTGTGACGTTGGCGCAAAAGGGGTCTATATAACCATATGTAAAGGGAGTGGCTTACCACCAATCTCGCTCGCCAGTGTACATTGGCTTGTTTTTGTTATAATTGAAGGTGATTGGGCTCTCAGGCGAGATCTCAATGTGTTAATCAGTTCTGATGTAATGTCTCTGTTTCCTTCTTCAGGGAGCGGTGTTCAATTAAAGGATTAGTTCACTTAAAATTGTCATCATTAACTCACCCTCAAGATTTTTCAAACCTATATTTTTTTTTTCTGCTTAACCCTCTGGGGTCGGCAAACGTGCCGGCGCATTTTGCTGGATTTTCTTAGCACCTGATAGGGCCATTAGGGGAGGGTCTTTGTCTCTCTCAGGTGTGAAAGCCATCAATATTAATGCTATCAGGCCCTATCATTCTGAGCAACCTTGCACAAAGAATGAGGAGATTTAAAAAATAATGGCTTTTTGATTGTTTGAATTTATTTATAACATTATCAAAATATACACAACAAATGACAAAAAACCCACATCCTCGCATAAAGCTTTCTTACACAAAACATGTCTTACACATTTTAAATCAGTATATTGTCTTATCTGAATAAGTAGGCAAGATGATTTTCACATAGTTTTTGAGCAAATATTCTAGGCTACGTGATACAATTTTCAAAAGTCTTGTGAAAAAATAATCAGTATGAGTTTCATGACCTTATTTCAGTGACAATTGTTTTTTTTTTTTTACAAAGAAACGACGCCCTTTAGTGTTTAGAGGAATTTATGTTGTGTGAGACGCCCTCTGGTGTTCAGATGGAGTGTGTGTGAGACGCCCTCTGGTGTTCAGATGGAGTGTGTGTGAGACGCCCTCTGGGGTTCAGAGGGAGTGTGTGTGAGACGCCCTCTGGTGTTCAGATGGAGTGTGTGTGAGACTCCCTCTGGTGTTCAGAAGGAGTGTGTGTGAGATGCCCTCTGGTGTTCAGAAGGAGTGTGTGTGAGACGCCCTCTGGTGTTCAGATGAAGTGTGTGTGTGAGATGGCCTCAGATGTTCAGATGGAGTGTGTGTGAGATGGCCTCAGATGTTCAGGTGAAGTGTGTGTGAGACGCCCTCTGGTGTTCAGAGGGAGTGTGTGTGAGACGCCCTCTGGTATTCAGATGGAGTGTGTGTGAGACGCCCTCTGGTGTTCAGAAGGAGTGTGTCTGAGATGCCCTCTGGTGTTCAGATGGAGTGTGTGTGAGATGCCCTCTGGTGTTCAGAAGGAGTGTGTGTGAGACGCCCTCTGGTGTTCAGAAGGAGTGTGTCTGAGACGCCCTCTGGTGTTCAGAAGGAGTGTGTATGAGACGCCCTCTGGTGTTCAGATGGAGTGTGTGTGAGATGCCCTCTGGTGTTCAGGTGAAGTGTGTGTGAGATGCCCTTGGTGCTGCGTTCCAGTCCAAAATTGTCATGCCCTTCACTTGCTAACTTCCCTCCATCTCGTTCACTCGGATGTATGTCATTGCTTACGATGCACGAGTGCCCACTACTGGCGGAAACTGCAATGGGCTGAACTGGAACGCCCTAAGCCCTTGATCACTTGGAATCAGCTAAAGAGTTGATTTATTATTTACATTTTTTCCCTCTACGAATTTGTTTAATGTAGCATCCAAATGTATATAGGTGTGTGTGGGTTGTTTTAAATGAAAAAAATCTATAATTAATATATCATAGAGTTGTTTGTTGTGGTGGTGATTAGACGAGATTTGTGGTGACGTCACAATCGAACTGCATTGTGGGACATATAGATACCTGAAGTGTACATATGAAGTAGACTCGCTCCCTCGGTCAAAATCGAGGGAACGAGGGTCTGTCGATATAAACTTCCCTCGTCCACTTCACGAAGTGGAACGCACTTCAAAATGGCGGCGGGGATTCCTCCGAGGGGAAGTGTTTAGGGAAGTTCGCAAGTGCGTGTCTAAAAGTGGACTGGAACGCAGCACTGGTGTTCAGATGGAGTGTGTGTGAGATGCCCTCTGGTGTTCAGATGGAGTGTGTGTGAGACGCCCTCTGGTGTTCAGATGGAGTGTGTGTGAGATGCCCTCTGGTGTTCAGGTGAAGTGTGTGTGAGATGCCCTCTGGTGTTCAGGTGAAGTGTGTGTGAGATGCCCTCTGGTGTTCAGATGGAGTGTGTGTGAGATGCCCTCTGGTGTTCAGAAGGAGTGTGTCTGAGACGCCCTCTGGTGTTCAGAGGGAGTGTGTGTGAGACTCCCTCTGGTGTTTAGAAGGAGTGTGTGTGAGACGCCCTCTGGTGTTCAGATGAAGTGTGTGTGTGAGATGGCCTCAGATGTTCAAATGGAGTGTGTGTGAGATGGCCTCAGATGTTCAGGTGAAGTGTGTGTGAGACGTTCTCTGGTTTTCATAGGGAGTGTGTGTGAGACGCCCTCTGGTGTTCAGAGGGAGTGTGTGTGAGACGTCCTCTGGTGTTCAGAGGGAGTGTGTGTGAGACGCCCTCTGGTGTTCAGATGGAGTGTGTGTGAGACTCCCTCTGGTGTTTAGAAGGAGTGTGTGTGAGACGCCCTCTGGTGTTCAGATGAAGTGTGTGTGTGAGATGGCCTCAGATGTTCAAATGGAGTGTGTGTGAGATGGCCTCAGATGTTCAGGTGAAGTGTGTGTGAGACGTTCTCTGGTTTTCATAGGGAGTGTGTGTGAGACGCCCTCTGGTGTTCAGAGGGAGTGTGTGTGAGACGTCCTCTGGTGTTCAGAGGGAGTGTGTGTGAGACGCCCTCTGGTGTTCAGAGGGAGTGTGTGTGAGACGCCCTCTGGTGTTCAGATGGAGTTTGTGTGAGATGCCCTTTGGTGTTCAGAAGGAGTGTGTGTGAGACGCCCTCTGCTGTTCAGGTGAAGTGTGTTTGAGATGCCCTCTGGTGTTCAGATGGAGTGTGTGTGAGATGCCCTCTGGTGTTCAGAAGGAGTGTGTGTGAGACGCCCTCTGGTGTTCAGAAGGAGTGTGTGTGAGATGCCCTCTGGTGTTCAGATGAAGTGTGTGTGAGATGCCCTCTGGTGTTCAGAAGGAGTGTGTGTGAGACACCCTCTGGTGTTCAGATGGAGTGTGTCTGAGACTCCCTCTGGTGTTCAGATGGAGTGTGTGTGAGATGCCCTCTGGTGTTCAGAAGGAGTGTGTGTGAGTTGCCCTCTGGTGTTCAGATGGAGTGTATGTGAGACGCCCTCTGGTGTTCAGAAGGAGTGTGTGTGAGTTGCCCTCTGGTGTTCAGAAGGAGTGTGTGTGAGATGTCCTCTGGTGTTCAGATGAAGTGTGTGTGAGATGCCCTTTGGTGTTCAGAAGGAGTGTGTGTGAGATGCCCTCTGGTGTTCAGATGAAGTGTGTGTGAGACGCCCTCTGGTGTTCAGATGGAGTGTGTGTGAGACGCCCTCTGGTGTTCAGATGGAGTGTGTGTGAGATGCCCTCTAGTGTTCAGATGGAGTGTGTGTGAGACGTCCTCTGGTGTTCAGATGGAGTTTGTGTGAGACGCCCTCTGGTGTTCAGATGGAGTGTGTATGAGACGCCCTCTGGTGTTCAGAAGGAGTGTGTCTGAGACGCCCTCTGGTGTTCAGATGGAGTGTGTGTGAGATGCCCTCTGGTGTTCAGATGGAGTGTGTGTGAGATGCCCTCTGGTGTTCAGAAGGAGTGTGTGTGAGTTGCCCTCTGGTGTTCAGAAGGAGTGTGTGTGAGATGCCCTCTGGTGTTCAGATGGAGTGTGTGTGAGATGCCCTCTGGTGTTCAGAAGGAGTGTGTGTGAGTTGCCCTCTGGTGTTCAGAAGGAGTGTGTGTGAGATGCCCTCTGGTGTTCAGAAGGAGTGTGTGTGAGTTGCCCTCTGGTGTTCAGAAGGAGTGTGTGTGAGATGCCCTCTGGTGTTCAGAAGGAGTGTGTCTGAGACGCCCTCTGGTGTTCAGAAGGAGTGTGTGTGAGATGCCCTCTGGTGTTCAGATGGAGTGTGTGTGAGATGCCCTCTGGTGTTCAGAAGGAGTGTGTGTGAGTTGCCCTCTGGTGTTCAGAAGGAGTGTGTGTGAGATGCCCTCTGGTGTTCAGATGGAGTGTGTCTGAGACTCCCTCTGGTGTTCAGATGGAGTGTGTGTGATATGCCCTCTTGTGTTCAGATGAAGTGTGTGTGAGATGCCCTCTGGTGTTCAGATGGAGTGTGTCTGAGACTCCCTCTGGTGTTCAGATGGAGTGTGTGTGAGATGCCCTCTGGTGTTCAGAAGGAGTGTGTGTGAGATGCCCTCTGGTGTTCAGATGGAGTGTGTGTGAGACGCCCTCTGGTGTTCAGATGGAGTTTGTGTGAGACGCCCTCTGGTGTTCAGATGGAGTGTGTGTGAGACGCCCTCTGGTGTTCAGAAGGAGTGTGTCTGAGAAGCCCTCTGGTGTTCAGATGGAGTGTGTCTGAGATGCCCTCTGGTGTTCAGATGGAGTGTGTGTGAGATGCCCTCTGGTGTTCAGGTGAAGTGTGTGTGAGATGCCCTCTGGTGTTCAGATGGAGTGTGTGTGAGATGCCCTCTGGTGTTCAGAAGGAGTGTGTGTGAGACGCCCTCTGGTGTTCAGAAGGAGTGTGTGCGAGATGCTCTCTGGTGTTCAGATGGAGTGTGTATGATATGCCCTCTTGTGTTCAGATGAAGTGTGTGTGAGACGCCCTCTGGTGTTCAGATGGAGTGTGTGTGAGACGCCCTCTGGTGTTCAGATGGAGTGTGTCTGAGACTCCCTCTGGTGTTCAGATGGAGTGTGTGTGAGATGCCCTCTGGTGTTCAGAAGGAGTGTGTGTGAGTTGCCCTCTGGTGTTCAGATGGAGTGTGTGTGATATGCCCTCTTGTGTTCAGATGAAGTGTGTGTGAGACGCCCTCTGGTGTTCAGATGGAGTGTGTCTGAGACTCCCTCTGGTGTTCAGATGGAGTGTGTGTGAGATGCCCTCTGGTGTTCAGAAGGAGTGTGTGTGAGTTGCCCTCTGGTGTTCAGAAGGAGTGTGTGTGAGATGCCCTCTGGTGTTCAGATGGAGTGTGTCTGAGACTCCCTCTGGTGTTCAGATGGAGTGTGTGTGATATGCCCTCTTGTGTTCAGATGAAGTGTGTGTGAGACGCCCTCTGGTGTTCAGATGGAGTGTGTGTGAGACGCCCTCTGGTGTTCAGATGGAGTGTGTGTGATATGCCCTCTGGTGTTCAGATGGAGTGTGTGTGAGACGCCCTCTGGTGTTCAGATGGAGTGTGTCTGAGACTCCCTCTGGTGTTCAGATGGAGTGTGTGTGAGATGCCCTCTGGTGTTCAGAAGGAGTGTGTGTGAGTTGCCCTCTGGTGTTCAGATAGAGTGTGTGTGATATGCCCTCTTGTGTTCAGATGAAGTGTGTGTGAGACGCCCTCTGGTGTTCAGATGGAGTGTGTGTGAGTTGCCCTCTGGTGTTCAGATGGAGTGTGTGTGAGACGCCCTCTTGTGTTCAGATGGAGTGTGTGTGAGATGCCCTCTGGTGTTCAGAAGGAGTGTGTGTGAGTTGCCCTCTGGTGTTCAGAAGGAGTGTGTGTGAGACGCCCTCTTGTGTTCAGATGGAGTGTGTGTGAGATGCCCTCTGGTGTTCAGATGGAGTGTGTGTGAGATGCCCTCTGGTGTTCAGAAGTAGTGTGTCTGAGATGCCCTCTGGTGTTCAGAAGGAGTGTGTCTGAGATGCCCTCTGGTGTTCAGATGGAGTGTGTCTGAGACGCCCTCTGGTGTTCAGAAGGAGTGTGTCTGAGACGCCCTCTGGTGTTCAGAAGGAGTGTGTCTGAGACGTCCTCTGGTGTTCAGAAGGAGTGTGTCTGAGACGCCCTCTGGTGTTCAGAAGGAGTGTGTGTGAGACGTCCTCTGGTGTTCAGAAGGAGTGTGTCTGAGACGCCCTCTGGTGTTCAGAAGGAGTGTGTGTGAGACGTCCTCTGGTGTTCAGAAGGAGTGTGTCTGAGACGCCCTCTGGTGTTCAGAAGGAGTGTGTCTGAGACGTCCTCTGGTGTTCAGAAGGAGTGTGTGTGAGACGTCCTCTGGTGTTCAGAAGGAGTGTGTCTGAGACGCCCTCTGGTGTTCAGAAGGAGTGTGTCTGAGACGTCCTCTGGTGTTCAGAAGGAGTGTGTCTGAGACGTCCTCTGGTGTTCAGAAGGAGTGTGTGTGAGACGTCCTCTGGTGTTCAGAAGGAGTGTGTCTGAGACGCCCTCTGGTGTTCAGAAGGAGTGTGTGTGAGACGTCCTCTGGTGTTCAGAAGGAGTGTGTCTGAGACGTCCTCTGGTGTTCAGAAGGAGTGTGTGTGAGACGTCCTCTGGTGTTCAGAAGGAGTGTGTCTGAGACGCCCTCTGGTGTTCAGAAGGAGTGTGTGTGAGACGTCCTCTGGTATTCAGAAGGAGTGTGTCTGAGACGCCCTCTGGTGTTCAGAAGGAGTGTGTGTGAGACGTCCTCTGGTGTTCAGAAGGAGTGTGTCTGAGACGCCCTCTGGTGTTCAGAAGGAGTGTGTGTGAGACGTCCTCTGGTGTTCAGAAGGAGTGTGTGTGAGACACCCTCTGGTGTTCAGAAGGAGTGTGTCTGAGACGTCCTCTGGTGTTCAGAAGGAGTGTGTCTGAGACGCCCTCTGGTGTTCAGAAGGAGTGTGTGTGAGACGTCCTCTGGTGTTCAGAAGGAGTGTGTCTGAGACGCCCTCTGGTGTTCAGAAGGAGTGTGTGTGAGACGTCCTCTGGTGTTCAGAAGGAGTGTGTGTAAAACACCCTCTGGTGTTCAGAAGGAGTGTGTGTGAGACGTCCTCTGGTGTTCAGAAGGAGTGTGTCTGAGACGCCCTCTGGTGTTCAGAAGGAGTGTGTGTGAGACATCCTCTGGTGTTCAGAAGGAGTGTGTCTGAGACGCCCTCTGGTGTTCAGAAGGAGTGTGTGTGAGACACCCTCTGGTGTTCAGAAGGAGTGTGTGTGAGACGTCCTCTGGTGTTCAGAAGGAGTGTGTCTGAGACGCCCTCTGGTGTTCAGAAGGAGTGTGTCTGAGACGCCCTCTGGTGTTCAGAAGGAGTGTGTCTGAGACGTCCTCTGGTGTTCAGAAGGAGTGTGTGTGAGACGTCCTTTGGTGTTCAGAAGGAGTTTGTCTGAGACGCCCTCTGGTGTTCAGAAGGAGTGTGTGTGAGACGTCCTCTGGTGTTCAGAAGGAGTGTGTCTGAGACGCCCTCTGGTGTTCAGAAGGAGTGTGTCTGAGACGTCCTCTGGTGTTCAGAAGGAGTGTGTCTGAGACGCCCTCTGGTGTTCAGAAGGAGTGTGTGTGAGACGTCCTCTGGTGTTCAGAAGGAGTGTGTGTGAGACACCCTCTGGTGTTCAGAAGGAGTGTGTCTGAGATGTCCTCTGGTGTTCAGAAGGAGTGTGTCTGAGACGCCCTCTGGTGTTCAGAAGGAGTGTGTGTGAGACGTCCTCTGGTGTTCAGAAGGAGTGTGTGTGAGACGTCCTCTGGTGTTCAGGAGTGTGTCTGAGGGTGTATTCACACCAGGAAAGTCCGATAGTTCACTTGCTTTGGTCCGGACCAAATAGAATGTTGATTTTTTTTGTTTGGTACGGTTCGCTTTCACACTGCTCTTTTTGCAAGTGAACCAAAATGTGTAAACAAAACCACACGTGTGCTAAGGTCGTCCATTCATTGGACAGGAATTCTCAAGCAGGGAAAAGCAGGAAGTGCACAAACAGGCTCAGCATGGAGATATTTCGTAATGTAATATTTGTTATTTTACTGATTTGGTGTTATTCTCTACAAACGCAATATGAAGAAACTATATGGTATAGATAAAAGCCCGGCCGCACTGACAATTGATTGCTTGGGTCGTTACATGCGCTTCGTGAGGCACACTAGCGCGCACACACACACACACACACACACACACACACACACACAAGGTCTCTCGCTCCCTCTCTCTGCCGTGCGCGCGCTCTAGCTCGCTCGCTTTAGACACCATTATGCCAAAATGTCCGTTTTGTTAAGTATCCTCATAAGAGCAGTCAAATAAAAAGGCGCAGTTTTCTGCAATTGGGTCGGTTCATGTTCACACCGTAAACGAACCGTACCAGAGTTCGTTTGGAACCGTACCGAGACCACCTCTTCAGCTGGGTCTCGGTTCGATTGTTTGGTCCGCACCCGAGTTCGATTGCTGTATTCACACCTGCCCAAAAGGTCCGCACCAAGGGGGGAAACGAACTAGAGTTCGATTCAATCGAACCAAACGAGGCAGGTGTGAATACACCCTGAGACACACTTTGGTGTTCAGAACGAGTGTGTGTGCGATGCCCTCTGGTGTACAAAGGGATATATGTTGTGTGTGTGTGAGATGCCCTCTGGTGTTCAGATGGAGTGTGTGTGAGGCAATTTGAGGATGTTACGCCACAGTCCAATGATCCTACAAGCAAAATACCAACCTTCTGTTTTCTGAGCAATACTAATATTGCACTTTTTTCATTGTTTTCATTTTACCTATACACCTTTTATCCTTAAGATAAAAGATAAGTTTCAGTGCACATTCAGTAAAGGTTTGAAATGTTTTTTTTTAAAATGCACCTGATTCTTAACCCCAGTTTGATCCAGGGGTTTGTGTATTTGTTTACTTTTTTATCTCTCTGCTTTCTAAATCAATAAATTTCTACAGCGTTGCATGTTCTATTGTATGTTTCTGGATCAATAAAGGCTCATTTTGATATATACAATGAGGAGGAGGTATAGTGTTGCATAGCTAACCATCTAGGGCTGAGGAGCTACGTAACCGAGACGTTCCCTTTCAGTTGCTCACGTTCGACGTAGCTGATGTGTCAACTGATTGGGATCCCTGTTAAAACACCACTAGTGCTGCCACCTTCCAGTGCCTAGACAGAAGCCTTCTGATCCCCCACATTATTGGGGCGGAGATGGGAGAGGGCTTAGGCCAGGGAAGTCACTGCGGTTCCATAAGACCCACTCAGCTTGATAACACTGGGAAAGCGTGCCCTTTAGTTGGAAAGGAAAACTCTGTGGAAGCCTCATCTTGCCCGTAGGGAGGTAACATGTGGAAGATACACATATAGGATTCCTATAAGATTCCGCGAGCCCGACAGCCTGGTTCAGCATACCTGACATCTCTGGATCTGGCTCGGGCAACGTTACACTCCCCGAAGTGGATAACGCAGCCGAGTCATCATCTCCAGAGCTCAGCTCACCCTGCTATGCTGTAATCGGCATCCTGTCCTCTGGAGGGGCCCCGAATGAAACGGCTGGTCGATCCATTACAGTGGGACCAGCACACTCAACGGGGGAGTCCACCGGCTGCGGAGTTATAGAGGAGTGATGGGCCCACAGGGATTGGTTACCGGATTGGGAAGTCATCACTATGACCCTCTGATCCCACACGGCACCCCTGGGGTGGGTCATGGTAATGGGGACTCCAACTTCGCTGACTAAGGCGAGTCTCGAACTCAACACCGAGATAGTCATATTCCCGCAATGGGAACATGAACCATGCACAAAAGCTGCTTCAGCGTGCTGTAAGCCCAAACACGTAATGCAACTATTGTGACTGTCAGAGGGGGACAGAGACCGACCGATCAGAGGGGAATGATCGCGGCAACACATCCCTGTCAGGGATGTCCTGTCCTGGATGTCCTGTCCTGTTTGCAGCCTGTACCAGAGAAGCACTCACTTTCTTCGCCCTCAACCGGCCTTCAGACAAACAAACACAAAAAGGAATGCTGTTAAAACAGCAATTGAGAGCTCAGAAGGCTCACGACCACCAGCAACGGGAGAGACTTCCAGAAGAAGCACCGACACACTCGCTTGTTGAATAAATCAACACTCTTCAGAGACACCGTCAAGCAATATATAAATAATATATATAATATAAATATTGCTTTTGCTTATTTTATTTAAATGTATATACAAAGTAAACACAAGGCTAAATCGAAACAATGTCATGAAGTGATTAATAACTTCTTATCAGGGCCGGCCCTGACCAATTTGCTGCCCTAGGCAAGATTTTACCTGGCGCCCCATGCATCACAGCCCATTTCACCCTGTCATTGTGTTCATGATTTAGCATATATATATATATATATATATATATATATATACACACACACACACACACACACACACACACATTACAGCAGAACTGTTTCCAACACTCATAATAAATCATCATATTAGAATGATTTCTAAAGGATCATGTAGACCGGATGTCACATGTGACACTGAAGAATGGAGTAATGATGCTGAAAATTCAGCTTTGCATCACAGAAATAAATGATAATTTAAAGTATAATAAATTGAAAACAAATTATTTTAAATTGTAATAATATATCACAATATTAAAAAAAATTCTGTATTTTTGATCAAATAAATGCAGGCTTGATGAGCAGAAGAAACTTCTTTCAAAAACATTAAAAATAGTAATGTTTCCAAACTTTTGGCCTGTACTGTATCCCCCAAAAACTGCACAACTGTAGAGTAAAACATTAATAAAAAAGTGATAATAAAAAATGCGTCTTAAAACTGACATGATCGTACAAAATCACAGTCTGGGGACTCAGAACTCAGAACAACTGCTAACATTAAGTTTAAGGTAAAAATAACTGCCATGAAATTATAGTATCTTACTCCTATGCAATAAATTGTTCATTCACTACATCTCTTTACCTCTGTCTTTATCCTCTTCTCTTCTTTTTGGCACTGTATCTATCGCAGACTATGCTCATTTATAATGTGTCATGTAAATTCGGCCTTCCGTCACATTTAGGAACCTTTCACCGTGTCTAGAACTGGCGCGAGCTGCCAGGCCCGTTTCTACGCGCTGTGTGTTAACAAAAGCAGTGTCTACATTGGATGCGGCGTCGGGCACGCTACACAACAAATTACCAACAACTGATCGCGCGCGCGCTCTGTTTCTGACGCACTTCAAGCACTCGATGGGCGGGGGAAGATTGAAGAGCCGGATTTTTTTTTTTTTTTGCTTTATTTGGTAGTATTTCGAATTAATGGTTTTAAAATAGTAGCCTATTATAAAAAAATATGTAAAAAAATTAAATAAATTCACTCGTTCACTCATTCTGGCGCCCCTATGGATGAGTGGCGCCCTTAGCATTTGCCTTTACCGCCTATGCCGCGGGCCGGCCCTGCTTCTTATATAGCATTGTTTAAAGTCATCAATCAGTGTTTTGAGACAAACTAATAAAATGACAACAAAAGACAAGATATTAATTAAATATATAGATTTTTTAAGTAGGCCTACCAGCAATATAATATAAAATGTCTAACTAGCCATTCTGGCGTCTAACAGCTGAGGTAAACATTCCAAAAAAAAAAATGTAAAATGAAACCACATACATTTTTTATTGCCTTCATTTTTGATGAAGATAATATCCTTGTGACATATTTGTCTGTGTGTTATACAAACCAACAAACTACATAATAGCGCAAAAAGACTTGACTCACGTGACTCAACGTGCATAATCCTTTGGGTGGTGTGCGCCAGAGAGAAGAGCGTGCATCCGTCCTTCAGATGAGACGTTAAACTGAGGTCCTGACTCTCTGTGGTCATTAAAAATCCCAGGATGTCCTTCGAAAAAGAGTAGGGGTGTAACCCCGGCATCCTGGCCAAATTTGCCCCTTGGCCTCTGTCCATCATGGCCTCCCAATCATCCACATATACTGATTGGCTTCATCACTGTCTCCTCTCCACCAGTAAGCTGGTGTGTGCTGGGCGCTCTGGTGCAATATGGCTGCCGTCGCATCATCCAAGTGGATGCTGCACATTGGTGGTGGTTGAGGAGATTCTCCCATCTATGTATCGCTTTAAGGTCTCAGAAAAAGCACTATATAAATGTAATGAATTATTATTATTATTAGGTCTCCCTGAGGACAAATTCGATTCATTCATTGCTATAAGAGAGGAAGATTTTACTAAACTCAATAGTGTTTTTGGAAATTAAATGCTTTATAAACATCAGTTCCTGAGAGTGAATTGCATCTGTTCAAGTGTGTACCTTCACACTTCAGTACATCATAGCAAAGCTGGAGTTATACGTGTCTTGATATGCACCTTGACTGACATGCAAAAACGTCAGTTTTGCAAGCTTTATCTCTCTTAAGCAACAGGATATATGTAAAAGATGTTGCTCTATTTCTATTCATACTGAGTTAAACATCACACTTACTTCATGACTTAGCAGAAACGCACTCAACAGGTGTTGTCAAACTTTAACTGAAGTGTTACACCCTCTGCCAGTTTTTCAATCAAGCCATATAGGTGTAAGTGACATTCTTTCAGACAAACACAATAGGAGTTATATTAAAATATGTCATAGATGGAAGTGCATCTATCCATGATTAAAGTGCATCTATCCATGATAAAAGTGCATCCATCCATCCATCATAAAAGTGCATCTATCATAGATGGATAGATGCAATCAAAGAATTTTCTAAACTCGTTAAATCATCTAAATCGACAACATGCATCATGTATGTTAGACCCTATACCGACTAAGCTACTAAAAGAGATGCTTCCAGAGGTCAAAGATCCTCTTCTTAATATCATTAATTCATCTTTGTCTCTAAGATACATACCAAAAACTTTTAAGCTGGCTATAATTAAACCAAAAAAACGCAACTTGACTTATAGAATTAGTCAATTACAGAACAATCTCGAATCTCCCTTTTTGTCAAAGATACTAGAAAAGGCATTATCCTCACAACTGTGTTCCTTTTTAGAAAGAAATTATATTAGCGAGGATTTCCAGTCAGGATTTAGACCGTACCATAGTACTGAGACAGCTCTCGATAGAGTCACAAATGATTTCCTCTTATCATCCGATCGTGGTTTTATCTGTCTGTTAGTGTTACTCGATCTTAGTGCTGCATTTGATACTATTGACCACAACATTCTTTTAAATAGACTCAAACATTATGTTGGCATTAGTGGAATTGACCGCTATCAGTTTGTAGCAGTAAATGAAGAGACGTCTTATCGATCACAAGTTCAGTATGGTGTACCACAAGGCTCAGTACTAGGACCGCTGCTGTTCACTCTATACATGCTACCATTAGGAGATATCATTAGGAAACATGGCATTAGTTTTCACTGTTATGCTGACGATACTCAGCTCTATATTTCTTCACGACCTGACGAAACTTACCAATTCACAAAATTAACAGAATGCATAACTGATATAAAAAATTGGATGACTAGCAATTTCCTACTTCTAAATTCTGAAAAAACAAAACAAAACAGAGATTCTAATTATTGGACAAAATACTTCCTCATGTACTGTAATAATCTAGAATACTGTCTAACACTTGATGGCTGCTCTGTCAAGTCTTCGTCGTCGGTTAGGAACCTGGGTGTGCCGTTTGATACCAATCTTTCATTTGAAAGTCACATGTCTAGTATCTGTCAAACCGCATTTTTCCATCTTAAAGGAACACTCCACCGTTTTTTGAAATAGGGCTTATATTTCAAAATATCTGCATAGGAAATTGCCTAGTGTTAATCTGCATCGCTATTTCAAGTTTCAAGTTTCAAGTTTCAGTTTTATTGTCATATGCATATTCGTACAGAGTACCACAGCAATGAAATACAATGTGCCTTAGCACTCTCTCAGCACCAGTCAAAAATAAGATAGAATAGAATAGAATAGAATAAAAAATAAATCTAAAAACATACGCTCAAACCTCAGCCCTCCTTCCTCTTACACTATCGTTCAGCAGCCTTACAGCCTGTGGATAAAAACTGTCCCTAAAACGTGACGTACGTGTTGGGATGCTCTGCCAACGTCTCCCTGATGGGAGTTGGGAGAAGAGACTATGTGCAGGATGACTAACATCCTGTATAATACTCAGTGCCTTCCCAGTGCTGCGTTTCCAATAAATATCCTGTAATGATTCCAATGGCGCCCCAATAATTTTTGATGCAGTTTTAACCACCTTTGTCAAAAGATTCAATTCACTTGAAGTAGCCCTTCCAAACCACACAGTAATATTACCAGTCAGTATACTCTCAATTGTACAACGGTAAAATCTTTTTAAAATGTTAAGTGACATACCATATTTCTTAAGACACCTCAAGAAATAAAGCCTCTGGTGTGCCTTCTTAATGGCACAGGTGATGTGGAAAGACCATGTAAGGGAGTCCGAAATATGAATGCCTAAAAACTTAAAAGAATTAACAATTTCAACTGCAGAGTTATTAATGTAGACAGGTGTATGTGTGGGTTTATTTCTTCTAAAATCTATGATGACCTCCTTAGTTTTCCCCACATTCAGGGACAGATTATTTCTTCGGCACCACATGATCAAATTTCTCACCTCATCCCTATAGGCAGTTTCATTATTGCTGTCAATGAGTCCTACCACCGTAGTATCGTCTGCAAATTTCACAATACTATTTGTGGGATATTTTGCAATACAGTCATAGGTTTACAGACTATATAATAAAGGACTAAGACAGCAACCTTGAGGTGCTCCAGTATTTAACATTATTTGGGCTGAGTATGTAGTGCCTACTCTAACTGTCTGAGAACGACCTGTTAGAAAGTCCTGTATCCACCTGCAGATGGAAGTACAGAGGCCCAGGTCTAACAGCTTAGATATTAAAATGGAAGGTCTGATGGTATTGAAGGCACTGCTATAATCAACAAACAGCATCCTGACATACGTATCCCTACCCTCTAGATGTTGAAGTGCAGAATGTAAAACCAAAGATACAGCATCGTCCACAGCTCTATTTGATCTATATGCAAATTGTAGTGGATCAGTGAAGACAGGAATGCAGTTGTTAATATATGATTTCACAAGCAGTTCAAAGCACTTCATTATCACAGAAGTCAAGGCTACAGGTCTAAAATCATTCATACAGGTGGCAGTTGTTTTCTTAGGCACAGGAATTATTATTGATTTTTTGAAACAATTCGGAACCATACAAAAAGAGAGTGACAGGTTAAAAATATCAGTAAAAACAGATGCAAGTTGATTACAACATGTCTTTAAGACTCGCGGAGTAATGCCATCAGGCCCAGCAGCCTTCCCTATTTTCACGGCTTTAAAAACTTTACAAGTATCGGCAACTGAGACCTGATATGCTTGACTGCCAAGGGTAACCCCATCGGGAGATGATATGTCTGTGTGTGTGTTCCCATATGAAGGTACTTTAACATGCACATCCCCAATTGGAGATGTTCCCCGCGTCAATGCCTCAGCAGCGCATTCAAAACGAGCATAAAAGTTGTTCAAGTCATTTGGGAAAGAAGCAGAGCTTGTTATGACGCCGCTAGGTTTGGCCTTATAGCTGGTGACCGCTTGTAGGCCTTGCCAAACACGCCTATTTGTACTTGTTGTGAATACGCAGGCCACAAGAAGTAATTTTTATTTTTTATTTTTTTTATATCACTTTTACTCAGGACATGCTAGCTGGCAACAAAGGATTCCATTCATTATGCTAAGCTAAGCTAGCGCCGACCCTGTCAAACTAAAACAATGCATGCACTGAGACAAAAATGCATTTGCATTTGCATTCGAGTATAATTTTTGGGGAGTACTCATGACTTTACTCAAGTACATTTGAGAGGCAAATATTGTACTCTTTACTCCAATACATTTCTATCCATAACTGTGAGTACCCGTTACTTATTCTAAAAAAAAAAAAAAAAGGAAAAAAGAAACATCTCGGAAACCCTCAATTTGTTGTTTCCCTCTCAAATGTGATTGGAATGTGACTGAATCACCTTCAGCTTTCCGCCAAAGCCAACTCCATGGTCAGATTTAGATGGATAAAGACGCAGCAGGTCCATCCCGGGAGTGTTTTTTTCCCCAGGATGGTAGGGGAAGACTCATGAATATTCATTAGGGAAGTCATCCCTGATTGGTCCTAACCCCAGGGAAGGGTAGGTTTAGGGGTGGGGTTGGGGTAGGTCATCAGACCAGTCTGGGATGACTTCCCTAATGAATATTTATGAGTCTTCCCCTACCATCCTGAAAAAAAAAAAAAAAAAAATCAAACCCATGTCCCCACCTCGCCAGACTATTTCAATTTTCTGAACAAGTTAATGATAGTTTTCGCTTCAAGTGTTTGCTGTGTTTAACAATGTAAGCACTGTGGCAGTAGTAATGCAATATTTAGAAAATGTACTCTTGTACTCTTGATTCTCAAGTACTTTTAAAAACAAGTGCCCGGTTGCATAAAGCACCTTAAGTGAAATTTTCCCTTAAGTTCTCCTTTATGTTTCCCTTAAACCTAAGGGTGTTGCAGAAAAAAACCCTTAAGTGTTACTTAAAGGTTTCTTTAAGTGAAACGTCATAAACACTTAGAATTCCCCTTTAACACTGTTTTTTCACTTAAGTAATCCCTTAAAAAGCGTCAAGTATTGCATAAAACCCCTTAACGGTCATTTCCCTAAGTATAACTTAAAGGTGCTCTAAGTGATGTCACGTTTTTTAGGCCAAAATATTTTTTTGTCACATACAGCAAACATCTCCTCACCATCCGCTAGCTGCCTGTCCCCTGAACACACTGTAAAAAAACGCGGTCTCTCTAGACACCACAGGCTCCACAAACAGCAACAAAAACAAACTGGGCTCACCCGCACCACGAAACCATAACAAACTGTTCCAGCCAATAACTGAGAAGAATGATTTGGGGGTGGGGTTTGGGGGGTTAGTGCACGGATGAGGAGGAGGGAGGGTCTAGCTAGCCTCCGTTTTGTTTGACAATACTTCGAACGTCAACAAGAAGTAACGTCACCCAACATCACTTAGAGCACCTTTAAGGTTTGGAAATCGTAACCTTAAGAGTAACGCGGACAAAAATAAGAGTTGGCTGAATTTATGGAACCAGCTGAAGATCATTATGTGCCAAGAATAATTTTTAGGGATAGGGAGAACCCTTTGGACCATCTTAGCGATAAAAAAATTGTTGCAGGAATACCGATTTGATCGACGCGCAATATTAGTGGGATATGTTTTCCACGTGCATAAATCGTCTCTGAGCAGAGTGGTTCACCGAGTTGCGGGGGGGCTTTCCCGTCATTTAAACGCAACGGTCAAAAATTTTCTTTTATCATATTCGTCAAAAAAAATGCATTTCTCCTCCTCTGTACAATTAGGCTTTCTTTTTTTTGTTTTCTATATCCATTCTGATATCCTAGCCCACTATATTTGATGAAACTGCGAAAGTGTTAGGGAAAGTGTTTTGCGTATCTATGGCAACAACAGACTTTTATAAGGATCGGTGTCGTGAAACACTTAAAGACCCACTCCGATGAAAATCATGTTTTTCTAGGTGTTAACATGTTCTTGTGGCATTTTTCTGATGTTAGAGGACATATCTTGAGAAAAATAAGCTCAAAGTTGTATTTCTGAGTATTTCTGCATTCAAATGGCTGTGAATCAGTAGCAGACGCTAAAATGCCGGCTAAAATAGACTGGAGTTGTGACGTAGTAACTCCACTGGGCGGGGCCACAAGCTCATACTCCCCTCTGCCTCTACCGGGCAAAAACGCCAGTGCTGCATAATGTGGCAACTCTGTTAACTTAACTTCATCTGAGTTAAAGCGATGTAGATTATAATGTAATGTAATGTAATGCGTTTTACAGGGGATTTTTTGAAGTTGTGTTCTGTGTTTAATTTTACTCAGCAGCTGGGTCAGATACACACACACAAGCCGTTGCATGTCATTGTGAACAGAGCTCCGATAGTGGCGCTGAAATTGGAACACATACTGTAACAAATAAGTCACTTTTCACCGTCTATCAGTCGTCAAAACTAAAGCTTGGAGAACACACACTGACCCCGTCAGTAATTACATCATTACATCATGAGAGAGGGCAGCCAGCCTCCTCCAGCCAAGCAACAGGCGACATTCGTGCATGTGAAATTCCCCTTACCTAAGAGAACCGTTTAAGAGATTATATGCAACACCCATAAGTTATTCTCTTAGGTAAGGGGAAATTGCCCCTTAAGTATCATACTTAAGGGAAAAACGTAAGGTGCTTTATGCAACCGGGCAAAGTACTTTAGTACTTTTAAGTAGACATCTGACTGTAGTACTTTTACTTGTACTTGAGTAAAATTTAGCAAGGGGTATCTGTACTTTTACTCAAGTAATGAAGCTGTGTACTCTGTCCACCTCTGCTTACCAGAACATGGCATGGCTTTAAATGACTTGAACATTTGCCAATAAAATGAACATAAGAACAATGACCAAATATTATGTTTTTGTACATAGAATCTATAAACTTGCGGTTTGCTGTAAGCAGAATACAAAAACAGTAAATAAATAAATAAAAATGAATAAATAAAAATCAACCGTAACTTGCCATAAAACATAATTATAGGGAACAATGGAAAAGGAAACACATTTTTCTAGGGTGTGTGAGAGAGAGAGAGTGAGTGAGTGATTTGAACAGAAAGGCATATTTCTTTTCAGTTGTGTATGTAATGGATGTATGTATTAGCCTAATGTATAATTTTATACTCAAATTTCTACCGCTTATAAATTATCTATTATCTTCATACTAAATATGAACATGATCATCTTCTTTGTCTGTTCCCTTCTGATTGATTGTTCTTTTTTAATATAGAAAATGAGTCATTCTTAATTTTTCTCATGTTAAAAAGGAAATGTTAAATATAAAAGGTTTATTTGTCTTTCAATCAGTTGTATTGCATATATGAGCCATAAAAACCTGATGAATGAAATATGAAACATTTTATACAAAAGATTGGATATGTGTTTTGTTGAGTATTTTAGATACATACTGTAGGCCTACACATATGCGTGTGTGTGTGCGTGACTGAAACATGTGGTGACTTACCTGATGAATCCGACGATGGATCCATGGAACAGGCAGCCATCTCTGAATCTTCATTCTCGTCATCTAATGTTAATTTGTTTACATGTAAGAACTAATAACCTATATTATTTACAAGAGTATATCATCGAACGCATGTACTGATTTATTAAGAAAGTGGTTTAAAAAAAAAAACACCACAATTGTTATTGTAACTGATTTATTAAGAAAGTTGTTTATAAAGAAAAACCTCCCACATTTAATGTTTTCAGCATTTATTAAAAAGTATGCTGGTAGAAAAGAGAGGAAGAAACGTATTAGAAAGAGCTTTGCTAGAGAAAGAAGAAAAATGCAAGCATTACCATCGCATGTGTTGCGGCGAGGCACATGATGCAATAAAGAAGAAAAGTCAGAAGGAGAACAAAGAGGCGAAAGGCCTTATATAGACGTGTCCGAAAAGAATTCCCAGAACTCATGACACCTCAAGACTTTGGATTAGATAAATTGTCTGTAAGAGACTGCTAAATTATGAGGGGAATTTTTAGTACTGATGACCTTAAGGATTAGGATCCAATTGTCTGTAAAAAACAAAACAAAAAACTAACAAATAATAAGGGGATAACCTGTACATAATAAAACTATATTTAATTGAAACTGAGAAGCTCGCCTGCCAAAAGTCCTTGATTTCTACAAAAGTGAGTTGAACAGACCACGGAGAAATCTTCTGACCTATGGATTGTAAGTATGAAAATTCAGATGCTTATGATTTAGGAGAGATTTGACGTTCCTAATCTAAGAATAATCAAAATAAGGCAAGGCAAGGCAAGGCTAGTTCCTATTTACACTGTGTTATATTTACTGAGCTCTACATGATTCTTCCTTGTTAAACAAGATGGTAAACACAACCAAAAAGTACCAAACTGAACAAAATAAAATTAAAATGAATACTGTTTACACTGAGCACACCCTTTTTATATTGATATAAGAAATCTACAAAACAACATATTAATCATGTTTCTGTCTTGTATGCCAGGAAAAGTGTTTCAGTTGTACTTTTTGTAAAATTTCAATGATATTGTAGAACATTATTATAATGAACAGTAAATACTGTTGAAACATACCTGAATACAAATTTAAATTGTGCATGCAATAACTTAACACTAACAAAATTATTTGTTTAGACATTGTCGGTACATCTGCATTGTCAGATCCTTATGTACAGCGTAAAGGCCTGTTCACACCGGGACGAATTTCGCGCGCGATATTCGCCGACGTTTAACGCCTTGTAACTAAACAAAGGCCGCCAATGAGAGTGTGCACACCGACGCGAAAAACGGCACACGTAAAAGCGTCATTTTTTAAAAAACGTCTCGGGTTAGTTTTTTTGGTTTGACGTGCCGCGTCAAAAACTATCCGACCAATGAGATTGGCGCTTTTGCTCACGTGTCTGGAGCTTCTGAAGTTACAGTAAAACACAACTTGGGGGCGCTCAAACACAAAACGGTCTTGCCACATACGTAACGGCGAAGAAGATATACGCCGAGTAGCGTCTAAACACTGCCGGGAAAAAATAAGACGAGGAAGATGCAGGGCAAGATGAATGTAGAGCTGCTGGTCTCGTTGGTGTCGGAACATAAAGAACTGTGACAAACGCGTGACTACAAAAATTTTGATAAAAGAGAACTGTTATGGAGTGGTATTACGCGCCATCTAATGTCAGGGAATGAATTTGCATGTTCACTCGGCTCATTGTCAGCGAAAATCGCTTGGGTGTGAACACAAAAAACGCGTTGAAAAACGCTGGCGAATAACGCGCGCCGATATTCGTCCCGGTGTGTACGGGCCTTAACGGTGCATGTCCACTGGCGCGGTGCGAGCGGAGCGGAGCGAGCGTTTTCAATTCATTCCTATGGAAGTTGAGCTTCACGCTCGCGCAGTGCATTTTGGGATTGACAGCGGACCGGAGAAAGCGTTGAGAGCGACCGAGATCGTCAAAAGGTTGGGCAGTTCTCGACTTCATGCAAATACCAAGCGAAAAACGCGGTCGGCAGCCAATTGCTGTGAGGTTCGGGATGTGACGTCTGTTTTGAGAGTTTAAAAATATGCAAATTGTGCCGGAGTTTATGCTGGATTTAGTGCGTAAATCATTTTGTTTACAAATTAGACGCTTTGCAGTTGTCATATGTTAAATATTTTATTTTGGATGTGTTCATTATGATTATATTGGCTGGGTTAATAAAAGTTTATAAAATTGAAAGGATATCTTTGCTTGGTGCATTTGGAAACAAAGCTTGCCTATTTCTAAATGTAATCGCGTGCATATCTAATAATTATACTGTGTGTGTGTTGTAAAAAACAGAGATTAAACACACTCGCAACAGACACACCCCAAAGCGGAGGCGTTATAGCGTTTCCAGCGGCACTGAGCGGAATTTTGCCGCTGTAGTGGACACGCACCGTAAACAAAGGGCGCCAACGTAAGTGTGCACACCGACGCGAAAAACGCCGCGCGTAAAAGCGTCATTTTTTAAAAAAACGATTCGGGATCGTTTTTTTTGGTTTGACGCGCCGCGTCAAATACTATCCGACCAATGAGATTGGCGCTTTTGCTCACATGTCTGGAGCTTCTGAAGTTACAGTAAAACACAACTTGGGGGCGCTCAAACACAAAACGGTCTTGCCGAGCACGCATACATAACGGCGAAGAAGATATGCCGAGTAGCGTCAGAGAATGTCTAATATGGCGAGAAGTTTCACTCTCAGTACACTTCCGGCTTCTGAACTGGTTGCAGTTCCTCTCTGATTCCATATGAGGGCGCTCACAGGACGAGTGCAGAATGAATGGAGGTCTATGGCGCTATACCAATAAAAATCCACTTTTCTCAGGATATAATTTTTTGTCTTGTAATTTGAATTTTGTATTCGAAAGGAGATGCAAATAAATTACACATTGCTGGGTGTTAGATTTTTTTGAGTCACGTATTTGCTTTAAAAAGTCTTTTAAAGTGTCAATGACGTCATATACATGTACGACCAGAGATACTGCTTCACGGCAGTCCTTCAGTCACTCTGGTGCGTTCGCGCTCTGCACTTTCTTTTCTCTCGAGGCATCGACAACACAGCTGACACAGGTAAACACACTTGTTAGAAGAGTTTTTGTTTTGTTTGTTTCTGGTCCCGCTGCGGATGACACGATGCCATCAAGCGGTATCTCTGGTCGTAATCAGTCCTTCACTGACCAATCAGCGTTCATTAGCAGAATGCTAGCGTGTTATGGGCAACAACAACCCAACCTGTAAGAAAACGAAAGGACATAAGTACTCGTTCGTTCAACTTTCGACCTAAAATCCATGTTGAACTTGCAAAATCTACAATCAGATTTGAGATTTATCATAGGCAATCGGGTGAAAGAGACACATTTAGCTGTCTAGCCCCATTGACTCCCATTCATTTTGCACTCATGGCGATCACCCCCAGTGGAACTCTGGTGGAACTACAACCAAAATTCGGTACAATAGAGCTTAATAGGGAGTGGGCAGGCTCTCCGTAGACGGGCTCTGGTAGCGTCTAAACACTGCCGGGAAGAAATAAGACGAGGAAGATGCAAGGCAAGATGAATGTAGAGCTGCTGGTCTCGTTGGTGTCGGAACATAAAGAACTGTGACAAACGCGACAGCGGCTACAAAAATCTTGATAAAAGAGAACTGTTATGGAGTGGTATTTAAGAGCCATCTAATGTCAGGGAATGAATTTGCATGTTCACTCGGCTCATCGTCAGCGAAAATCGCTTGGGTGTGAACACAAAAAACGCTTTGAAAAACGCTGGCGAATAACGCGCGCTGATATTCGTCCCGGTGTGTACGGGCCTTAAGACACTAAACGTTTTGAGCCCAAGATCCCTGTCTATGGCCCTGATGAAAGCCAAGATCTCCCTATCAAAGAGTTGAGAGAAAAAGACAGCCCAGATTGTACTTGCATCTTGAGGCATTGCTTTATGTGTGGGACAGATGAATATTCATCTGTTGCTACCCCACTAAAATGATGGTCAGAAATCTTGAAGTGATGTTTCCAAACATATTCAATACGATTAGACACACAAGTAAAACACTGTAGCCTAAATAAAACCAGCACATTAACCGATATGACAATAAAGTGATTTACATCATACAATTACCAGGTGATGATAATTTACCTTATACCTCGTTTGCTTAGATGCACAATACTACGGAGGAGGATTAGGGCCAGGCAATAATAAAAAAATAAAACCATCTCGAGATTAAAGTCATTATAATGCGAGATTAAACTCGTTAAATTTTGAGAAAAAAAGTCGAAATACAATCTTGAGAATAAACTCATTACATTTAGAGAATAAAGTCGTTGTGTTTCGAGAAAAAACTCGTTAAATTTCGAGAAAAAAAGTCGAAGTAATCGTGAGAATAAACTCATTAAATTTCAAGAATAAAGTCATTGTGTTTCGAGAAAAAAAGTTGAAATGAAATGTAGAGAATAACGCATTTGATCAGTGTTCATTGCATAGCCTACTGATATCAACCTCATTGAGGTTTCGTGGTTTCCCTGGATACCATAAGACGCATTATTAATCGTTGTTGGTTGTGTACGCCTCCATCCACAGAATGTAACGACTGTAACCATCTATACAGCCATTAATGGCAATGCCGTACGGTTTTAATTTATCATAGCGGTCCATATGCCAGAGTGCATTTGGGCCAGCACAAGTGTAGCCTAGCCTACTCTCCTTCGTCGAAATTCCACACCTTGAGGATCAATAAGTTTAATAATGGTACTTACTTATGGTATCCTGGGAAACCACGAAACCTCGATGAATTTCATGTTGGATAAAAGCGAGTACATCACGCAAATTGGACTGATTTTTTCTTCTAAAAAGACCTAGCCGACCTAGACCTAAGAACCTACAATTCTTTGTTAGGCCTACTGAAAGAAACTCTAAAATTAAGCTTGACTAAGTGATCCAACTCTGCCATGTCCTCTATCAGTAGGCTTTGCAATGAACACTGATCGAATGCGTTATTCTCTACATTTCATTTCGACTTTTTTTCTCGAAACACAACGACTTTATTCAAGTTTATTCTCACGATTACTTCGACTTTTTTTCTCGAAATTGAACGAGTTTTTTTCTCGAAACACATCGACTTTATTCACGAAATTTAATGAGTTTATTCTCAAGATTGTATTTCGAGTTTTTTTTCTCGAAATTTAACGAGTTTTTTCTCGAAACACAACGACTTTATTCTCGAAATGTAATGAGTTTATTCTCAAGATTGTATTTCGACTTTTTTCTCGAAATTTAACGAGTTTTTCTCGAAACACAACGACTTTATTTTCGATATTTAATGAGTTTATTCTCAAGATTGTATTTCGACTTTTTTTCTCGAAATTTAACAAGTTTAATCTCGCATTATAATGACTTTAATCTCGAGATGGTTTTATTATTTTTTTATTATTGCCTGGCCCTAATCCTTTTCCGTACAATACAGTGAAAAAATGCTCTGGATTTTTTTGTAATTACTTAAAATGCAATTTATCATTGTGCAAAAAACAGAAAGCACAAGCGTTTGTGTCAGGTTGTTGTGTTAAGGTTAATATATGGTAAAAGACGAGAAAATAGTGAAAGTACAATAGTGAAAATCTGTCCATTAGACAAGAAGTCTGACAGTCGACAAATTATTAATTTATGAATTATTTAGACTATTATGATGTGATCGTTTCTGTTTTTAACCAAGACTAATATTGTAGGAGGACATGTGAAGGTTAGGGTTACAGCTTATAAAATGGGAACTCTTTTTTAATGGATCCATTTTAAGTTTATTTTACAGATATTTTAAAATTAATTTATTTGATTGGAAGGGCCTTAATTCAACAATAAATAGGGCATAATTTCTGAGCAGAATATTATTCAACTAGACCTTCTTCAGACTGCTGGTTCGTATCAATATTCATATCTATGTTTAATAGCACATTTTTGGTTTGAAATGTTTTGACGGAATGATATTTCTCATATGAATAATATATTGGATAAGAAACAGGGGAGCGCGGGGCACAACCCAGAGCCATAGAGAGAAAGAGTTGCGACACTCCCATAGACCTCCGTTGTAAATAAAGGCGGGGCTTTTAACCGCCTACTTCCGGGATTTGAAGATCTGAATAGTTCCAAACACTGTCATTTTGGCGTTGGACACCATTCACTTACATTGCTGCGCGTCGAGTTGTTCCAGAGTTAAGTTGCTGAAATATCGACCTCTTTTGATTTGTCAACTGTCTATTTTGTATCAGAAGCCCTTTGCGATGCTTATACTGGTCTTCATTTGTAAATGCACAGCGTAATTATTTATATTTTATGTTGGTTGTTTCAACCAATTTTCAAGCACTGCCTGCTAGCTAGTGCGACTTCATCAGCTGTGACAGTAAGAGTTCGGTAATGAATCGCTACCACCTTTATAGCAACTTTTATTTAATTTAATTTTTTGGGATATACTAACTTTTCATTAGGTGTTATTGTCTTGAGTGAAGCGGCTTGTGAGAACAATGCTGGACCTCTAGGATTGTTATGGGATCACCAGTCCTGTCTGTTTCATGGATCACCTGCCCCTGGTTTTTGTTTTCTTGTTCACACACACTCACACAAGCACACATATTTGTTGTCTGTCATTGTTTAATAAAAAATATTTACGCGAACTCTGAACGGACCGCCACGGCAGACCTCTTTGCCTGATCACGAAGGTAGGCTAATGGCTGAATTGGAATTTATAAGCAAAATCACGGGAATCAATAGCCTAATACAGCCCAGTTGTGCTAAAATAAATATCATGAGACGTCCATCATCAGATGAATGATATGGAATAGTTAAGTTAGAGCCGCTAAAGCCAATGCTACTACCCGCGAACATGAACACTAAGCTTTTCCCTCCAAAAATATAGCCTAAAACTTATCTCCAAATGCAAAACTGATATTAATAAAAATGCAATAATGCAATAACAGCTGAAAAAGTACTTGGGTGTGTGTTTTATTTTATATTTACCGTTCAATAATGCAATCGCTGCTGTCTGTCCCATAGAAGAGCATGACAGCCAGCGTATGTTTTGGAACTATTGGGGCTTACATGAACCACGTGACAGCCATAGCGGCGACATCAAAGAGTGTCGCAACTCTTTCTCTCCATGGCTCTGGCACAACCTAACGCGGGGTTAGTTTTAACACGCTTGTTTTAAATCCTTCCGCACATGCTTGGATGACGGAACTTTGTTTATTTACTAGTTGCCATATCAACACTATATAGAAAAAAAAATCCGCCAAAATAATTTTTTTTTTGGAAGATATCCATAAACATTTATTAAACCATAGCAAAAATTTCTTACTTAAGTTAATTTTTCATCTCTATTTTTTGTGTTTATTTAAAATAAGACAAATCTGATATTTTAATCTCCAAGATGTTATTTAACAGTTGAGAGTTATTTAATGTTTCGCTTTCTAGCAGAAGACACTAGCAGGGTTTAAATCCCAGTTGTGCAGGCGGGGGCATGTTGTAACACTGCGTTACAATGAGCCCCTATTAGAAATATGCTATTATATTCTATACTTTTATTAATTTTATTGAGAAAACATGAGAAAAAGGTGAATAAAGATTGAGAGTCAATGTCCAGAAATTACTAATTATTTATTTGCTTTGAACTATGTTGTATAGCTGTGTTTTCATGTGTTCGTAGTCAAAACTCAAAAATGAGTTTATATTTAATTATTAAAAATTCCCATTATTTTATATGAAAAAGTTTTTAAATTGTATTTTATTTAGAAAATATTTTAGTTTGTTTTGTATATTTTTTTCATTAGATCAGATAACATTTTAAGCTGCCATATGTCATGTTACAATGTGCCCCACACGTTACAATGTACCCAACCTATGGGGCATGTTGTCACATTTCACTTCCATTCTTTCGGGGTATATCAAGAAAAAAGTATATACTGTATTAATAAAACAAAAACACATAATTGTACTAGACATGTGGGAAATTAATGTGGGAAAAAATAAATACTCTGAACCATAAGTAGATTTACACAAACTGAGAAAGTCAAAAAGCGTTAGGTTGTGCCCCGCTCTCCCCTAAATATAGCAATTGTTTATAGACAATTGCTATTTGTTGTTTATATAAAGACGTAATTGTCACATGTCAGCGTTTGTTTGGACTTTCAGTTTGAGTTTTGATTGGCTCCTGTTTGCCTTTGTTCTTTTCCCGCCACTCCTTTGTTTCTACGGTTCGCGTCATTATCAGTTCAGTTGTATCACCTGTTTAGTCATTATTGTCATCTGTGTTCTGTTCATCAGTGGAATCTGTGTTTGTATTTAAGTTCTGTCTGTTCTGTCAGTCCTGGTCTGATCTCTGTTGTATTTAAGGTATGTGTACCTTCTGCCTGTCTGCACATATTGTTAGTAGTGATTGGAAGTTTGGGTCGTTTTACTGACTTTCTTGTTTGATCTCGTTCATCAGAATTATTCATTTTGTTCATTTAAGGGGCTTTAAATGTTAAATGTTCCTCTTAACAAGCAAATTCTCTGAACACATCCACCTGTACAATCTTGATCATATTCTGAATTAAGAAATCATCATAATGCAGTCAAAGATAATGTATAGGGACCCTAATTACTTTAACTTCCTTTTAGTCTTTTGTTCATTTGTCACGTGACAGATGCAATGAACAAGATTCTCATTCCTAAATGTTAGTAACAGTTTGTATTGGAACTTTTGACTCTTCCACTCTTTCACTCAGTGACGGTAATATATTGTTTAAAAGCAGAACTGCTGAATTGTGAAGGTCTTCTGTGAGGTTGATACATTGATGAATTCCAGGTGAGTTGAATGTTTCTACACTCTAACATTATAATTCAAATCCGTTGGTTTTATTATTTTTTTTCCCTAATGTGAGTCAATGGCAGCCATATGAATCGTAAGTAGGAAAATTATTAAACTTGGCAATGGCAACAATAATGAGCTGTAAGTATTATTTATCTCTCTCTTAATACAGCAGTCGTGTGTTTATTAGTCATGTTTAATCAAAGCGTTTCAATCTTTTGTTTATTCATCTACAGCGATGACCAAAAGGGATTTCCTGGAATGATGTGTGTTATACTTCTGCAGTGGGGCATATTTGGCTTGTGTGTCACCCTCTGGTGTTCAGGTGTGTGTGACGCCCTCTGGTGTTCAGGTGTGTGTGACGCCCTCTGGTGTTCAGATGGATATGTGGTTTGTGTGTTTGTGAAAATAAAGAAAATGGCAACAATAATGATCTATAAGTATTGTCTCTCTCTTAATACTTCCACAAATGGTTGTAAAGTTAGTAAAAAAGATAAAATTGCTTTGAATAAATCCTTCCTCTCCTATGCTGCATGCAGATTTAAAACACCCCTCTCTATTTCTCTGTTACTCTGTCTTCTCAGGGCTGTGACTGTTGTCCATTCCACTTGGAGAGACAAACATTTCAGTTCAAGCCTATTAAGGGCCGATATGTGAACATTTTTATACATGTGCGCAATGAATATCTCACACTGTGTGAGGTTGAGGTGTTTGCAGGTGAGCAATAAAAGGAGAGAGATGGTGTGTAGACATTTGTACTATGTATACTGTGTACGTTGCCTTAATAATTGTTCTTTTCTGATTTCATTGCCAGATTAAGTAAAGTGAGATCCTACAAGCAAAATCAACTACTTTTTTTTTTTTCTGCGCAATACTAATATTGCACTTTTGGTCAGGTTTTTTTTTTTTTCATTTACCTATGCACCTTTTATCCTTAAAATAAGTTTGTGCACATTCAGTAAAGGTTTGAAATGGTTTATGGTTATCTTGAAATGGTTATCTCTTTCTACACCAATAAATTACTACAGCTTGTATTATGTTGTATTGTATGTTTCTGGATAAAAAGATTCATTTGGATATTTACAATGAGGAGGTATAGTGTTACATAGCTACCTATTTAGGGTTGAGGAGCTGGTAACAAAGTTAAGAAGAATTTTTAGAGCAGGGAGAACTGTTGCAAAAGAACATTTTACAAAAAAGAAGGAAAAAGAAACCCATGGAGAGAACGAGGATTTCCACCCTTCTGTCCCAGAATCAACAACAATATTAGCTTCTAATTTTCTGTTATAAAGAGTATAGGCACAAAATCAACTAGAATGCATTTCCGGAGGAACTGCGAAGTGTGCTTGCTCGGGTGCGGTTCACTAACGTTAGCAGGTAGTAGATAAGGGTGTGTTGAAGTTAGCTTGTTCTGAGAATTTCAACAATAGTACTTTTTTTTTCAAGATTGTGCAAAAAGATGAAAAGTTATGTGCGTTAAGAGACATGTCTGCAATGTAGACCAGTGCCAATGGCCTTGTTTATGTGGCTTGGTTGTTGGTTTTGAAATAATTGGTTATGAATATACAGCAGAGAGTGGGAGTGTTTTGGGTGATGAAATAGTAGCCTATTGAAAAGAAGTTGACGGTCTTCATTTACTGTATCCAATAAGCCAATACACTCACCCAGCTGTTCTGTGGTTGAGGGTTCCCTTTGATTAGGAACAAATTTACTATCTCAAATTAAGGGCTACCGTAATTAGCGATGCTTTGATTGCTGCTGTCAAGATGGTTGTCATCACCTACACAGAAACGCTGATTTTTATAGCCTACCGTCAGTTCTCATATTGTAATTAAATGAAAAACGCTATCAGTTTCACTATTAGCTTACTCTAGCGATGCAATCGCAACATGGATAACGCTGTTTGGCCTTGCCTAACTTTATATGACACATGCGCCATATGCTAGAGTTACACATCCCGCTGCCATTTCAGGGCTTGAATTTCGGTGCAGGAATGAGGATTGCGCATAATTTAAACCATTCCCGCAAGGTTAGCTTTTATAGTGTGAGAAATTCCCGCACACATATATTTGCTTCATCTCAGAACAAATGATTAAAAAATAAATTCACAGATGCGAGAAAAAAGATGTCAAACTGTCTTTTATTTTCAAATGTAATTCCTCAATCAGCGCTGGACCGGCATTTTCTGTCTCCGCTGAGCCCTGGCCGTAGACAGATCATTCATGTTTCACCTTGTCAATGCAGTGGTCTGCGTTGCGCTGATCTTATTCACACTATCGAGTGTAGGTGCAGCATTCTAACATTGAGTCATAATGAGCTGTTTGTGAAGAAATTATCCGCTTCCAAATTATGTCAATTGAAACATTAAAAAACAATTTACTCTTTATGGTGTGCAAGTGATAGAGCAACGAACCAACTGATCAGCTTGCAGCGTAACAACATTGAATGCTCGGCCAAACAGCTGATCATAGCTGATCGTACAGGGCGCTTTATTATTTTTCATCTCCATAAATATACCTAGTAGTAAAGCTAATGCAAGGGCTAGAAATCAATGAATATTTTGCTGATACTTCCTTGTCATCATGGAGAGCGCAGTTCATGGTTGCATAGCAACGACAGATGCCACGGGAGCGCAAGCGCTTGTGGAAAGGAGACAGCGGAGCGCCCGCGCTTTCCACTTGTTTTTACACATCTAGAGTGACGTTGTTGATTGTTTGAGCATGTGACTTCACGTTACTCCTTGTTTTCTATTGTTATGCGCAGCATATTTCCTGCGCGCACAAACACAGCCACAGACAATGAATTGTTTGGTTAGCAAAGAAGAGCATGATGTATTTTGTATAAAGTTTTTTTTTTGTTTTGTTATTAACTGATTTGAGAACTGGAAATGCACAATTCATGTATACAAATCTATAGATATTAATAAATGAAGATAATTAAATTAGACCGATGCATCAAAAGTTATCCCCCCCCCCATAATCTGTAGATCCCCCCACATGTGACCCGTGTAAGCGGGGAATTCCCTCCCAGTTAAAAAACGAAATTCAGGCCCTGCATTTATTAAGACAGACCTAGTAAAAACGAATGCAGTCTATACACTGACTTGGCAGCTCTGTGAAATGTAATACAACAGTGCCACCTACTGTCTAAATGCATTAACATTAAAAGTGTGAGGTGAAACTCTTTTGCATAGACATAGGTAAATGGGTTTGTCAGTTAGCCTGAAATTTAAAAAAGAAAAAGAAAAATTCAGATCTTGTGCATCCTCACATTGGAGTCTCGAGTTCATGTACAAAGTTTGGTTTCGATACGTGACAGAGTTCCTGAGATATGGACGACTTCCTGTTTGGTGACTGTGCCGCCGATTTCGTTTGGCTGTGACGGGCAAACGCTTCCGAAAATCAAAAATACTTCTAGTAACTTTTGTGAGGCTTGGTCCAAGGATCATGTACGTCCAGTTTCGTGAAGTTCGGACCAAATTTGTGACCTGAGAAAATTTAGTTTTGCTTTCTGTTCAATCCAATATGGCGGACGAACGACATGGACTTGTGTCTGACTGATGTCATCTTCGCGAGCAACTTACACCGGTAGCCTACTGACCGTACGATTTGAAGTTAGAACGGTGTCTCTGTCTCACAGGGCCTAGGTGCAGGAGCTGGCCAAAATTTCTCTCTCGGGAATAATAATAAGAAGAATAAGAAAACTTAAGAAGAACAATAAGTGTGAGTGTGTGTAAATTTCTGAGCAGAATATTATTCAACTAGATCTTCTTCAGACTGCTGGTTCGTATCAATATTCATATCGATGTTTAATAGCACATTTTTGGTTTGAAATGTTTTGACAGGGAATGATATTTCTCATATGAATAATATAATGGATAACAAATAAATATAGTAATTGTTTATAAACAATTGCTATTTGTTGTTTATATAAAAACGTAATTGTCACATGCAGCGTTTGTTTGGACTTTCAGTTTGAGTTTTGATTGGTTCCTGTTTGCCTTTGTTCTTTTCCTGCCACTCCTTTGTTTCTACGGTTACCGTCATTATCAGTTCAGTTGTATCACCTGTTTAGTCATTATTGTCATCTGTCTCACCTGTGTTCTGTTAATCAGTGTAATCTGTGTTTGTATTTAAGTTCTGTCTGTTCAGTCAGTCCTGCTCTGATCTCCGTCATATTTAAGGTATGTGTACCTTCTGCCTGTCTGTATCTGTTTGCACTATATTGTTAGTAGAAGTTTGTATCGGAACTTTTGATTATTCTTTTGTCTGTATTACACCGTGACAGTATTATTGTGTTTAAAAGCAGATAACTGCTGAATTGTGAAGGTCTTCTGTGAAGTTGATACATTGATGAATTCCAGGTGAGTTGAATGTTTCTACACTCTAACATTATAATTGGAATCTGTTAGTTTTATTATTATTTTTCCCTAATGTGAGTCAATTGCAGCCATATGAACCATACGTAGGAAAATTATGAAACTTGGCACACTTGTAATGATGGTAAAGCAAAGTAATTGGATAAACTTTGGAGTGTCCAGGACAAACTCTATAGTGCCACCACCAGTTCAAATGTTACATTGAAATGGTTCTAACTTTTGAACCATTTGATCTAGAAAAATAAAACGTAGTACACCTGATTCCTCTTATGATACTGATCACATTAAACATCTTATATCAAGAATCCACCAATTACAGTAGCGGCAATTTTGAAAAGTACAGGATTACGTTTTTTTGCTACTCCTTAAAATTGTCCAATTTTGTCAAATCTGATCGGATGACTGAACAGGTTTTTATTTATTCATATGTCAACTTCTATGTAGTGTAATTGACATGGTCGACCTAAAATTAGTTCAGAGGCTGTATCTCGGCCGAACTTTGAAAATTGGTACACCTCTTCGGAACCATGAAAGATTTGCTAATCTTTTTTTAATGGTTTTATCAGAATCATGATCTTGGTGTCTATGGATTTATTGTGTCCTTTGCTACCGTTCCTGGGAAATATCTTTCCAAAGTTGACCCTGCCTGTGTTTGTCTTGCCATACTAATGATTAACATGCTAACCAGTTGCCATTCTTTTTAATGTGGCTCTTCAGATATTAGATTAACCATAAGATACATTTGCATTAAGTTGTTAGCATGCTAATCTGGTTAAAATATTAAGTAATGCTTTTGTGTGTTCATTCTAACACTGAAGTTTCGGCTGCCAGTTGATTCAGCGTCGACTGTAATTTGACATGCCAATAGTGTTTATTGCTTATCTTAAATGGCATTAAATAACACATATATAATACTTTCCAACATTCTAAAATTATCTTATGTTTGCTTGTAGATTTCATTATAGTACCTCGGTTTCTCAAAACAAAACTAATCTAAAAGGAGGAAGTTAATAATTTGTACAGTGATATTTAAGCACAACAAAATAACAAAGTTCCAAAAGAGAAAAACATTCATTCATCCATGTACAGCAGACCAACAGACAGCATTGGTACACTTGTTCAGGGTTTGGGAATGTAATCAAAACATCATAATATACAGTATTTATGATGTCCACATGATCTGCATCTGCTTACTTAAACTTTGATCTAATTTTGAATTAGAAAATCATAAGGCAGCCAAAAGATAAATTGAGAAACCTAAATGAGATCGAAATAAGTATTTTGATATTTAATGTTAAATAAAGTTAACAATTTAACAGTTGGTAAGATGATCAAATTATAAGTAATAACAAAAATACAATAGAATAAAGGTACAAATTATAGTTCTTCAGGTTTTACAGTAGTGTTCGGCAAAAAAATAATGAATGTGTAAATTAAATATAGATTAATCCTTAATAAAGCTAAAGAAGTTCATTTGTATAGGTTAACTATAATAACACTGTTGTAAAGTTTTACCAAATTGTCTTAGTATCATGGGCGTAGAAGATTCAATTCACGTTTATTTGTATAGCGCTTTTCACAACATCAATTCAAAGCAGATTTACATAAAGTGCATGAGTCCATAATACAACTTGATCTGTTATCAGGGGTAAATGTCTAAGTTATGCATTTTAGAAATGTAAATATACTAAAATGTATATACTAGGTCACAGTTAGCTAAAAAATTATTCATTTAAACCATGTAATTTAATGCCGCAATAATGAGCTCATTGAAGTAATGAATACTTGTTTGTTAAATGATTGACATTTAGAAAATATATCATTGCTGCTATTTTGATCATAGTAAGATGATATAAAATAAAAATAAAGCAAACTCTGCAAAGGCATCTAAAAACCAAAGAACGGAGACAGGTTAGTCACGTTACACTCACTTTAAGTCATGAGGGTTTTCTATATTTTATCACTTAATTAGCAGTTTGTTACTTTGTTTAAATGAGAAATTGAAAATGATTCTTTCATATGCTGATATGAGATGTGTTATGTCTTATATCAGGATGGCCATACGTGTGGTTTTATTTCTAACACTTTTTACTGGGCTGTGCGTCGCTGATTCCAAAGGTACGTTTAGAATAATACAAGTAAAAATGCCTGGATTTAAAAAATCTGTAACCATTGTGTGTCATTACATATTGAGCCGATTAATTTATGAAAATTATATTCTGACATATGGTAACTAAAAATGTGATTTATTTATTTGTAATGCTTTGAACTTGTCTTATACTTTTTTATTATTATTAATATTTATTTTTATTTCCTATCATCTTGAACAGGGAATCTTGCTCTTAATGGCATGGCTGTGCAGTCCTCCTTAGGCCACCCACAGGGAGATGCTCAACATGCAATAGATGGAAACAGAGACTCAGATTACAAGAAGGGCTCATGCACTTTCACTAAAAGTGAGTTTAATCCATGGTGGAGAGTTGACCTTGGAAATGTCTACAGTGTAAGCAACGTTACCATCACTAATCGTGGAGACTGTTGCAAAGATCGCCTTAGAGGAGCTCAGATTCGTATTGGTAACAAGCTGGACAACAAAGGAAACAACAATGAGCTGTAAGAAAATGTTCTCTTTCATAGGTTCACTCAACGCTGCAGATAGCGCAGTGGGATATTCTCTGAATGTGCCGATTGTCTGAAGCCCTCTAGAATCACGCCAATTCATTGGCTGATGGCGCTCGCTCATTCCGGCTCCGCCCCGACGCTCTTACGTTTCAACATCATGAATGCGTGCGCGCCATCTCCCTTCGCTCTCGATTTTTCTAGCCTGAAAAACGGATTTCTTCTTGCACTTCAGCGACTGCATAAGTGGAACTCAGTTCTCCAGTGAAGCTGCAATGGAGTATTGACGTTGCTCTCCACCATGTGCTCGCTTCATTGCAAGCGACGACCCTCACAGTAAGTGTCAAGTGTTTGGGTTTCTCACACGTGCGCAAGGCCGTTTTAGGATCGTCTAAATGTAAAATTTGTGACAATTTACTTCTCAAAACCCTCCGCTCTCGGCTTGCATTTTTTGAGAGGGAATCATTCGTCTCCCCCAGTCGCGCTCCCGAGGCCTCTCGAGGATCCACGACCTGGGGTTCGGATGTAGAGGTCGAGGATGTGGAGTGTGAGCAGACAGCCCCGCTCTTTCTCTCCCTCCCTCTCCCGAGCACGCGCGGCATGCCAGTAGAGTTCACTCACGATATTTATGCCCCAGCCCGGGAGCACGCGAGGCGGTTTCTTTCGGGCTGTAGGACGTAGTTTTTACCGCGCCGTCCGACTCTGAGGATTTCGGGCCTGCTTTTGCAGACGTCGTTATCCCGCCTAACGGCCTACCGCAGCCTACTGCGGCCTACAAAGAGATGTAGCACAGAGAAAGCTGCCGTTTTTCAGCGATCTGCATCACGAGATTTCCAGATCCTGGAAGCAGCCTTTCTCTGTGCGTCTCACTAATGCTGCAGCCGCTGATTTCACCAACCTAGTAGGTTCTGTGGAACAGGGCTATTCCGCCATTCCAGCAGTTGAGGATACTTTGGCCAGCCATCTTGCCCTGTGTTCTGCGCAGTCTTGGAAGTCATGTCCCCTCCTTCCCTCTAAAGCATGTAGGACTTCTTCCTCTCTTATCGGGAAATCCTACATGGCGGCTGGACAGGCAGGCATGACCCTGCACACTATGGCCATTCTTCAGGCCTACCAGGCGGATGTCCTAAAAGAAATGGATGAGGGTAGTGGTGTGACTCCTGAAGCTTCAAAAGAGCTATGTAAGGCTACGGATCTGGCTTTAAGAGCCACCAAGCATACCGCACGCGCTGTAGGCCGCTCGATGGCAGGTGCGGTTGCTGGGGAATGCCACTTATGGCTTAACCTCACCGAGATCCGTGACAAGGAGAAAGTTTTCCTCCTTGACGCACCTATCTCCCAGTCGGGTCTGTTTGGGGAGACGGTCAACATGGTGGTCGAGAAATTCTGTGCCTCCAAGTCTCAGTCAGCCGCGTTTAAGCAGTTCATGCCCAGGAGGGTTAGGGAATCCTCCGTTCCCTCCCCTGCTCAACCCAGAGAACATCCCTCTCATTAAGCGGAGTTCCTTTCTAGGAGAAGTGATCTCCCTCCTTCCACGGTCTGGGGAGCCCACGGTTGCCCGTTCCCCCCTCAACGGCCTCATAAGTGTCTGCAGCTGAAGCCGTCCGACAAACCGACAGCCCCAGCTGCCTTGAGCCGTTCCTGACCCTCTGGTCATAAAAAGGGGAGCTCCTCCACTTCCTTGAGGTTGGGACAGACCGTGCAAGCGTTTCTGCCCATCTCTAACCAGCTCTCCTTCCCTTACCCTGTCACCTTCGCCACCCAGAGTGTTTCGAAGTGCAGGCCCTATTTTACCATCTCTGCTCAGTCCGGCACGGGAGGAAGGAGATGCCTTTTGCTCTCTCCCCTCACCTCCGACACACTTTATAACTACCGGTCGCATCCTCAGAGACCCTTTTCGTTTTCCTCTGGAGCAGACAGGCCCGGTCACCCCGACCCCAGCATTGATGCCTCCCATCACGTGTCAGGACGCCAGGTGCTCTCCTACATGGCCAACCACTCAACTCCACGATCATCAACACGACACCCTCACTCAGGTATGTCGTGTACATTGCAACACCCCTCTTCCTCTTTCACATTTCTTTCAAGAATGGGAGCGCTTACCGGGGGTATCGTCTTGGATTCTTCGCACAGTTCGGTTCGGTCACAGCAGTAAAATTTCTTCCCTCCTTCTCAAGGGAGCGATAGAGGAGGTTCCTTCGGGGGAAATCGAACAAGGCTTATGAAATGTGTGGATGCAGCTCTGGCCCCATTGCGGCTCCAGGGCATCCGTATTCTCAATTACCTGGACGATTGGCTCATTCTAGCCCAGTCCAAGGAGTTAGTTGCCCACCACAGGGACATTGTCCTGCGTTATATTCAGTCTCTCGGTTTGAGGTTGAACTCTGAGAAGAGTATTCTTACTCCAGCTCAGCACACAGTTTTCTTGGGGGTGTACATGGATTCCGTTCTTATGCAGGCCCGCTTGGCTCCTGCACGGATTTCCAGTTTGACGACATGTTTGGCCCGCTTCACGCTAGGCCATCGTGTTTCTGTGGGCACTTGCCGTAGGCTACTGGGCCTAATGGCTGCAGCCTCCCCTGTGCTACCCCTGGGTCTGCTCCACATGAGACCTTTCCGGTGGTGGATGAAGCTCTCAGGGGTTTGGCCCACGGGGCCAGCCCTTCACCTTTTGAAGGTGTCGCGCAGTTGCTTTCGTGCCCTGTCAACTTGGCGGGACCTTTCCCCTCGGAAAGGGGTCAGCATGGGTGCGGTATTCCGTCGTCAGATGATTATGACGGATGTCTCTCTGACCAGCTGGGGAGCGGTTTGCAGACCAGCGTGTGGGGTCTGGACCGGCAAGATCCTCTCTTGGCACATAAACTGCTTGGAGATGAGAGCTGTCTTCCTGGCTTTACATCACTTTCTCCCTTTTCTAGAAGGGCACCATGTCATTGTCAGAACGGACAACATGGCAGTAGTGTCCAATGTAAACCGACGGGGGGTTCTCGGTCGCGCACCCTGGACAGGCATGTGCGTCACCTTCTCCTGTGGTCTCAGAACAGGTTCCTATCTCTGTGAGCAGTACATTGCCCAGGGATTCTGAACCTCACAGCAGATTTCCTGTCGAGGCAGAAACTCCGATCGGGGGAATGGATGTTGAACCGCCAGACAGTGGCCCTGATTTGGGAGGTGTTCGGAAAAGCGGAAGTAGACCTCTTTGCTTCGCAGGTGTCATCCCAATGCCCGCTTTGGTTTTCCCTAAGTCCTCCAGCTCCGTTGGGGATAGATGCTTTCGCCCACCCTTGGCCAATGCAGAAACTCTATGCCTTCCCGCCCATCAAACTGATCCAGGCGGTTCTGTCCAGAGTGAGGGAGAGCGGAGTCCGCCTCCTTCTGGTAGCCCCGTTCCAGTCAGAGAAGACCTGCTTTCCCAACTTCAGGGCAGGATATGGCATCCTCGCCCAGACATGTGGAAACTGTACGTTTGGCCGTCGGCATTAGGTTTTGATCTCCCAACTGACATTCAGGAGACCATCGCAAGTGCTAGAGCCCCTTCTACAAGGAGGCTATATTCCTCCAAATGGAAGGTTTTCGAGACATGGTGCTTAGCACATGATAGGAACCCAGTTAACTGCCCTGTTGGTTCAGTGCTGGAATGCCTGCAGAAGTTTACCTCCGGAGCGGCTGCCACCACTCTCAGAGTTTGTCAAGTTTATTTATATAGCGCTTTTCACAACATAGATTGTATCAAAGCAGCTTCACAGTATTAAATTAAAACAATACATCAATGTTTGTTTCTGGTGGAACGTCCACGTTTGGTAATGCTGATCAATAGTATTGTTGATTGAATAATTAAATTAAATATCCCAAAATATCCCCAACTGAGCAAGCCAAAGGCAACAGTGGCAAGGAACCGAAAAACTCCATCAGGTGACCTAATGGAGAAAAAAAAAACCTTGGGAGAACCCAGGCTCAGTCGGGGGCCAATTCTCATCTGGCGTTTATGAACTAGTGGTCGGATTGAACTGTAAGATTAAAAGTATTATATGAATGCCTGGCTGAAGAGATGCGTCTTTAATCTAGTTTTAAACTGGGAGAGCGAGTCTGAGCAACGAACATTATCAGGAACTATTCCAGAGTTTTGGAGCTAAATGTAAAAAATGCTCTCCCTCCTTTGGTGGATCTGGATATCCTAGGTATGACCAAAAGCCTCGAATTTAGTGATCTTAAAGAGTGCGATGGATTATAGGGCGATAGAAGATCGGTTAAATAGACTGGAGCTAAGCCATTTAGGGCTTTATAAGTCAGTAGCAATACCTTGTAATTAATACGGAACTTTATAGGTAACCAATGTAGTGATGATAAAATTGGTGTTATATGATCATATGTTCTTGATCTAGTTAGAACTCTAGCGGCGGCATTTTGGACTAACTGTAGCTTGTTTATTGAGGATGCAGGACAACCAGCTAATAAAGCATTACAGTAATCTAGTCTCGAGGTCATGAACAGTGTTCGAAGTGGGGCGGTACTCCCCAGCACTTCTGCATTTTACTCCAAAGCGTACCTGCACGTTTTCTTGCGTACCGCTACTTCTCGCATGTAGCCGGTACTCTACCACTGACAAAAAAGCGTCCCATTTCACATATATACTCCGTTTGCAATGCGTATGCGGTGCTTATTTTTTTTCCGCATCCATATTAACAAGTTAGTGCTTTCACACTGCACGCGGATGCGGTCCGGCAATGCGTTCCAGGAGCGGTGCATATACAGCAGTCCAACGATCGTTTCCACACAGTCTATTTTCGCTGTGCTGCACGCGCTGAATTAAAGTGACAGCGCGTGGTTCGTGGTCAAAATGAACACAGAATATGACATTATATAATTTGCATTATTTAAAATTACTTTTAACATTTAAAAACAGACGTTTTCAAATTCCAAAGCTTGCAGAAGGTTCCTAATGGCAATACTGGCATAGGCTACAGCTTTCCTGGTAGCCTGGAGTGAATTAACTTTTCTAAGAAAATGATTTATAAAACGTATAAATATCTTTTGAGCCTATGTTTACTTTCGTCATTGACACAGACGAAAATGAAAAGACTAAGTTCAGCTTAAGGAGGGGAAGAAATAGTCCAGGATAAGAAGACTGAGAGAAAAAGAAATATGAAGATGAGGAGAGAGCAGGTATTGACAAATAATCTAATGACAAGGTTTTAAAGAGCCTATTTATTATAATTTTTTGGCCTTCAAAAGTCCTAAATTGCACATATGTAGATCAGAGAAATCCAAATTTTCTCGGGGGAGCATGCCCACGAACCCCCCTCAGGGGGGCTTGAGTCTGGTTGTACAGGGCACAGGAAATAGTTAATCCGGCCCTGGGTGAAGGCGGTGAGAGTAAGGCAAGAGAGTACCGGCACCTTTTTCCCTCCACTTCAAGCACTGGTCATGAATGCATGAACTAACTTTTCTGCGTCAGAAACTGATAGCATGTTACGTAGCTTAGCAATGTTTCTAAGGTGGAAAAAGGCTGTTCTTGTAACATATGAAATATGATTTTCAAAAGACGGGTTGCAGTCTAATATAACACCCAGGTCTTTTACTGTAGAGGATAAAGTAACAGGACATCCTACTATGTTAAAGTTGTATTGTGAGAGGTTTTGTGGGTGGTTTTTTGAACCGATGATTAGTACCTCTGTCTTGTCCGGATTTAATAAAAGAAAATTGTGCATCATCCAATCTTTTTTATCTTTAACACGCTCTGTCAATTTGGATAATTTAGCGTTTTCATCTGGCCGTGATGAAATATGCTGATGACACTCAAATCTATAACATATGCTATCCTTATAATATTTCCAAGTGGCAGCATATATATTGAAAATAACAGCGGGTCTAACACAGATCCCTGCGGCACTCCATAGTTTACTGGAGTTATGATCGATTTTTCTCTATTTAAATAGACAAAATGGTAGCGGTCAGATAAATACGATCTAAACCAGCCTAATGCTTGTCCTTGAACACCAGTATAATTTTGTAGTCGATTTAAGAGTATTGTGTGATCTATAGTATCGAACGCAGCACTAAGATCAAGTAAAACTAATTTTGAGATACAGCCTTGGTCAGAAGCTAAAAGTAAATCATTTGTGATTTTAACGAGCACAGTTTCAGTGCTATGATGCGGCCTGAATCCTGACTGAAACTTTTCATAGATGTCATTTTCATGTAAGAAAGAGCCCACTTTGGCGGACACAACTTTTTCTAGTATTTTAGACATAAAAGGTAGATTTGAAATGGGTCTATAATTTGCTAGATTATGTGGGTCTAATTGTGGTTTCTTAAGGAGAGGTTTTATAACTGCCAGTTTAAATGTTCTTGGAACATGACCCAAAGATAAAGATGAGTTAATAATATTGAGGAGAGGCTCTTCCACTACAGGTAACACTTCTTTCAGTAGTTTAGTTGGTATAGGATCTAATAAACATGTTGTTGTTTTAGATGAAGTGATAAGTTTATTTAACTATTTTTGTCCTATAGTTGTAAAGCAATGTAATTGTTCTTGCGGGGTGATAATTGAGGCTGAATTATTTTGTTGCAGCTATTGCAGCACACAGAGAATCGGACAAGATTCCCCTGGGTAAACTGAGGTTAGTTTCGGCCTTCATGCATGGGGTTATGTGTCGAAACCGGTTCGCTCTCCTAGAGTTCCCTCGTGGGACCTATCTGTCGTCCTAGAGGGTTTGACGGAGGCCCCCTTCGAGCCCTTGGAGTCAGCTCCGGAACGGATTCTGACTCTTAAGGTTTCTCTTTTGTTGGTGTAACCCACTTCAGAGTATGTACACCCTAGGTTCGTAGGAGCTGAGAAGTACAGTAATAACCAAGCAACACAGGTGTAACGTTTGACATGTGTAAACTTTGTTCAACAAAATGTTTCAACACTTCACAACAATTTTTGTTCACAATACCTATGGGCCCAAAATAAATTTAAAATAAAATAAAATAAAATGTCCTTTCTTTGTTGAAAATGTTCCTTGGGAATTTTCCTTAGGAATTCCAAAGTTAAATCCAGAATTCAAGTCAGTTAGTCAAGGGAAATAGTCGAAGTCAAGGTAAATATTCATCAGGGAAAATCTCGTTGGTGCCGGTTAGTTGAACTGACACAATCCTACCACAGGCTTCCGGAATGCTGTGGTGGAGATTCACGGCTCATTGGGAAGGCTCGCCATCTATGGATCAATGGTTCACCTGGTATAATTCAAGGACTGGAGCTTCTGGAATTTCTGCTCACCTCATCAAAAAAAGACCTGACCAAGAGAGGATTTTCAGTATGAGAAGCCAGGACAGATAAAAGCGATTTCTGGACGGCTCTCCAACTTTTCTTCTCAGTTTATTTACATTTACATTTACATTTATTCATTTAGCAGACGCTTTTATCCAAAGCGACTTACAAATGAGAGCAATAGAAGCAGTTAAACTAGCAGTAGGACAACAAAATGCAAGTGCTATGACCCTTCTCAGTATAATTCAACGCAATTTTTTGATTTGAACTCGTGGGCGAAACTGAAGCAGTGCTCCATCTGATTTTAGCGATGTGAAGCTAACGGAAGTATTTTAGCGCGTTAATTCTGGTTTCCCCCCCAAAAAAATAAAAAATAAAAAATTCTGGAATTTCTGCTCACCTCATCAAAAAAAGACCTGACCAAGAGTGGATTTTCAGTATGAGAAGCCAGGGCAGATAAAAGCGATTTCTGGACGGCTCTCCAACTTTTCTTCTCAGTTTATTTGAAGTCGTGGGAGAAACCGAAGCAGTGTTCCATCTGATTTTAGCGATGTGAAGCTAACGGAAGTATTTTAGCGCGTTACTTCCGGTCCCCCCCCCCCCCCAAAAAAAAGCTTTGCTCCCAGCCTGGTCAAGGTTTCCTTGAGCCCGAGGCCAGGGTATGTTCCCAAGGTTCTCTCCACAGCGTTCCGCTCTCAGGTTGTTAACCTTAACGCTTACCACCCTCCTCCTTTTTCTTCTGAGGAAGATAGGAAGCTTAACTTGCTCTGCCCAGTGCGTTCTTTGTAGTTATGTATATTCAGGCGGTTGGAGAAAATCTAACCAGCTTCTGGTTTGCTTTGGTGCTTGCTTTGGATTTCTCACTGGGTCACGGAAGCTGGTGTGATGGTTCATGATGATGTGACGTAAGAGTGTCGGGGCAGAGCCAGCTTGCACGAGCGCCATCAGCCACTTAATTGGCGTGATTCTATAGGGCTTCAGACAATCGGCACATTCAGAGAATATCCCACTGCGCTATCCGCAGCGTCTCGTTCCCTATTCAGAGAACATGGGTTACGCAAGTAACCAGATATGTTTTAATTGTTTTATCTTCCCATGTTTATGATATTCAGTTTGGTTTAATAAAACAAGAGGTTCAGTTTGGTTTAGTAAAACAAGAGGTAAAATTGTAACTCCACACACCAACCACTCAGTGAGCCACAGCCATGGAGATGTACTTCAACATTTTATTCAGATTGTGATTAGACATTTGTTTCTTGTAGCAGTGCTATACAAAACCATTTGATTTCAATACAGCAAAATTAAAGATGCTATAAGCGATCTCGGTTGGCGTAACCTCTTGTTGTTGATTGAATTATTATCAAACAAAACAGAGGCTAGCTAGACCCTCCCTCCTCCTCATCCGCGCACTAACCCCCCGAACCCCACCCCCACATCATTCTTGTCGGTTATTGGCTGGAACAGTTTGTTTCGTTTCATGCTGCGGGTCGCTCTGTTTGTTGCTCAGTTTCTTTTTGCTGCAGTTTGTGGAGCCTGGGCTGTCTGCAGAGACCGTGTTTTTTTTACAGTGTGTCCAGGGGACAGGCAGGTAGCGTATAGTGAGGAGATGTGTACGGTATGTGGAAAAAATGTTTTGGCCTAAAAAACGCGTGAGATCGCTTATAGCACCTTTAAATTTGTTAGATGTGTGAATTGTGTTGTGTAGATTCTGGTTTTCATTTTAACACTGTTCATGTATTCGCAGGGTTGCAACTCTTCTCACTGCTCCTAATGGCACAGAAACATTTTCATTTGAGTCTGTTAATGGCCGATATGTCAACATATTTTTACCTGGTAATAATGAAATCCTCACTCTGTGTGAAGTCGAGGTGTTTGCAGGTAAGGGACAGAGAAAAGACGACTGGGATAGAATTAATGTATTTATTAATGTGTATAACAGTTATTATTTTATCAACAGTATTGGACACACCATCATACGTTTGTGGTCCAAGTGAGTTTTCTTCATTACTTTCAATGTTTTCAATAACGCATGTTTAATATTCTTACTGAACATTTGCAAATCAATAAGGGATAATGCACATCAAAACGGATGTTATCACAAAATAAACCCGACAGGGTAATCAAGACCCTGGCTAACTACATAGCTACTAGCCACAAAAGAAATACATTTGGATACTCAATATTGATTTGAGTTTAAATATTTTATAAAGTTGCTTGTAATAAACGCAAAGCTTCCGTGAAGAAAGAATATTCCTAGCAAGACAAACATTTAAGGGATATTGTAGAGTCATGTAAAACAAATAAATAATTATATGGACACATTGATTTGTGATGAAACCTGTAAAAATATAATTGCGTAGCTTAGCATTATTTTGCCCATTTTATTGGGATTATACTTTAGCACACTAAAGTAAAAAAAATATAAATATACATTTTTATTTTTTTATTTTGTTATACAGGGAATCTTGCTCTTAGAGCCACAGCTGTCCAGTCTACCACATATCCTCAAGCAGGAGCTCAAAATGCTGTCGATGGCAACAGGAATTCAAATTTCAATCTGGGGTCATGCAGTGCGACTAATGGGGACAAAGACCCCTGGTGGAGAGTTGACTTGGGGATAGTCTACAAGGTAAACAGGGTTAGCATCACTAATCGTGGAGATGCTGTTGCAGAGAGGATCAATGGAGCTCAGATCCGTATCGGCAACAGCCTAGACAATAATGGCAACAATAATGAGCTGTAAGTATGGTCTCTCTCTTAATTATTACACAAGTGTTTAGAAAAGTAAATAAGATAGCATTACTTTTAATAAATGCTTTCAATACAAACTTACCTTTGACAGAAGTATATTTAATATGCTTCTTGCAGTTTTGATACGCCCCTCTCTATTTCTCTGTTACTCGGTGTGTCTTCACAGGGCTGTGACTGTTGTGTCCATTCCACTTGGAGAGACAAAAACATTTGAGTTTAAGCCTATTAAGGGCCGATATGTGAACATTTTTATTCCTGGGCGCAATGAATATCTCACTCTGTGTGAGGTTGAGGTGTTTGCAGGTGAGCAATAAAAAGCAGAGGTGTAAAAAGTACTAAAAAAATGTTGCTCAAGTGAAAGTACAAGTACTGAGGGAAAATTTTACTCAATTAAAAGTAAAAGTATCTGGCCAGAATCGTACTCGAGTAAAAGTAAAAAAGTACCACATTAAAATTGTACTTGAGTATTAAAGAAGTAAAAGTAATAGCAAGAATGAAAACTAGAGATTCTTGTTTAAGCTTTTAATCTCTAAAATCATGAAGTGAATGAACCACATACAAGGTTTTATCCTGCTTTAGAACTGTTTGTATTTAATTGTATTTATTTATCAAACTATAAGACTACTGTCTAATGCCTATATGCAACATTCTTTAAACAATCAACTAAACATGCTTTTACCACTAAAAGAAAAGAATTCGCTAAGGTACAGCCACTGGTGCTCTTGATCCTGTGGCTGATTTTGGACCATAAACAATGGACAAATGGAGTCTTCAAACGCCTCAGATGTAAAGTTATTCGCTGTCAAATTGATGCCAAAATGTAGGGGTGTAACGATACACGTATTCGTAGAACGGTTTGGTTCGTTGGACCATTTTTCCTGCCGACCAAAATTTCGTTATTTCAAATGTAGGCGTGTTGCACGTGGCAAGCACGCTCATAATGTAAGAGACGCCGGCACAACCACAACATTTCCCAACATCAAATGGCAAACGTAATGCAAGAGGAACGAAACTGCTCGTTATTGTGTGGTTGAAGGGCCGTTTATCAGTTTGGACCAGTGCAGCGCGAGCCGATCTTGATCAAGCGACACTGTTATTACACAGCGCTAATAAGATATCCAGTAAAGAAAGCATTTGAATTCGCCACAGAAGTAATAACATCGCTGCGAGATCTAGTGAGAAACATTCACATTTCTCCGTTATTAACGGATCAAACAGCGCTGATGTGGAAACCAGGAAGAAACATTGTGCCATGAATGAACTATCCAGTGTCCACAGATCAGCAACATTCACCATGGATTTACTGTAGTAACACTAACTGCAACCATGGAAGTTTGGCAGGAATAGTAGGCTACAATGCCTTCAATGCCATTGAATGCCAATCAATGCCATTACGTCGGTTTTATTTTGACATTATGAATACAATTGCTGCCCTCAAATGTTAATCTGAACTAAAATAAACCTTTGTTTATAACTATTACAATATTAAATTTCATTTTTTCCAAGGAGCTGTTTTGTTTTATATGCTCCTAAGAAGAGTCAATTATAGCTCCAGAATTGCTCAAAGTAAAAAAAAAAATCATACTTTATGATGTTAGTTTTAATAAAAAAAAAAAAAAAAAATTAATCAAGGAAATTTCTCTGGCATTTCTTTCTTTTTGCTGTATCGAACCGAACCGAACCGTGACACAAGTGTATCGTATCGAACCGAACCGTGAATTTTGTGAACTGTTACACTCCTACCAAAATGAATGGAAGTCAATGGAATGCTAACAGCAGGTGATGGCTTGTTAGCCAATGGCGGCCCCCGGGGGTGGTATGCTCTTCGGCTGCTGGATTGTCCCCCTGAGAATGACTGTTATAATTTCTCTAATTTCTAGGTCAAGGTGCTGTGCATTGTGGTAATAGATGCGACGTGACGTCACTTTCAAAGGACCAATGAACATGTCTGACCAATTTGGTGAAATGTGAAAACAAATCTCATTAAATTAGACTAGACACTAAACTTAATTAAACTAGGCATCAGCGCAATTCAATTGGTTTGGTAATAGCAAGGAAAAATAGAATGAAGTGATCTCCAAAAAAGTACTTTTTGACTAAAATTGTAAGGAGTAAAAAGTACTTTTTAAAAAAAGTACAATTTTTAATTGTAAAGTAAAAATCCCCCAAAATAATACTTAAGTACAGTAATCAAGTAAAATTACTCAAGTATTTTACACCTCTGATAAAACGAGACATGATGTGTAGACATTTGTACTATTTATACTGTGTATGTTGCCTTAATGTTTTTCTGATTTCATTGCCAGATTAAGTGGAATGAGAGGATGTTACGCCACAGTCCACTGATCCTACAAGCAAAATACCAAACTTCTGTTTTCTGAGCAATACTAATATTGCACATATTTTACCTGTATGCACCTTTTATCCTTAAGATAAATAAGTTTCAGTGCACATTCAGTAAAGGTTTGAAAGCTTATGGTTATTTTGAAATGGTTATCTCTCTGCTTTCTACATCAATAAACTATCACAGCATTGCATGTTGTATTGTATGTTTCTGGATTAAAAAAAAGGCTCCTTTTGATATATACAATGAGGAGGTATGGTGTTACATAGCTACCCATCTGGGGTTGAGGAGCTGGTGACAAAGTAAAGAATTACATTTTACAAAAAAGAGAAAGAAAAAGAAAACCATGGAGAGAATGAGAATTTCCAACCTTCTGTCCCAGAATCAACAACACAACCACCAATTCAACCAATATTAGCTTTTAATTTTCTGCTATAAAGAGGGAAAAAAATAACAATGACCAAACTAGAAATATCATGTCAAAAATAAGGAAAATAGGGGCAATTGCTTCAGGGGAGTGTATTGGCAAAAAAAAAAATTAAATAAAAAAAATAAACCTAACCCAAAAATCTTGAATAGAAATTTGTACAGTATAATGGCAGTGAATGGTGGTTTCTGTTTTGAAGTCCACCAAAGTGCATCTATCCATGATAAAAGTCCTCCACATGGCTCTGCTGGGGTTAATAAAGGCCTTCTGAAGTGAAGCGATGTGTAAAAAATATCCATATAACTTTCATTGGCTAAAAGAACTTCCGGCAGACGAAATGTCCACATACGCTTCCTGCTAAACACATGACCATTCAGCTCACAAAAGTATGTTTTCCTTTTCCAAGACCTACTATACATCCAGGTTCGGGGCACTGCAACGGGTGCATGCTTTGCCCCTATAAATATGCTAACTTTTTTAGGTTTGTGGGAGAGGGATTTTGTCCACTTAAACAGCACCAATGACAAGATAAAATGGTGGGGGAGGTACATTGATGGTATTCTCTTGATATGGGCTGGTTCTTATGAAGAATTAATAGTCAAGTCAAGTCAACTTTATTTATATAGCGCTTTTCACAATACAGATTGTATCAAAGCAGCTTCACAGTATTAAATAAAATAGTACATCAGTGTTTGTTTCTGGTGTAAAACATCCACGTTTGGTAATGCAGATCAATAGCACTGGTGAATCGATTAATCAATTTAAGTATCCCCAACTGAGCAAGCCAAAGGCAACAGTGGCAAGGAACCGAAAAAAAAAAACCTTGGGAGAACCCAGGCTCAGTTGGGGGCCAGTTCTCCTCTGGCGTTTATGAAGTAGAGACCGGATTTAACTGTAAGATTAAAATATTATATGAATGCCTGGCTGAAGAGATGCGTCTTTAATCTAGTTTTAAACTGGGAGAGCGAATCTGAGCAACGAACAGTATCAGGAAGGCTATTCCAGAGTTTTGGTGCTAAATGTGAAAATGCTCTCCCTCCTTTGGTGGATCTGGATATCCTAGGTATGACCAGAAGCCTCGAATTTAGTGACCTTAAAGAGCGCGATGGATTATAGGGCGATGGAAGATCCGTTAAATAAACTGGAGCTAAGCCGTTTAGGGCTTTATAAGTCAGTAGCAATACCTTGTAATTAATACGGAACTTTATAGGTAACCAATGTAGTGATGATAAAATTGGTGTTATATGGTCAAACTTTCTTGATCTAGTAAGAACTCTAGCGGCGGCATTTTGGACTAACTGTAGCTTGTTTATTGAGGATGCAGGACAACCAGCTAATAAAGCATTACAGTAATCTAGTCTCGAGGTCATGAATGCATGAACTAGCTTTTCTGCATCAGAAACAGATAGCATGTTACGTAATTTAGCAATATTTCTAAGGTGAAAAAAGGCTGTTTTTGTAACATATGAAATATGATTTTCAAAAGACAAGTTACAATCTAATATAACACCCAGGTCTTTTACTGTAGAGGATAAAGTAACAGGACACCCTACTATGTTAAAGTTGTATTGTAAGAGGTTTTGTGGGTGGTTTTTTGAACCGATAAGTATTACCTCTGTCTTATCTGGATTTAATAAAAGAAAATTGTGCGTCATCCAATCTTTTATATCTTTAACACACTCTGTCAATTTGGATAATTTAGCGTTTTCATCCGGCCGTGATGAAATATATAGTTGAGTGTCATCAGCATAACAATGAAAACTAATTCCATGTTTCCTTATAATATTTCCAAGTGGCAGCATATATATTGAGAATAATAGAGGGCCTAACACAGATCCTTGCGGCAATTAATACAATTAATACAATTTCATTGGTCACTTGAACAATAATGATAGGAATGTAAATTTGTGCATGGAACATTCCAAAGCGATTATTAACTTTTTAGATCTAACCATTTCTAATGGTAAAGATGAGAAGCTCCATACTACCGTGTCTCGTAAAACAACAGGAACACTATGTTAAAAGCAAATAGCTTCCATCTAAATATATAGGCTCAAAAACAATATACTTTTTGGCCAGTTCCAACATCTTAGACGTATTTGTGAAAAGGATTATACACTCAAACTGGAATCTAATCTAGAGTGACCCTGTGCTTAGAGAAGTATTTTCTGCACCTCCAAAAATGAGCTTCAAGATTTCTCACATTACGTGATAGGCTAGTACCTCATCTTCCTGACAAAAAACAAAACAAAACAGATTACTTGGCTGTACAGACAGTTAAAAGGTACTTATGTGAGTCTTGCAATCACTGTTCCAATATTAAAGAATGCAAACAATTATGTAATTTCAAGATACGATGTATAACATAAAAGCATTCATTAATTGCAATGCTACTTTTGTGGTATACAGGTTATCATGTAAATATGGATGTTTTTATGTAGGCCGGACTAAGAGACGTCTCAAAGACAGAGTATCGGAGCATAGAAATGCCATTAGAAAAGCTAATTTGGATTATATCCTATGGCAAAACACTTCCAAAATGTGCACAACAGCAATCCAGACGGCCTAATGCGGGTTTATAAACGATCAAAAAGAATATCCGGGGTGGTGACCGATTAAATTTACTTTTACAGAGAGAAACATTCTATATGCAATTTACACGCCACATGCAGTGTACCCAGAAGAAATAGATTTCAGTCCTTTTTTGTGATCATTTTATACATTTGTTTTGGGATTTGATTCGCAATGTGGCCACCTAGTGGACTCTCTCTGTATGTGTATGTATTATTTTGGCATGCTTCATGTGGTAACTCACCATGTCACTCAGGTGTTTCTAATTAGCACACACAAACGGGTAAATTGTTTGTTTGGAAAGCACACCCTGATGAAGGCTGTTTGCGCCAATACGCGTGGGTTGCTTCTCCACATGTCTTTTAATTTTTCTATTATGAAATAGCCAGAAAAATAAAGGCTTTTTAAATAATTTTGAAGAAGAGTGCCTTGGATTTTCTCTTTTCTAAATTTGTTTGAATTTCCGACCCCAAAGAGCTCCTTCAAACATCTGACTGAACACCCTGAGCACCCTAGACACTCTTGTATTCATAAACATCTGACCATCTTCAGTCAAGATGTCTTTTGTTCACTGCTCGTTCATCTGGACAGATGAGATCAGACTCAGCTCCTGCCTCATTTACAGTGATTAATCCCAATGCTCTGATTATTAACATCTTTATCAAAACACTGAATTAGCATTTAAAAGTAATACCAGTTTTCAAATCGGTAAGTAGATGTTTATTCAGTCAGATATCAGAGTGATTCAAACCAGTAACTCCAAAGTTGGAGAACAATTCATAAGAATCGTCATTTGCTTGTGCATCTGAAACACTTTCCCATATATGTACTTAAATTATTTATTCTAATAACCTAATTCAACTTTAAGCTGTCTGAAAAATTAATGTTTGTCACAATTTATTTTTACCTAATTTCTTGATGTTGAAAAGAGAAATGTCCATGTTATTTGTTAACGACCCATGTTGGATAGTTCTAGAAAACATCAAAATAAAAGATACTTTTTACAAATTCATCCACACACAGTTTGCATTTCGGAATTATTTTATTGGTCATGTAATTACCACTTCAGTTGTTTGGCGACTCGCTGCCGTGTGTTAGTCCACAGCACCTTAACGCTACAAACTCCTCCAATGAAACAGCAGCTGGAATGATTGACAGATCTGTGATGTTTTCTCATCCATCAAGCTGTCAGTCATATGTTGAGAACTTGAAGTGCTCTGGGTTCGCCCACGGCGCCATCTTAGTGCCCTTTGAAGGAGACAGAAAATAAGATGTTAAAAACACATCACTTTTAGGATCTAAAGTAATATGATAGGAGAGTATACCAAGATGTAGATCAAGGCAAATGGGACTGTAGGTTCTCTTTTCTTATCTGTTTCCTTTAAAAAAAAAAAAAAAAAAAAAAAAAAAAAGTTTTCCTTTTATTTTAAGACACCTTAAATATTTTTATTTTAATAGACACTTTCTGCCTGTGAATCATCCATCTCTGACATTATGTATATTTTTCTATTTTATTATTGCTATTATTTGTCATCTTGGTAACACTTTACAATAAGGTTCATTAGTTAATGTATTAAGTAGCATGAACTAACCAGCAATACATTTGTTACTGTATTTGTTAATCTTTGTTAATGTTATTTAATATAATGTAGAAGTATTAGTAAATGTTGAAATTAACATTAACACATATTTATAAATCCTGTATACATACAGTTCATTATTATTATAGTGTTTTAGTGTTAAAACAGCTGTACAGAGATAACAGGAAAATAATGCAGCAAAATTTGTTTCTAGAAGAAAATAGCGTCACAGTCCAGCTTAAGTAAGTTCAGTAATGGTTCATTTTTGTTGTAAAAAAGTTATTAATTTAGTTCATTGTTAATGTTATAACATTATTAATGTTAACTAACAAACCTTATTGTATAATGTTACCAATATAACAATCACATAAAATCAAAACCACACACATATAGTTTTTCCAGAATGACCACTTGTGCCTGTTGGCCAGCAGGGGGCGCAGTTAAGCCACACTTCTGTGCACACTTGACATCTCATTCGCCAGTTAACCTAAGGGCAGGGAACTAAGTATGTGCTAATGATGTATGGCATCCTGTGCTGGTTTAATTTCCCCTGGCAGACCTTCCTCTCTGTCAGACACACACACCTCGTCTGACCCAGCTCACCTCCAGTGTGGTGAGCACAATCTTATCCACGGAGGAGAAGTAGGCGTCCCAGAGCATCTGTGTCCGCTGTCTGAGAGCCAGAACCCGGTCCGGGGACACCGCCCGAACCGTGGACGGAACCTGAGGAATAGTGACACAATAGTGACAGAATAATGTAAGATAGTCCGTGTAAATCCAAAACCTCAGCGAGTTTACTGCCACAAACTCTCTCAGAAACACGAGTATTGTTGACTAAAGTCTGTTGCACTGAGACGGGGGGATGTGGAGGCAAAATGACAAAATAATTAATCAGAATACTGCTCTTAGCTCATGGACAGATCCTAATCACGCTCCCCGTCTGTCACGGAGCAAACCCGTGATCATGAATGGACTGTATGTAGGTACACCATATCAAACACACAAACATGTGCAGCATTAACGCAGTCTATGTACTGACACTGATATCCTGGATATTCAGACTGCAGTGTTGTGAATGTGCAATGTTTGTGCAATACTTGAATGTATTGTGTATAATGTGTTTTAGATATTTGAGGGTACAATGTGTATTTGTTTGTTATGTGTAGTGGATATGTACAACGTGTTTGGGTATCATTAGCCGCTAACATTGTTCATTCATCTTTATAGAGAACCACAACACAAATATGTTTGATTTGAAAACTTTATTGAAAATTGTGTATCACATTATTACATATCTAACTTACCTGCTTGGAAAACACATGTGACCAAACCTGTATTAGTTTAAAAGCAGAGTATTTAAACATGGTGGACATGCTGCCTGATTGGGAGAAACCATGTTGGGTAACTGGGGGGGGGGGGGGGGTGTTTCCAAATGTTCCTGTAAAGCAAGGTTTATAATTGTTAATTCATTGTTTTGCATCATAGTTGCATGTTCTTGTTACTGTGTAATTTAATTATGGATGTTGTTTAATATGCATTAGGTGGTTGGAAGTACATATGTTAGAAAGTAAAACTTACCTGTAGAATGGTACATTCCAGGGTGTGGCCTAGACAATAAATGGCTGCCAGAAAGCATGGTGCAGGAGGGTCAGGTTGGTTGTGTGAAGTGGAAGCAAATCCATAGAAACTTGTTCCAGAAAGTTTGTTAACCAAACGATACAACTGCTGTTGTGGATACCTTCCCACAAAAACTTGTAAATATTTATGTTATTTTTGTAGTTTTTCTTTTTCTTTTTTTTTTTGTTTTTGCTGTTGGATTTGCACTGTCTTCACAATAAATTCACCTTAATTGGGATTTCCTGTCGCATTGGTCTTATTATGCCTCTGATCGCGAGGGCGATCGCTAACAGATGGTGTCAGAAGTGGGATTAAGAGGCCAGAATAGACTAAAATGCCACCCAAAACAAGAGGACAGCAGACGGTGGACATGGATGCTGAGGATGGACAGCAAGCAGCAAGTGGATTTACAGAGGAAAATGCACACCTGGCTACTGAACCTCCACCAACCACAGAAGGATCAGCCCTCACTGCATTAGCGGGTATGTTTCAAACTTTCTTGCAGTATCAGAAGGACAGAGATGAGAGGCAAGAAAGAGACATGGCTCGACGAGAACAACAGTTTAAAGTACTTACTCATCAGGTCACACAAATCCAAATGGATGTAGAGCGCACCAGACATGGAGCTGCCACTGCAGACCAATCAACCTTTCGAGGATTGGCTCCGGTGCCACAGTTGCCGAAGCTACAAGAGGATGATGATATAGAGCAGTACTTAACCACTTTTGAACGAATGGCAGAAGTGTACTTGTGGCCGAAGGAGGACTGGGCTATTCATTTGATTCCTCTACTCACAGGGAAAGCAAGGAGTGCATTTGTTGCAATGTCACCAGCACTATCTTTGGACTATGACAGAGTCAAAGAAGCGATTCTAAAAAAATATGAAATCAGCTCTGAAACATATCGACTGAGATTTCGTTCACTGGATACACCTGTTGATGAATCCCCTATGGAATTGTATGTTCGATTAAAGGATTTATTTTCCAAGTGGGTACAACTGGAAACAAGTAGCAAAAAGGACTTGATGGAGAAGCTGGTACTAGAGCAGTACATGCGGTTGTTGTTCCCAGAAGTAAGAAATCCAGAAACTGCAGGAGAGGCAGCTAGCTTGGTTGAGGCCTACATCACAGCGAGGAGAGGTTCCTCTGGGACGTTTCTGTATGCTGGAAGCCTGCCATCCAACAGAGGTAAGTCTGTGGGGTTTGGGGGTAGTTTGTGCTCTCAATGGCAAACCCAGACTATGAAACCCACCCACCCTAAAACCCGGACAGCTGTAACCATAGGCCAATCATCAGACAAAAAAGATGTAGTCTGTTATAATTGTGCAGAACCAGGCCATACAAGTCCACATTGTCCTTTGAGGAAGCCTAAATCAGCCCGACTATGCTATATACCGACCTCTACACCAGGGCCCAAAATAGATTAAGAACCTACAGTTTCTGTTTTGTTAAACGGTAAGCCAGTAACCGCTTTAGTAGACACTGGTTGTGCACGAACTTTGGTGCAAGCACAGTATGTCACAAGGGATTTCTGGACGGATGGTACAGTTACAGTATGTTGTGTCCATGGAGATAAATCAGAATTGCCTACGGCTGAGGTATACATTGAGATTAATGAGCAGTCTTACCTGATGAAAGTAGGAATTACTACAACCTTACCCTATCCAGTTTTACTAGGTACAGACATGCCCATATTAGCGGATTTGGTGCAGGAAACTGCGTGGTGCGGTGTTGTTACTAGAGCACAGGCTCAAAAGTTGACTCCATTGTCATCACCCGAAGATTTTGCCCAGAATACCCTTCAGGAAATGCCGTTCTTTGCTGATGAGATAATAGGGGAAACAAAGTCAAGTAAGGAAGAAAGGCTAGAAAAGAGGAGAAAATGGGTGGCCAATGTAATTAATTCCTCAGAACAGTTGATGGTTGAACTTGAAGAACCTGAAGTTGATGAATTGGATGTAGGCATATCTAATGATATAGCTAGGTTACAGACTGAAGATGCAACATTGGCAGATTGCTTTCACAAAATTAGTACAGAGGCTGCTGTGAATTTGTTAAATGATGAAACATTTGTGATTGAGCAAGGTCTTCTTTACAGACAGTCTAAGGAAGATGGTACACAGTTAGTGGTACCAAAACTTTATCGCAAGGAAGTGATAGAACTTGGCCATTCTAATCCTTGGTCAGGTCATTTGGGGTTTATGAAGACCTTAATGAGAATAGCAAAAAGATTCTATTGGCCTGGCATGTACAGCGAGATAAAGGATTACTGTAGAGCATGTCCTGAATGTCAACTGGCAACGAGCAGAACACCCAGTGTAGCACCGCTTGTACCCATTCCTGCCATTAATATTCCATTTGAGAGAATAGGTGTGGATGTTGTGGGACCTCTGGAAACAAGTCAGAAAGGGAACAGATTTATTCTGGTGATCTGTGACTATGCACCCAGATACCCTGAGGCTTATCCTATGAGATAAGTTACTGCGAATCAAGTTGCAACTGCACTACTTCATTTCTTTTCACATGTAGGGATACCTAAAGAAATACTGACGGATCAGGGCACCAATTTCATGAGTCATACTTTACATCAGGTTTATCAATTGTTGGGTATTAAGAGAGTGCGTACTACCCCTTACCACCCCCAGACTGATGGTCTAGTAGAGAGATTCAATCAAACCCTGAAAAGCATGTTGAAAAAATTTGTGTCTGGGACTGGCAAAGACTGGGATAAATGGCTACCCTATCTCTTATTTGCCTATCGGGAAGTTCCTCAAGCAACAACTGGGTTCTCACCTTTCGAACTGCTTTTTGCTCATCAAGTCAGAGGACCACTGGACGTGCTGAGAGACAGTTGGGAAGATAACAAGTTGCATAAACAGAACATACTCTCATATGTGCTTAAAATGAGAGAAAAGTTACAGCAAACTACCAGCATAGCTCAAGAGAATCTGCAACAAGCACAGCTTAAACAGAAAGCTTGGTATGACAAGAAGTCCAGGGCACGAACCTTTCAACCAGGAGAGCAAGTATTGTTATTACTACCAACATCAGACAACAAACTTCTAGCCAAATGGCAAGGTCCATTCCAGGTAAAGAGGAAAGTTGGTTCCGTAACATATGAGATCGAAGTTTCATCGAGGCAACAACCTTTACAGATCTTTCATATTAACATGTTGAAAAAGTGGCATGAACAAGCTTCTCATCCGGAGACGACAGAAAATGTTGTAAACGATCTGCTGGTGAGGGCGGTTCAGGAGGAGGATGAAATGGAAGAGCAGTACTTGCCTGTTCATCAGGATGACTGTTCCTTGAATTTGCAACATCTGAATGCGGAACAGAGGGGACAACTGCAAGAGAGCATCCCTCAACAACTGTTCCTGAAAATACCAGGAAAAACAGTCCTTGTCCAACATCACATTTACCTGAAAGATAATAAACCAATACATCAACGTGTTTACAGAGTGCCAGAGAAATTAGTACTCACCATGAAGCAGGTGCGATCTTTCCTGGGCCTAGTTGGATGGTACAGACGTTTCATTCCCCACTTCTCTGCAAGAGCCATAGGTCTTACTAACCTTACAAAGAAGGATAAACCAAATAAGATTGATTGGACTGCTGAATGTGAGAGTGCTTTCAAGGATTTGAAAGATGAATTGTGTGAAGAGCCTGTTTTGAAGAGTCCAAACTTTGATCAGGCATTTACAGTTCAGACTGATGCTTCAGAGTTCGGTCTGGGGGCTGTACTTTTGCAAGGACAACCTGGTGAGTTACAACCTATTGCCTACATTAGCAGGAAACTTCTTGCCAGAGAATCAAGATACTCAACGGTAGAAAAGGAGTGTCTAGCTGTGAAATGGGCTTTGGATTCCTTTAGATATTGCCTGTTGGGTAGAAAATTCACCCTAGAAACTGATCATCGGGCCTTAGCTTGGTTGGGCCGCATGAGAGACACTAATGCCCGTATTACACGCTGGTTTTTAGCTATACAACCCTTTGAGTTTGAAGTATTATATCGGACTGGTCCTGAGAACTGTGCGGCTGATTTTCTCTCTAGGACACCACAGGAGGTGTCCAGGGGAAGGGGGAGGAAATGTCACGGAGCAAACCCGTGATCATGAATGGACTGTATGTAGGTACACCATATCAAACACACAAACATGTGCAGCATTAACGCAGTCTATGTACTGACACTGATATCCTGGATATTCAGACTGCAGTGTTGTGAATGTGCAATATTTGTGCAATACTTGAATGTATTGTGTATAATGTGTTTTAGATATTTGAGGGTACAATGTGTATTTGTTTGTTATGTGTAGTGGATATGTAAAACGTGTTTGGGTATCATTAGCCGCTAACATTGTTCATTCATCTTTATAGAGAACCACAACACAAATATGTTTGATTTGAAAACTTTATTGAAAATTGTGTATCACATTATTACATATCTAACTTACCTGCTTGGAAAACACATGTGACCAAACCTGTATTAGTTTAAAAGCAGAGTATTTAAACATGGTGGACATGCTGCCTGATTGGGAAAAACCATGTTAGGTAACTGGGGGGGGGGGGGTCCAAATGTTCCTGTAAAGCAAGGTTTATAATTGTTAATTCATTGTTTTGCATCATAGTTGCATGTTCTTGTTACTGTGTAATTTAATTATGGATGTTGTTTAATATGCATTAGGTGGTTGGAAGTACATATGTTAGAAAGTAAAACTTACCTGTAGAATGGTACATTCCAGGGTGTGGCCTAGACAATAAATGGCTGCCAGAAAGCATGGTGCAGGAGGGTCAGGTTGGTTGTGTGAAGTGGAAGCAAATCCATAGAAACTTGTTCCAGAAAGTTTGTTAACCAAACGATACAACTGCTGTTGTGGATACCTTCCCACAAAAACTTGTAAATATTTATGTTATTTTTGTAGTTTTTTTTTTTCTTTGTTTTTGCTGTTGGATTTGCACTGTCTTCACAATAAATTCACCTTAATTGGGATTTCCTGTCGCATTGGTCTTATTATGCCTCTGATCGCGAGGGCGATCGCTAACACCGTCTGCTAGATTCGGAAGGGAATGATTCAGATTTCTCTTGGCACAGCTACTAGAACGCTTACAGCTGACAGACAGGTTACTCACGTCACATCTACATCATCAAGCTCAGTTTGAGGCTGTGTACGCTCAACCATCAGGAAGTGAGTGCTTCTAATTGACTTCACTTTTCTCCGTTGAAGTCTATACAAACCGGGGATTGAACCACCAACCTTCCGGTTTGTAGACAACCTACATGAATCACTGGGCCACTGCCGTCCACTACATCATGCCTGCCAATACCCCTCACTGCACTCTGGTGCAGTTCATGGACTTTGCCCTTTTGGTGAGCGGCTCATCATTTTCTTTGGGCTTTGCGGATGAGGAGCCCTGCAAACCCACAGTATCCTCACACTTCACTTCACCTTTTATTAAAAGGCCAATTTTAATTTTAATTCCCGTGCGTATTCTATGCCCATGATACGAAGAAAGACAATTTGATCAAACCTTACAACAGTGTTATTATAGTTATCTAACAACGAACATTTTCGTCGCTTAAAATAGCAGCTGAAAAAAAAAAAAAACACATCAAATCTGCTCTTAAATTAATAACTTTAGCTTTAATAAGGATTAATCTATATTTCATTTACACATTATAGTATTTTGTACTTGAATACTGTATGACCTGAAGAATTTGATTGTTTCATTTGTATCTTTATTTTATTGTATTTATTTGTGGTATTGCTAACTTGTTCGTTTGTTCTTATTTTATTACTGACTGTTTATTTTGTCTTTATTTAACATAATGATTTATTTTTGGCTGCATTATTTACTAATTTGGAATATGATCAAAGTTTGTGTAAGCAGATGTAGCTCATGTGGACATCATACATATTTATCCTTTTGCTTTGTTTACATTCACAAACCCTGAACTAATGTACCAATTCTGTCTGTCTGTCTCTCTGTCTGTCTCTCTGTCTGTCTGTCTGTCTCTCTGTCTGTCTGTCTCTCTGTCTGTCTGTCTGTCTGTCTGTCTGTCTGTCTGTCTGTCTTTCCGTTTTTGGTCTGTTTTACGTGTTTATTGATTAGGGTGTGTAGGGTGTAAATGTGGTCAGTAGTTCTGTGATTTGGAACGAAGCCAATCTGACTTGAGCTCAGGACATTGTGTTCGTTAAGGAAGCTTACAATTCTGTTGTTTAAAATGCTGCTAAATAACTTCCCCAGATTACTGCTCACACAAATGCCTCTGAGATTATTAGGGTCCAATTTATCTCCACTCTCATGAATTGGGGTAATAAGTCCTTGGCTCCAGATGTCAGGAAAGCAGCCTGAACTGAGTACAATGTTGAACAGTTTGAGCACGGCCGCCTGCAGCTCAGGTGTGCTGTGTTTCAGCATCTCTCCTAGAATGCCGTCAGGACCACAAGATTTCTTTCCTTTAAGGCTTTTGAGTTTGTTTGTCAATTCTTCGTGTGTAATTGGGAAGTCAAGTGGATTTTGATTATTTTTAATTGTCTCTTCAAGAGTTTGTAGATTTTGTTTGATCAGATTATAATTATCATTAAGTTGGTTTGATGGGATTTCTTTATACAAGTTTTCAAAATGATTTGTCCAGATTTCTCCATCTTGAATTGGCAGGTCTTGTGGTTTCGTTGTGCTCAGATTGTTCCACATATCCCAGAACTGATTCTGATTTATTGAATGTTCTAATTCTTCTATACTTTTGGTCAGATGGTGTTGCTTTTTCACTCTAATTGTGTCTTTATATATTTTTAGTTTAGAAAAGTATTCAGTTCTTATCTCAGTGTTGTTTGGTTCTTTAAGTTTCAGATTTGATAATTTTCTAAGTTGTTTTCTTAATGTTTTGCATTCTGAGTCAAACCATTTTTCATCTTTTGGAGTATTTTTAGTGTATTTTTTGCCTTTCTTTTTCAATTCACTTTTATGTGCTGCTTTTTTAAATATGTAATTGATTTCATTTGTAGCCAAATTAACACCATCTTTAGTTGTTTCGAATTTCTTATTAATAAATGTATTTATTAACTGTTTTAGTTCTTCAGAGCTGAGGGCTTGCACAAATTTGTCTGCGCTGTCTGAAGCCCATCTGTACCTCTGCTGGACCGGATACATTTGGCAGGTTTTCGGCCTGTTTTGTTCTGGTGTGTGATGTGTTTTGATATAGATGTTAGTTTGGTTATGGTCAGAAAGCGGAGTTTGCTGTTTGACAGTGAATGCATTGAAGGAGGATGGGTCCATGTCAGTGATGGCATAGTCAACTACACTAGCTCCAAGACCTGAACAACACGTGAACCTCCCTAAAGAGTCCCCTCTGATCCGGCCGTTCAGGATGTACAGGCCTGAGGCTCGGCAGAGCTGCACCAACTCTCTACCGCTTCTATTCACGGTTTGGTCAAGGTTGTTTCTCGGTGGAAGTTTTCTTGTGAGACTCGGGGGATTTTGGCCAAACACATATTCATTGCCCTTTGGATCTATGACATCAGGTTCAGATCCAGTTCTGGCATTAAAGTCTCCACACAGCAGCACGTCTCCCTGGGCCTGGAAATGGCTGATTTCTGTGTGGACGCTGTTGAGGTATTCCTCATCATGGTAAGGGGACTCCGCTGGGGGAATGTAGATGGCACAGAGATATGTGTCTGTAGCTGAAATGCCAATTTGGTTTAATTTTAACCAGCAATGAAATTTCCCAACTGTAATGGTAGAAATGTGTTTGGCCAGATCCTCCCTGTACCACACCAGGATTCCTCCCGAGTCTCGTCCACGATGGACTGAACTTAGTTTGACTGAGGGCACAATAACTTCATAATAACCTGAGGGACAGTAGGTGAGCGCATCATTTCGACACCAGGTTTCAGTGAGGATTATGATATCAACATCTTCTATATTTTTTAGAAATTCAGGGTCTGTGCTTTTAGAACCAAATGTTGAAGAGTGAAGACCCTGAATATTCCAGCAACTTATTTGAAATGAACGCATTTGTATTCTAAAAGAAAAACCTATTTGGTGAGACAGAGAGAAGATAAGGTGAAGCTACATGTGAAAACATACATGTAAAACATTTTACATTAGTGCACTTTTTTTCTTTTTTTTTTTTCTCTCAGTAGAGCACTGTGTGTGTTCTTATCTGTTCAGGAGCTGGTTGCACAGTGTGTGCAGCATCTCTCGGATCTGGCTCAGCTCGCTGGCAGGTGTGGAGCTGGAGCTGGAGGGTGGAGCGGGGGGCCGGGCTAAAGCTTCAGCGTAGCTCTGTGCTCTCGGATGAAGGGGTTTATCCGGGTGTGGGGGTTTCTTGGTTTCTTCTTGCTAATGGGGACTTGATGGCCAGCAGGTGGACGTGGAGTTGGTGACTGCAGGTTTACAGGTGTGTAGTGGGCCATAGGTGGGTGTGGAAGTGGAGGATGATGTGGGAAGCTCGTCAGGCCGACGTCTCTCCTCTCCGGGGTCGGGGGGTTGTGTCTGGGCATGAAGCGGTGATTCCTCGTCGGGGTCGGGGGGTTGTGTCTGGGCATGAAGGGGTGAATGGGCCGGTAGTGTTCTGGAGTCGGTAGCAGATGTCTCGGTGGCGATGGGGTGCGGCCCAGGGCTGCATCTTTAAGGGTCCTTGCAAAAATGCGCACTGCATCTCTGTGCAGGTGGAGTCCGTCATACAGGTGGTGGAGGCCGATGTGGTGGTGGTGGACCAGGTGCACGTTTGGCAGTGCAGAACATCTGCGGGAAATCTCAGTGTTGATGTTGTGGATGATGTGTGGTGGTGTGTCATGTCGTGGGAGAAGTGTGGATATAATGATCCGGGATTCTGGGAACTTTTTGCTGGTGATTTCTGCCATTTTTCTGACCGCATCAGCAGTGTTGTTGCGCAGCGAGTGAAGGTCGTTAGTCCCGGTGTGGATTATGACGCATGAGGGGTGTCCTGTGAAGTCTCTGATGATCTGCTGGGCGTGGCCAGTTGTGCTGCATCGTTTTGCAGAGACTGTCTGATGTGGGAAGAGTTTCTGTGGGTCCAAGAACTTCCAATTAGAGTCCATGAGGAGGAGAACATCTGGGTCAGGCTCTGGAGGTTGGGCGGGGGAGGGTTGTGTTTCTGCAGGGGTCTGTGTGTGTGTGGCAGGCTCGCTGTCTGTGTTTGTGTAGTCTGTAGTAGGAGCTGTTCTGTGGTGAAGTGTGTTGTCTTCTGTGTTTTTCTGGAACTGCTCTCTCATCTCTTGCAGCTGTCTGGAGAAGTTCTCTTCTTTTCTCTCGTTGTCCTCCTCTAGCTTGCATATCTGTGCGCGGAGAGTTTGGTTTTCTCCTTGCAGTTCTCTGAGAGCTCTGTTGAGTTCAGTGATGGAAGAGTTGGTGTATTTCTTCAGCTGCCTGAGCTCACCTTTGAGCTCTTGGATGGAGATGTTTGTGTTGCGTGTGT